>NC_142205.1:25812788-26122115 GCF_049639895.1 Pseudopodoces humilis
TATAGTGCTGAGCACTCAAAGACTTGATATGGGCCTCTAGAGCAACACACTGAAGACAGACATTGCTTAAACATCCCCTCTGTTAGACTGGGTCTTGAAGACCTAGGTATGACTTTCCTGAAAAACTGCTTTACAGTTATACTGTAACAAAAAGCCATACTTCCTGAAATTATTGTCAAAATAAGCCTTAACTGTAGAAGTGCTGCTGGCTGCTCACATAAAACCAACCAGCAACTGTGCACAACAACGATTACTCCTTCAGTACTAGCACAACATTCCTTCAGATACTCCTTAATCTGCTTTTAACCTGGCTCAAACATAGTAAAACACTTCTCCCCAAAAATCCCCCAATGCCTTGTTCTCTTAGCATGCAACTAATGAGCTTTTATTACCTCTGGATTAATAGTGAAGGTCTTAGGTGATTTTCCAACACTAAGAAGATCAAATATTATTTCTTTCATTGCAAAATCCAAACGTTCCTATAAAGGAAAATAGATTAGTATGATCATCTCTCTTCTGTTAATATGCATAATTTCTTGTCTTTGCACAGCTACTGGGTATCATGTCTTAAAAATTAAAAAATTTAGAAAATATTTCTTTTTTCCTCCCTATTCTTATCACTTTTTCTTTTTTTTAATCTAGTACAATTCAAGACAGCTCATCCCCTGATATGGCTGAACCATTTCTCCTGAAAAAATTCCCAGACAAATAATCTCAGATCAAATGCATTTCTACAAATAAGATGAGCTTATAGAAACCAAAAACTTGAGAAAAAGAGAAGTCCTAAGGAATAAAAAAATATTACAATATAAATGCATAAAAATATAAACAGTGATGAGTTGTGTTTCCTGCCTCATCCCTGTATGACCAAAAGGAAACCATTTTGGAAGCTGAAGCACAGATAGCCTATTTCTAAGACAGGAAAATATGTCACTAATCTATAAGGTTAAAGATTAATGAGAGTTCATCTTTGGAGATTGTATCTTGCAGTTTGATACTAGGGCAAGAGAAGCACCTAAAATAATATAAATCATAATGCAGTGCCAACTATACACTATTGCATTAATATTGCATTAATATGCTATTTCTGTCTATAGAGGCCAGTCTTCAGGCTAAATATAAGTAGGTATTACTGTTCTAATGCTTTGTCCCTTATAAAAATATCACACTGAATATAGTAATATTAGTGTACTATATAAATATATAAACACAGCCCCCAATAGCACAGTACAAATGTAAATACTAATCATCATAATGTTTGTACACAACAGTTTTGCCACTACTAGAAAGAGAATGAGTTCTTTCATTTGTTACGCATATTTGGAGAAATTCTACTCAAGATATGAGACCACTAATTCAGGTTCAAAAACAAACCTTAAATTTACATTTCTCCCAAATAATGTTCATCCTACTATTATAGCTCTACCTAGATGTATTCTTACCTGAGCAATGAACTGAATAATCTTCACAAATATATTTAGAGGTGTGTCTCGTGGGACCACGCTACGCGATCCTTTTGGGAAAAGTGCTGATACAATACTCATGAGACGGCTACAAGTATTTAGAAACAAAAAGAAATAAAAAGGCCTTTTAAAAATATCTCCTTATAACAGCATACATGTTACAATTCAAATCTCTAAGTGTATGTGGGGTACTATGAAATAATACAGAAGCCTGTGACAGGTAGGACCATGTACAGGAAGCACAGCCCCAGCTGTCACAGGCATTAAGATCATGGGTTCCTCTATGAGCTGAAAAATATCCCGTTTTAAACCAGTTACTAATACTCAGGAGGGAAAAAATATAAATTACTATTCTAAATTCTCATTATACACAATTATATAGAAAATAGTTTAATTTCCAGTCCATTCTTTGTGATGGCCACTTCATATCCAATTTTTTCTGTCACCATTAGTGCCTTTTAACTTAAATAAATTTCCTGCTTATCTCTCTGACTTCTATCCCTGCAAAAACAATTCTAGACTCTATTTCTTCTTTCCATCAAATTAATCAAGGCCTTTTGGGTTTCTCTATTAAGACAAAATGTTTGGTCCCCTGTTTACTTGACTAAACCATCCCTGAGCTGGCTTCAAGACCTCTTCTGGTATCACTAGGTGGGAATAAAATCTCCATCATCAGCAGTTTAAAATACTTTGCATAATAAACTTACCTTTGAGTTACAGTGTTGCTTTCACATTTAATTCTAATAACATAAACCCACAATAACCTATACAAAGATTCCAGTGCAACTCGGGACATTTTTGGATCTTTATTCTGTAAAATAAATTTAGAAATACAGTTACTGTTGCCTGTGAGACACTGACAAAATTCTATTATAATGTTTATTTACTTTTGAAAATATTTTTTTAAACAATGAAAGCAGATGGGTTTAATACTGTCTACAAGTTTTTGGTATTTTTTCATAAAAACAAGCCTGTATTGCCTATTTCTAATACTCCCCTAAATTTTTAATTAGTACTTCTAGCTCATTTTACACATCTCTAACTCTGAGGGCAGAGGAGTAACTAAAAAGCAGATATTCCTCTTGAGATGAACACACCAAAAGTGTTTCAAGAACTTTTCTCAGAAAGCCATTGGTAACAAATACCTACTTCATAGCAAACTAATTTATATTTGTCTAAAATTGGAGTAGCTGCTTTGGATCAGGCACAAGGTCTCATTCCATCACTCAGTCTGTGACAGCAGATAGTAGCAGGTGCAGAAGAAAAGAATGCAAAACAGGGCAGGCACACAAGGATGCATCTCTGGGTGTGGCTTCACGTAACACAGACACTTCCTGAAGGCTGTATTAGTGTTTTCCCACTTTCAGTGATTTTTAGTGTAACAATTGTTACCATTTCTTGAATTAATATAAAATCTAGCAGCACAATTCAGCTTAAATTATGTACTATATGCAAAATAATTTTGGTCTTTTAAGCTTTTTTTTTAAGCTGCTACACTATGAGTTTAGCTTTGCTCCCCCAAGCTCTTAAACTGTGTAAAACAGTAAGTAACTAACATTCTTTGTACCAGCTCCAGAAACCTCTTTTCCAAATAGGGATTCTTGGAGTACTTACAATTTAGTAGTGTCCAGCAAGATTCCTGGACTTGGCCGTAAGTATAAATTTCTGAATATAATAAATGATTCCCAGTCATTAAGTTTTTAGGCATTATCCCAATTCAAACTGAAAAACCCAAACAAAACCAACAGAAAAGCAAAAAAAGAACCCCAAAACCACACCTTCCCCATCTCCACTGAAGTCTCTCTGTTTCAAGACATATCTGCATGATGTCTTGAACATAATTAATTTCATATTTTGTGCCACAAACCAGTGAATCAGAATAGCAGATGACTTTATCCTTCCAGGACAAATGAAGTGCGAATTCACAAAGGCTTTAAGTGGAACCTAAACCATACTGTTCAAAAAGAGATGGTCTCATTCATGGTTCTGTCCCCCACAATGCTCCCTCTACATTAATTCTATCAGTGAGAAAGTCCAACCTGCACCCGTAAGCTGATCAAAATAAGTTCATGTTCATGTCTGTGTAACAGACTATATACACAAAGGAGAGTAATTTTGGTGACTTTAACACAGGTGGGTCCAGACTGCTGGTTTTGGCAGCATCTTATTTTAAGAAAGGCTAAAAGCCTATCACAGAATCACAGAGGCAGAAGTGGTATTTCAAAGAAGTACAAACAAGTAACACACAAGACTACCAGAATATTAGAGGGAATAACTTCACCCAGTTTACATCAGCAATAATGCTGTTCTGCCCTCCCTTCACACATCAATGTGTGCTGCCTCACAATCAGCACCTGTAACTAGGCAGTGGGTAAATTTAGGGAAGTGATCTGGACAAAATTTATCCAGTAAGAAGTTACACTTGTCCCTGCTTATTATTCACATTGATAAATGTCTCACTGTTCAGTAAATTTACCTGCAGTGCTTCTGTGAGAAAAAAGCAAACGTAACTGTACCAGAGGGTGAGACTGTGATAGCTTTGATTCTAATCAGCTTAAACAGCAAAACCCCCACAGTATTATTACTCACTGTGTTTAATTTACAGGTCAACAACTACTGATTGTCAAAGCAGATTGGGGAATTCATTGTTACAAGTGTTATCAAAGTCTATACGAAATGCACCTGTAACTCAGTAATGCTTCAATTTTCTAATTTCTAATATTCTACAGGGGAGCTTAATTTATGGGTCAAGAAGTAAACAAAAATAAATTATTGTTGGCTTTCAGTCATCTAATAAAAAAATGGTAGAGGTAGCATATATTTTAATAATGTGTAAGCAATGTTCCATCTGTGAGAAAGTATATCATCCAATAGAGCTACTTCTGAGTAGTTATGACAAAGTTTGCTTATTATAAAGAAAAAAAGTAGCATATAAAGAGACATTCACCTTTTAAGAAGAGTTTCAAAATAAATCCTGCAGTACTTTTATTATTTTAAGCACTGAAAATTTTCATTATCACATCCTATAATGAAGAACTAAACAAATATGCTAGAAGAAAATTGCTTTTGGGGTCTGAATTACAGCACACTTCACGTATACCTGGTGTTAAGATGTCAGTATTTATTTTCGCTTAGACATTAGAGCAACTAGAATAAGGAATAGATGGCTATGTAACTCAACAGCCTGGCTGAATTTTAGTCTTTTTTAGATGATGTCTGTCAGATTTTAAAGTACTCTATATGGGGTTTTCTTAAACAGTTTTGTTTAAAATCCTAAAACTTTTAACATAAATTATGGTATCAGCAGACTATGAAAAAAGTTGTCAGGAACAGTATCTGTTACAAAACAAAAAACATAAGAGCAAATTACGGTGGCGTTACGTGACACATTAAAATGAGTCAATGAAACAAATCTCAATGATGGCAAGAAACAAAATAGCATTTTTTCCATGTTAGTCAAATGTAGTCACTTACTGAAGAAAGTACTTTTTAATACTGATGTTAAACTTTTCTTCTGTTCTGAACTAAAACAATTTCTACTTTTTAAAACCTGCAAAACCAACAGTGTAAAAGTCTTTCAAGTTAGTGCACTGCAAGTTGTTACAGTAAATCAGTTTCACATTTCTTATTGTGAAAATGTTTTCAGTTTGCTCACATGCAAGATACTTCTTGAAATGAAGTAACAGAAAAACCCAGACATCTGAACAGGTAGCTACTTCCAGTGGAAACATGCACTGTTGTCAGGGAAACCAGCTGTGATATTAATAATCAATCTCACAAAGCCACACTTTCAAACCCAAGGAAAAATTAGTATTAGACAATTTTCTGATATTTCTCCTTTACTCGCTGGCAAGAGAAAAATATTTTTGAAACAGCTGTTCTTAGTCCTGTTGCTTCTTAACAGTACTAACAGCAATTTTACAAAGAAAGGAAAGCACAAAATACAACAAATAACATAAAAAAAATGAAACAAAAGTATTTACATGAGACAAAGCAACATTTCACTGAGTTACAACAACATATTAACTCACCTGCAGTGTTTCTATTTGCTTTCTGATACTGTTGTTAGATGGCATCTAAATAAAGCAATGTGAGACAGCAAAACATAACAAACATGAGAATGGAAGGCACATGCATGTTAGATGAAAAAAAGCTCAAAACCAACAGATAGCTGTCTAGCAAGGACTCTATTCAGTAGAAATAAAGGGTTTGCTATAGTGGTTGAAAACATCCCTTCAACTTTTAAGGTTTTGTGGTAACAGGAACTATGGGTAAACTGTGAGGGGGAAAAAAAAAAATACTCTTTTTCCAGCCAACAGTGCTACAGAATGACAGACATTGTTCTCTCCCATTTCTGCAGCTTTTTAAAATGTTCATTCCTCTCTCCAGAAGACATAGTAAAGATACCACAACTCAGATTCATCCAAGAATTTATCAACTTTCTGACAAACTTGCTAGAATTAGTCTATGTAGATACTAGTCAAAAAAAGTAAGTAAAGTGTTTTACAATACTGACCCAGCATTACTGACTGCTGAACAAATTCAGAATTTTGCCTACACTACAATGTGTAAAAAAAGTGCTGGGCTCAGTGCTGAAACAGCATCCCAACAGCTTTGTGGGGCAAAGCCAGCTATACATATACCAGAAAAAAAACAACCCTTTCATACACTCCTGGTCTAAGCTGAGTCTTACAACTCACTGATGTGCTATTTGCATTGGTTCAGACCACTAGGTTTCCTCCTTTCAGCAAGGCTAGGATGTTCTCCCCACACACTAAGCCTGCTTTGAGGACAACTATAGGCAGTGGGCAGTGAAACCCAGCACAGAGAGTTTACAAAGACCATAAATACTGCCAGGCTTAGGATTCAGAGCACTCCCAGGAGCATTATTAAATTTAACACAGCACCAGAAGGTAAGGCAGGGTATGAATAAACTATTTCAGGTACTCTGGGGCCACTGCAAAGGTGTGAGCTTTCACACCATGGCAAATGGGAAATGGCTTATTTCAGTTACCAAAGCGTGACGTGGTGTTCATGCCTAAGGAAGACTTGGTAGCCACCAGGAAATAGAGTGCACCATGAATCCATCACCTACATTACCTCTTGGTGACTTGCTAGCATGCCTGTGCTCTTCACAGAATACCCCTGTGACAGACTTTAAGTGTTATCATTATTTAAATTCCTAATTTGTTCATTTCAACAAATACAGTTGGGGTAGATGAATCCTATTAGTGCTCTAAGTATCTCCTAGTAACTCTCAAAATTACTTTATTAATAACAAGGACACTAGAGGCAACGGATTCAGAATTTCTTATTTCATTTTACATAATTAATTAACTCTAAATAAAATAATTTTAGTCATTAGAAAATCAGGAAGTAAAATGGGGGAGGGGAAATCTGAAAGACTAAACTGCTGTGAAAATCAGATTTATAAATTAATGAGATTACTTATTACAGAGTGCATGCATTTAATTAGCTTCAGAAACAAAGGAACACATTAATTCGTAAGACACATGAGGACAGTGGGAGTGTATTTTTCAAGATTAAGCTCAACAAAGTTTCTGAACAAGGTAGGCACCAAAAAAACTTGATAGTAATTTGGTGTGCCAAATTAAACCAAGCCACATGATATCCTAAAGAACTCACTGATGGCATAGCATCGTAACACTATAAATTCTGAATTGCAGAAATTCATATGTGGAATTTCTGCTGAATAGAGCCTTACAGTAAATGTGTTAAGCTGTTAGTGGTTAACAAATCTAAGTAAAATATAAAATGCATGCTCAGCAACCACCAATCAAACTCACTGGCATTTATAGTTTTAATATATCCATTACCAGCAATGGACATTATGCCAGAAAAAGGCAACTCCTAGATTGTAAGGAGTATTTTTAAAAGCTTTAAAAACAAAAGCACAAGCAGCCTCCATAAGCAAAATAAACCACAAAACAAAAATCAAGGCAAATATTGCAAAAGAACTGCAATAATGTTAGATGAAAAATATACAGAACCCAACAAGCAACAGAAAGGTGTGAAAGATGTTGTAAGAACAAAATGACCCTTAACAACAATCCAAGCAGCTAAACCGTTTTCCTTTTGACTTCATGCTGCTTTATGTATTTTACGAATAAGCTTCATAACTCACTCATAGCTAACCAAAATCAGTGTTGTGAAGGAGGATCAAAGAATTTATTAACATTTTCAAAATCAACACATTAGGCAAAATCATGAATTACGTTAATCATAATCAAGGAAAGAACATGTACAATAACTACAAGAAAGTGACTAACTTGTAAGTATCTTGATGTCTTTATCAACCAATTGATGGTTACAATGATATCAACAAAAGGCACAAGTTAAAGGGACACTGTAACTGTTTTTTTAAAACATGTATCACAGGCTGTAAATATAACATCTTTTCTGGTCTCACAGTTCATTTTCTATTCCTTCACTAAGTGAACAAGAGATAGAAAGTTTGCAGTTCCTATTCATTCTATTTAGAAGAGCAGAAAAGTAATTTATTTTCTCACATATAATTTACACATAAAGAATTACAGTTTTTATTTTCTCTGGCATGAACAGCCCTTATTAGCAGACACTTCTGCAGACTTTACTCAATAAAAATGATAATTCCCCAAGGGGACCACACTTATTTCCAACATGACAGCATCACAAAAACTTACTACTAAATTTAATACAGAGACTTGAAACACTTAATTTCTTTTTAGAAAAAATATTTCAGTGTCCTTTTAAACAGCCAAATATTACTCATTGTTTATTTGGCACAAGAATGCTGAGAACATATTGTAATAAATGCTAGTGATTTGCAAGAGTTCCTTAATTAAAAAGGATTCTTACCTTTAGATGTGACAAACAGTTCTGCAGGAAAACGTGCCAGTTATTTAAAAAAAACTGTTTCTGACTGACACACAACAGGCAGGTGATCAATGGATACAAAGCCTATGAGTAGGGGGGAAAAAGAATTGATCAAATTGCTCTTTGCAGAACTCCTAAGTGTTGTACATTGAGAATGAGACACAGCTGGTTGTTGCCTCTCACTCTCACAGTTTTGGCACTGCATGGCAGCCTCTCCCCTGCACTGGGACCATTGTGCCCGACACAGTGCCCTGAGTAACCTCCTGGGGGCTGGAAGAGCTCAAGGGGTCAGACTGGGCAGTGGGACTGAGGTGAAGCTCATCCCCCAGCAAGGCTTGATCTCACACAAGGACTGAGAGCACTCTGACACTTCATACAATGGTCATGCTTTCCCTGCAACCACAAAACTCAATTCATGTAGTCCTACATGCTGGGCAGGTGAACTGCCTCCAAGAATATTCAGCAAAAACATCAACTCAGTGAAAACTGAGATTTTCAGTTGTCAGAAATGCTACTTCTAGTCAAGATGTAATTTTAGTGAGGAATGAACCACAATATAATTTAATTTAAATCTGTGAGTATGCAGGGTATGATTTAGCTTTGCTTTAGTAAGATAACTTTAAGTACCAAATACTTAATTAACACATAATGGTGATTAGTACCAAATCTGACTGCAGCTTTTCTTGTCATGAAGCAAAACTAAAAGATGAGTAGGTAGATGGTACTATTGAAACAACATTTAACTTAATAAATAAAATGACATTTTGAATACTAATATCAACCACTTTATGTCATTCTTACATAAGGAGTTTAACCTATAGGTGCAGAATACTAGAAAGTGAAGTTTGTCCATAACATGAAAGTGAGAATAAAACATTTTAAATTTACTTGCATTTACTGAATATGCAAATTGAAATGCAAAGAATTAGCTCTACATTTTCGGCAAAGTGAAGTGAATCAACTTGAAACATGGCTGCCATAGTCATCAAAAATAACCAAATGCTGCAAAAATAAGAGATAATAAAAAATACTGAAAAAAGAAAAACAAGGTGTATGAAGAGAGAACCAGGCAGAGCAGGGCTATTAAGATGGGGCTATTTTACTGGAAAAGTCTTGTCTGACATTTATCTCTTTTAATTAACCCTAAGAGAAATATATTCAGACTCCCTGAATGCAAGTTTTTTACTAAAAAGACATTAGGTTAAATAACTCTGCTAAAACCCACATAAATAATCAAAAACAAGCACTGATTTCAAGACAATCTCACATGTGAGATAAAAGCACATATCTGCACAAAGAAACAAAGCAAAATTATAACAAATGCCCATACACTGTGGGAATTTAATTATATTGAGACATTAAGATTTAAATTAATATGGCCTGATAAGCTTCTCCTCATATAATGTACTATCTTAAGATGAGCAAAATGGAGAAGTTGAAATATTTCTTTGAAATACCAGCGAATGCTTCTTTCTTGAACTCAATTCAAAGGTAGTCTGATAAAGCATCTCCACAAAGTTTTTCAAGCATGGCACATTCACTTCATTTTTAACAGCCTATTAGAAAAAAAACAACACAAATTAATGGGCTTAAAAATTTACAAAGAAGGCAATTTAAATATACATTAAGATGTCTAGGAATTCAAAATCATTCAAAAGTTAAATTTCACATTAGGAAGGTATTTATGTATTTATCTGAAATATAAATAGAAGCATAAGAAATCTTGTCATACACTACAACCATATGTTTAAAATTAACAATTAAAGAAAAGAAACCAAAAACTCCACCCCAACAAAATAGCCCACTAAAACTGTTTTAAGAACATGGTCTCTATTCCAATCCTTCAAGTAAGAAAATGTATTTGACACCAACTAACAAATAAAAACTATGTTGTAGCTCTTCATATGCATATTTACATTTATTCAAAAAATTTCTATCTATAACTTTCACAGTTCCCCTCTTAACTGCTCCTCCTTTCTATTTTGCTTTAATACTGAAAACTGGAAAGTGAAGAAATAATCCACAGGATAACCAGTCAACCAATCATGCAAGTTGTCTTTGCTCAGCCTTCAGAATGAAGGCTCACACATGGAGCCCTACACCCTTCCAACCCGCTCTGCTCTTGCACACAGAACAGGTTTCCTTCCGCAGACAAAGAGCTACCACCTTCTTTACTGAAACCTCTGCAAAGCTCTTAGGATCCCCCAGGATGATCTACTTAAATATTATTCCCAGCCTACTTTTTTAAGCTGTTTCTGCTTTATTTATCAAATTGAGGGGTGGGGTGTTGGAGACTGAAATGGCTTTTTTGGATGAGAGCCTCTGTACATATAATTTCCCTACAATGTAAGATTTTTTTTTTGTTATTTTTATTATTTATAGTTATTAATATTATATAAACATTATATCTACTAACATTATACCGAGAAAAATCATGTCCACCTTACTAAGAACACTCCTAAACCCTCATGATGTAGAAGCATAAAAATAGCATGTATCTCTGTGATGTGTACAAATCCAAAAAGAAAGAACTGAGAAAGTAGTTACAATTTAAATCACTTCCTATGTACCAAATTATTTATCTTCTGCTATTCTTAGGCTATAAGTTGATTAGTATTCTGCTAGCTTCACATAAAAAATCAGTCATTTGCTGTCATCATCTAATTGCTGCTTTGGGATATAACCTTAGGCTTTCAGAGCACCCCTAACATCCTTGCTATAAAACATGCTGTGATTCATCATACCTGCAGGGTCCAAATCAGGTCAGGTTTCTTAAAATGCCTGAATGACTAAGCAAGAGAATGACAGTAAAGAAGTCTCAATGCTGAAACTCAACAGCTTCCTCATTTGAGTGATTTTCTGTATCCAAGATACAGAAAAATCTACATTCAATTCCTTCAGCTGCATCAAAAATATTCAAACTCACATCTCAAATCTTCCAAGAGAATGAGTAACCTGCTCAACTGCACCTCAGCCTGGGAGTGAGCTCTTCATTTCTATTTAAGAAGCTCCATTTGTGTGAAATGATTAGAGACTCAATGAGTCAGAAGGAAAGATCAAGCCTCCCTCCCCAACTGTGAAGCGCTGATTCAGGCTGCGCTTGTAGGAAGGAATCACACACCAACACCACAAGTGCTCTGCAAAGCCGGTGTTCGTGCCTCCACCTTTGCCAGTGGATAGTCCCAACTCCCAAATGCTGCTTCTTCCTCATTATTTCAAGGGCAGTTTTCACTATGCTTAAGATTCTGCAAACTAATATTTCCATTTACCTAAATGCTAAGTAGTTTCACTCAGCACTCCCACTCCAACTGCCAAGCAACTATGAAATTCAAAAAGACAAAATTTGCTCACTCTTTAATAGGAAGGAAATTTGTCCTGGGGTGACTTTATGATACTGGTATCCCCAGTCGTCTGGTTTATGTTATATATTAAGTTCTGCACCTTTAAGACTGGCTTTGAGAGCAAGAGAGGGGGAAGAAGAAGCCGCAGTTTGTGTTAAAGAAAAACATCACTCCCACACATCCCGCTCCTGGACTGTGGTGTCTGCAGCACGGACAGACAGCGGGACAGAGCTTCTCTCTGGCTTTTAGTTAGTTTTAGCTAGCTGAGGCAGAGTAGTTCCCTGGACCTTTGTTTTTTTTCCCAATTTTCTTGGATCTGTGCAAGCCTGCTCTGGACTGAACACCCAGCCAAACCCCGGGAGCTCACGCCTGTGGCCCACCGGGGCCTGGGCCTTGGCACTTTCCAGTGCCAGAAAGACTGATAAGAACCTGAGCGAGCCGAGCTACACCACATGAAAAGGACTTTTTCTTCCTAGATTTGCCATCCCATCGAACAGCAAGAGGTTTTATTATTTAATATTACTCAATTTCTGTTAAATAAACAGCTTTTTCCACTTCTCTCCAAATAATTTTTTTTTTTTTTCCCCGGACCAGTTGGTGGGGAGGGGCATTTCCCTGGGGAAATCACCATTTAGAGTTTTCCTTCCTAATTTGCCCTAAACTAGGAAAAAATTCTTCTATAGAATTCTTCTTCTCTAGAAGAGTGTAAGCATGCCTGGGTGAGATCAAAACTTCTTCCCATAAACAATTACTACTAGAAACACCTCCTTCTAGTAATGTCTTATGAAAAAAGATTGCCTCCTTTGTAATTTAAAAATTAAAAAAAAAAAAAAAATCCAAACCCCCAAGAATACCAAACCTAACCAACCAACCAAAGAACAGCCAAACTGAAAAAACTCACAAACAAACAAAAAAACCCACAAAAAACCCACACCAAAAAAGAAAAACAACCACCTCAAAAAACCAAGACTGAGACCACAGAAGGGAAAGAAACATTTGCCCAGGGCAAGGTAAACCATTTAAAAGAGGATTAAGAGTTCAGAGAGAGTTATCTTTCTTTTCCTATAATCTTCAGATGGGATGCCTATCCAGTGTGCTACTCTTCATAGATCCTATTCTACAAAACAAGATCCACCTATCCAAATTTTCCATATATAGCAAGGTATGTCCCTATAATCTATGTGGCAACATAGAGGCACAACCTGCCATTTTTTGGAAATGCATGCCAAACAGTGTGGCCTGGCATCTGCTAATACAACTAACACTTTAGACAACAATCCTAGCAAGTATCAATTTACTGTGATGAAATTAACTGAGTTTGTGGTAAATGGTCAACTTGAATTATACTCAGGTGCCATAATTTCTTCTTGACCTATTGAACAAGCTTCAGAAAACCAAGCAAAGCAGCCTGGGAGGAAAGAGAGCCTGTCTTAACTGAAACATTCTCACAAGCAGCATTACAGGCACAGTACATCCAACACTGTGATGATAATGAG
This sequence comes from Pseudopodoces humilis, assembly GCF_049639895.1. Lineage (NCBI taxonomy): Eukaryota > Metazoa > Chordata > Aves > Passeriformes > Paridae > Pseudopodoces > Pseudopodoces humilis. The sequence continues at coordinate 25,825,965 of NC_142205.1, forward strand.
GTTTTCTCCTTGTTCATGACTGCTGTGTGAAATTTCTGTTTTTAGATTTGAAACACACACAGAAGATAAGTGACTGCTCTTACACTTGAAGGATTAAATCTAGTGGACATTCACCTCTACAAATGATTTTTATTTAATTAGCCAAAACCAACATTTTTCTGTCGTGCATAGGAGTTCACACTCTCCTTATCAGACTGTAAAAATGTTACATATCGCAGTTTATTATAGAAACTTAAAAGGTTTCAGCTAATAAAGAAAAGTCAAGAAGACCCTTGAGCAAACAAATATTAAATCAAGGAAACTTCAAATTTTTAGAGCATGTACAAAATTACACAATGCTCTGGTAATTAAGCTGTCTAGAAAATAGACTAATTTTTTTAAGTTATGAAAAAACCGCAAACTAGCTAACACACAAGCCAACCCATTTCCCTTTAAAACTGTGAAGGTGCTTGTAATCTATATAACACCATGGAATGGTTTGTGTTGGAGGAGACCTTAAAGATAATGTAGTTCTAACTCCCCCCTCTGCTGTGGGGCAGGGACACCTTTTACCAAGACCAGTTTGCTCAGAGCCCCATCCAACCTGGCATTGAACATGTCCAAGCATGAGGCATCCACAAATTTTCTGGGCAACCTGTTCCAGTGCCTCACCACTGTCCCAGTAAACAAATTCTTCCTAAAATCTAATCTAATTCCATCCTCCTTCATCTTAAAGCTGCTCCACCTTGTTCTATCACTACATGCCCTTGTAAAAACTCCCTCTTCAGCCTCCTTGTAAGCCCTCCTTAGGTACCAGATGTCTTTCTGAATCTATAAAATGCAATATTTTGAGGATTAATTCAAGAATTTTAATAATGAAAGCCAAATTGAAAGTGTGAGGAACAGCATGTCAGGAGGGATTAAAATACTTACAGCAGCTACAGGTATGAGAATTTCCACGAACAAACCAGCAAGTGCATGTTTTATATCTTTATCTTTTACTTCCAGGAAGTACTGAGCACACTCCTTAGTAAGAAAACATTAGGAAAATATTTAGAAAAAAAGACTACAAACATAACTATACCATAAAAACCACTAGCAGTCTAACATTAGTTGCCTTTTTTAATTTAAAACATGTCATGTGTTTGAGTTAGTCTTGCATTCCTTAACAGTATCAACTTCACAAAACAAAAGAAACTTTAAAACCTGTTTCCCCAGCAATACACCTCAATGAATTGAAAGGAGCACATTTTGTAATACCAGATAGCTATTTACTTTTTATTCAGAATATAAAGAGTGCTCACAATACAAAATAATAGAAATATGCACATTTTCCTTCACATTATTTTGAAGCTTAAAAAATTTATTGCTTACCTCTATTAAAATTTTATTTTTATATACTAATTTTCATTTTCAAAGAACTCTGATGCAAAGAAAATTAAAGATAATAAATATTCCATACACAATAAATAATCCATAGTGAGGTGGTTTTAAAGAAAAATATGTCTTGACATCTCATCTGTTAAAAAATTATATATATAAAATAATTCTTTTTCTTTAATACACTGCTTTCATATAGGCAGAAAATTATTTGTTTGCTACCCATTTTCATTCAGTCTTAAATTCACATATTACAGGTTTGCCACACTACTAAAGCAATTGTGAAAGGTTTCTCCTGATGTCAGATAGTCACAAACTGCAGAGAAACAAATAATTCACACCTCTGAAAAATTAGGAACTGAACAGAAAAGGATGAAGGATGGTACAGAAGTAGAGGAAGTGACTGATCACAGCAAGTGTCATCATAGCTTCATGACTTAAATATTTAAAATTATACTCATTTCAGTTTTATGTAGCGTTTGTTTACCTGCATGAACTGAAATGATGCTTCAAAATCCTCCACAGGATACATCTTTACTCGAAAAAACTTCATTCCCATAATCAAACTGATGATACTCTGTACTACATGAGGACTCTGTTCTTTTTGTCGCAGCTCCTTTAATTCAGTAACAAACTTCTTCCTAACAGCTTGAAACCTGAACAAGGGATACAGATGACAATTATTTGCATTCTTAGTTACTTTTGTATGGGGTCTGTAATTTTGAACCAGTTTCTTTAGTCTGTAACAATAACAGCACCTACTGAATGAAAAATGCAAGCAAGTTGAACCCTGGTATTTCACATCGAGGCATTTAAGAGTGCCTATGATGATCAGTAGAATATACCAGTTAACTGAACAACATGTGACTGCCCCTACAAGCTGCTGCAAAGCAATTGCACTAAAGATTATTTCTTGATTTGCTCAGTTTTATCGTGCTGGCTGACTACATTTAACCTGACTACATTTGACACAGGATTAGCTACATGAATAGATTCTACATCAAATAGTTTTAAGTCTACGTTGGCTGGTCCCTAAACACAAAGAGCAAGAGAATGGACTTACTTTGATTGAGCAAGAACCCCTGTCACTTCTGCATATAAGTCTGCAATAATATGCACATTCCCAGTGTTGGTTCCTGAATACCTGAAGAGGAAAAAAAGATAAAAATAAAGGGAATAAAATACATTAAATACAACTTTGCTCCTTCTAAACCCCAAGCAAGCTCTCAATAACAAATAAAAAGTTAGTCCTCTAGCAGGCAAATTATTACCATCAAAACAATTAAATTCAAGCATAAGATGCACGGATGACATTTAAAGTAATGTAGTTTCATTTCTTATTTGGAAAAAAACCTATTCTGGATAGAAATTTTACTGTATTTATCCAAACTTGGACTTTTCTTACAGTGTATGAGGATGTAAATCATTCTATATATTCTAAGCAAAATAAACTCAGTGTTACCTTGAACACAGCTGTGTTCTTTCAAGATGTTTTCCATTTAAAGACATCAACTAGTGTTCATTCACACTGGTTTTATCACCAACATGTTATATGTGAGGCAATCACAACAAGCAAGCACAGACTGGTAATACAAAATATTTTAAAACACACAAGTGAAACTTACCCTTCCTTATGTTTAAAGTGCTTAAAAGCCAAGTTTAGAACTTCATGTACTAAAGGATCTGGCACTGGATGAACAGGTATCTGAAATGCACATATCACTTACATTTATGTAGCACCTATACATACATTCATGTATGAAGCAAATAAACAGTACTGTGAGATGCCCTGGAGAAATCTTTTCCCCTCTGTGTCCAAGACCACATCCTTTGCTGGCATGTATCAAGCTAATTCTGCAATATCTAACGTTTACACAATCTGCATTGGCATTCTTAGCCAAATAAGGATAATTCTAAGCAAAGTTACATACCTTCTCTAATTTTTAAGTGACAGTTTAATCTCATTATCCAACAATTTCAACCTGTATTTCAAACACATTTAAGCTGACAAAGGGTACTGAACATAAATGAAATGTTATTTTTTACAGTTCTGCTTTATGCAGTACATCAGCAGGCACATGAACTTTCCAAGGCACATGAACTGAAATAATGCAGGCATGTAAAGGCAGAAGAGGCCAAAGACTTTATGGATGAACAGGTATCTGAATTAAAAATTTAAAGGAGATTCTCAAAACCAATATTAAAAGCAAAATATTAAAATTAATTTGCCACAGCAAAAGATCTTACCTGTTTTAGAACCTCTATTAAAACTAAACAAAAAATGAAATCTACAGCTAAGTCCCTCCTTTCAAGTAGATAATCTCTTTCACGTTGTTGGTCATCCCTAAAATGAGAAATCAAGAACACAGGTATCAGACATGAGACTGATGAGAACACAAATACTGAAGAGACAATGACTGCACTGTTTTTCACGTAATCACTGCTGCAGATGTATATAAAATGGATAGGTAGAAAGACCTGGGGGTTTGGCACAGCACTGACATCTTGCCCCCTTCTTCCTGAAAGGACCTGCCAAGAATCAAACTAGCTTAGAATTACCTGTAACCAACCTCCTGTATATCCACACCAAAAGCATTAAGTCACTTCATGTATATCATCTATACAACTTAAATACACTACCAAAAAGAAGTCTGTGTTCTTTCTACACAAATTTAGGTAAGGACAAATCCAAATACAACATACTTGTCACAGAAGTATAAAGCACACACCTTCTTATGAGAAAGCACACAGAAATCAGACAGACTTCTGCAAGGAAAATTCTTACCCCTTTGATTTTGTGCTTGACCGAGGTCTATATTCATAAGATTCATCTTCTGTTCCATTTTGACGCCTGTACCAGTCAAACAAGGTGCGTAGTAAGGAGGGGAGACAGTGCTCTGCTACTGAGCTCATAGAGCTTATCAACTGAAAGTGTAAGAAAAATACTTTTAGCAATAAAAATCCTAGAGTTTAATCATTCTTTCAAATTGTTTCTAAATGTTAAAAACCATATATCATTGAGTGGCAATTTAATATTCGTTTTCACCTAGAACAGTTACTGTAAATATTACACACTAAGTCCATTGTTAAAAAATTTCAAGCCAAGTCTGTCAAAGCTCACGGGGGTAACAAAATGACAAATTTATTCATATATAACATGTATAAAACCACTGAGAAAACAGCAGAGCTTTTAGCATGTCACTGAATGTTGCTGTACATATCTCTGAAATATACACAGCTTCACATCTCAAATGACAGATAAGAGGCAACTCTCCAAAATTGATGAAGTATGTAACTTTCAAAAACCTGCTTCTTTGGTAATTATATAAACAAAAATAAGAGCCTTTTAGATATTCTATGTTGCCTTTAATACATTTGACTGGTCTGGGTCTCAAGCTATATTTAGTTTTAGTATAACTCCCCTGTCTACTGCTATCTTTCAGAAAACGTATGGTTAGTAAACTCATCTGTGCAACAGATGTGGAATAGAAACCATTATTAAGAAGGAAGACTTTAAGATGTTATTAAACTTAAATTTTCTAGGCTTCCTTTAACTAAAAACTTAGAGAGAACTCCTAAGTACCCCAGCTTGGAAAGGAGAAGAATGACTGAAGACAGCATAATGCCATTATAAACTTGCTTCCAGGAGGCAGCAGGGAGCAAGCCCATTCCCAAAACACAGGCTGGACTGGGACAGTTACCATGTTGCTCACTGACGCCATGTATTACTTACCTCTTGGATCGTTCATATAAGAGGTTTTAATAGAAGTCATGCTCATGCTGTAACTTATCTATTATTCACTATTCCAGATAACAACATAGTATTATGCCATTACATGTTCTGATATAACATTAATGTAGTTATTTCTTTTTCTTCATTTGAAGCATCTTGGGTTTTTAAGTTTGTGGAAGGGATGGGGAACAAGTTAACCGCAGGGAACCTCAGAATACTTTACTCAGCTTGTCAACAAGTCAGTTATTCAAGTCACAAGAATTAAATTGTGTTCTGAATGGACAGATTTATTAGCAGAAGAAAAAGAAGCAACCTGCATTCTAAGCTTTACTAAACCTTTTTCTTAGGTTTTCCTGCAATTTACAGTTTATCTTATCAATACTACTACCACCCATAAATGTTCCAGTAGTAAGGCAATTTACATTGGCTTCCACAGAAACAAGCATGCATCACATGCGTTCAAAAATGTCACCGGTAAAGTGCTAAACCCAGAAACTACTAGCATAATAAAGCATTTTCCTCTTGAAAAATAAAAAGTAAGATTTAAATAATAATTACTTATTTCCTGCCAAGTTTTGCATTCTAATGAAAAGGCACTGGAATTACCAGGAAGATGACATCTTTGCTAATGCTGCATAGCATCTAAGCAGAACATCAGCTATTTCTCATTTAAAATAATTACTATAATGCTTGGATACTAAATTCAAAATCATCTTATATTAAAAAAATATAATTTCTTGTATAAAAATATATATGTCTTATACAAGAATATTCTTATTTTAGCATTACATTATGCCTAGGCTGAGAGCAGCAGTCCAGACAGACTGCTCCTGTAACACCCAGGAGGACAGGGCTGCAATAGACATGACGTATACTTCAGTTCCTCAGAATGAAACAGCAAATCCTACTCAAGTCTTAAAGGCTGTAACATATTGCTAATTGCACATAACATATCCAGCAGCACAGTGAGATGTAAAAAGAGAGAAGCAAAATTATGGTAAGATGCTAGAGCATAAACTCCAGCTTTGGCCAAAATCCTGATCCTGAAAACATTGCTCAAGTTGTGCCTAATCATGAACAAGCCTGAACCTCACATACATCTGCTTTTGGTCTCTGAGAAGGCCAACACAGGCTCCTGTGTGATCATAAAGTTTTGAGGTCTTAGGACAAGAGCAGGAAATTGCCAAGTATGTTTCCCAGAACAAAAAAACAAAACAAAACAAAACAAAACAAAAACCAAACAAACAGAAAAAAACCCCACAAGCTATTTCAGTTTCAAGCTGTACAAGCAAAAATATTTTAAGAAATGCAATATATGCTCTATAAAAAAATTCCTGTCCGGTAGCTTCCTGATGTGCTATGAATGATAAAGGCAAAGCACTGGTACTAAAATGCTAAAATTTTTAACAGTTTGTGAGTGTATCAACATACAAATTTCCTTCTCACTTTCCAAAATGTCAGCTCTTTTAGCTGAGTTTATATTATTGTTCCAATTAAGATATCAAATGACAAACAGAAGATTTCTGCTGTTTAAAAATTAAAAGCTATTGATTTTTCACACTTGTTTTAATAGCAGCTCTCTTGGTCTGGTTATGTTTCCAACAAAAATAACTTATAATCCCATTAAATGCTATTTTACTTTTTTATCAGAGGGACAGACAACACTACATGCCTTTCTCCTCCAGCCCTCTTCTCATCACTTACTGAGCTTACTGAGAGAACAAGTCTTAATTAGATACCTCCTTAGTCCCAGAGCCCTCTTGTGTTCCAAGCATGTTCTCCTTATTCACAAAGTACAACAGTTACTAGCTCAGACCCCACTATCAATACAGGTTAGGTCACTTTTTAGACTCAGACTCCTGGCTCCATAAAGACCTCTGGGTGAACAAGGCTGGCCTAGCAGCAGCTCTAGCTTCTCTGCTGGATGCTGTGATGTCTGGATCCTCCTCATTCCCACACTTTGCCAATCACTTGTAAATCTGTTATCTTCTGCACTGCTGGAGAATTGTTCTTAATAAGGGTTTTATACATTGAGCAACAGAGATGCACGATCTTAATTTCTTTTGCCAAACAATGTGCAAAATTCCCTAACAAAATTCATAATCCCAGCCATTCAGGTCTGTCTAAAGCAGTTATTCAGTTGCATTAAGGTTCAGATCTTCCAAGTAGATTACAAATAACAAAAGAACAAACTAAGAACTAACACATATATATACACACACAAAACAATTTTTTTGAAAGAACTGTATTTTCAGGAAAACTAGTTTCTTTCTGTATTATCAAATTTTAAAAGTTACATATTTTATTTCTTCTTCTCTTCACTCAGCCTGTTTTTAGAACCTTCCTATAGACAGAACACTAAGCTTCATATAGTAGGTACTATTCAGGAACAGTCAATTAATGGGGTTTCCTCTGAATGCTGCCTCTCCATTGCAAGGAAGTGGTTATGGGGCACAAACATGCCTACACTATTGAAGAATTAGAAATAAAGACAATAAATATAAATAAATTAAGCAGAGAGTCATTCCAGACACAGCTCACTGAGAGTAAGTGAAACGGAATTGCCCAGCAGTCTATCTGTATTCTCAGCAAAGGACAAAGTAACACTTCAGTAACACTTTGAATCTACCCTATAACTTCTGCCATAGAATCAAAAAGCCCTCAATAAAAGCCGTGTTATTGAAATAAAATTAACACTATTTGTTTAAAAAACAGAGCCCCAAACACTCAAACAATAAGCGATAGTAGAAATAAACTAAGACTTTTGTCCTCTAGTGCATTTCAACATCTTTCTTTCACCAGTTTTCACTGCCACCTTCAAATAATTACCTACTCTAGTAGTTTCTTGCTATCATATTCTACTGTGGAAAATAAAGTCTAACTAACAGAGTCTAAATCTTCTAACACAGATTCAGATGAGGATGTTCTAAGATATTACAATAGTGGAACCACTGTTCTGCAAAAATAAAGCCCACCTTAATCCAATAAAAGTTGCCTCCAATTATATATGTCTCCCACCTGATCAAACTGAAGATCTTCACCTCTTTGAAGAGATCTGGACAAGAGCTTTTCCTGTATAAAAATAAACATACATTTCACTATGCAATTGACTATATTATCAAAGATAGATTCATTCCTTCTCAGTTGTATTACAGAAAAAAGCAATAACTTTTGATGTAAATATTTTCATTGTTTTTCAGATAGAAGTATTTCTGGAGATGTGAAGTATACTCCCAAAAATTAATTCAGTAGCTAAACAACAATAACATTAAAGACTGACAAACAGAAGATGTCAGAGGCCAAACGGGGACCAGCTGGTGGTGGGTATCAAGTGTAACTTAGAGGAAAAGCCATTCCCATCTCAATTAACAAGTATACTCATGTTCGTATATGGCAATTATTCTAAGTTACAATAATGATTTTTAAAATGTCTTCACAAAGGCAGAGACAAGTGCACTAAATGTATTTCCAATCTGCTCTTGTCCTGAACCGCAACGAAACATAGAAGACCTGCTCCAGTAAAAGGAGAATGTGAATAATCCCTTGCTTTAATTTGAAATAGCTGTAAGGGACAAAAAAAAAGCAATATTACTGGAATTTTACTTATTACAGTATTTATTGCTACCAGTAGCATATGACATACTGCTCTGTTAAAAGCAAAATTAAATTGTACAAAATAATTTAGTGAGGATTAAAGCATTACAGAAACAAAACATTCACAAACTCTAATAGTAAACAGTAATTCTTACTAGTCACTGTGTAGAGGACGAAATTATACACTTACAAGAAATGCAAGTTTTATACCTTGCTCAGGTACCCTGGAAAGTAAAAAAGAAGAAAAGAAGGTAGAGGAAAAGAAGAAAGAAAAAAAAAAAGAAGAAGAAAAAAAAGGGAAAAAAAAATAAAAATAAGAAAGAACACTGAGTCCTGTGCACTGGCTCTGAGGGTCAATGATTTACAGCAAGGCAAGTGCCACAGCAACAGCTTTAAAGGCACACTGCAAAATGGTAACATATATAAAGATGTGATGAACATTTCCTGTTATTTTATAAAAATGTGAACTACCCTTCATTTGATAATATTATAAATGAGTCAAAAATGTTATCTTTCACATGGGAAGTAAAAAAAGTACACAGAATCAAGAGTTAATAGCTCACACTAGATTGCAGTAAGCAAACAAGGAAGTTTTATGGAGCAAGGTAAGTCAAGGAATTAACTTGCCTGGTTTGGCATGTAAAAGGAGGTGTGAGCAATACTGATAGCCAGTTCTGCTCTCAACAGGTTGTAACTCTTTGTTAGCACAAAGTAACTGCCCAGTAGTTTAGTATGAGACAACACCCATGCTGTCAGGCTGTTGACAAAATCTGAGAAGTCAACATTGCTTGGTGATTAACACTTGCAAGGCTGCAAGAGACAGACTATATGTTCAACAGATAAAAATTCATATTGCATGTCCCAAATCCAGGTTTGAACTGGCAACTTATATTTTCTTGTCTTAATTGTAATCTTGAAAATACAGCACAATTTCTGGCATTTTCTCCAGTAAGAGCAGCTGTATTTGGTGTTAAAAAGAATGCAGTATCTGGCAACTATTACAGACTCTGAAAACTTGAATTCAACACTGTCCAGACAAAAAGCTTTTGCCTACTTTGAAAGTATAAATTGAAATGGTATAGATGCCAATTCACAAGTCATTTTCACTTTCAATAATCCAAAGAAATCCACTTAATTATCTAGGAAAATACTACCATTTATGTTCACTTCCAGTATGCCCAAATTAAAAAATATTTTAGGAAGAGGTTTCAGAAAAATGCATTGATTATTCTGAAAAAGCTCTATTTTTTGATCAACTGATATAACAGTTAATGTTCTTTCACTGTCTTTTCAAAAACAAGGGGGAATAAGTTTCATTTCCTTGATTATTTCAAATTCATGTAATTTTACATGTTAAATCTGTTCAAAACACTGTTATGAAAATTGGTATTTCAAATCATATACTAAAAGCTCCAGAGAGCACTTGCCAAGCCAAACTCTCTTTTAGCTAGGACTCCTCCTTTTTTTTCCACATGGAAACACCTGCTATAGGTGAATTTGTGTTATCTGTATTATGCTTTCAGATATACTGCACAGTAATTGCTAGCTTATCCATAAAGCAGAAACACAAGAAATGTTCCGCTCTATACAAACATTGTATCATTGCTAATTAAGTTAAATGATAAGAAGTAGGAAACTATTTCCTTAAAAGATGGAAAAGTGACTTTCCTGTAAGAAGATGGGAGAAGTCAGGTTCCTTAAATCTCTTTAGGATAGGATGGGAACATCCCAACAAACCACGTTTCCACCATCATATCACAAAACTACTACACAGGTGAAGAAACCCTGGCAGGGTTCATTATACCCATTGCATGTGTCTAAAGCCAAAAATTGCTAAAGAAAGGAATGACAAATCAAAGAGAAGTAAAACAACCTGTAAGTCTTTAGATAAAGAAGTTGAAATCCATGTCAATAGAGAGCAAACTAGCTTTGAAATTTAGCTTCCCTCCCATAATCCATACTAATTTAGATACTTCTGTATATCAAATGTTTAAGATTTTAAGGTCAGAAAGAATGAAGACCTTACAAGTTCATAATCCTCTCTATTATGCTTCCTCAGCACTAAGGATCTTAACTGTTAAAATGTAAATACACCGTAGAGTTAATGTAACACTGACCAAACAAAGGTGACATAACCAAATAACACTCCTGAACCCAATCACAGGTTTATCAAGGCCTTTGAATTATTTGTATGGCTTTAAAATTTATTTTCTTTTAATGTTTTCTTCTACCTCTGCTTTGTCATGGCTTCAGTCATCTCACATGATTTAAAAAAATCTATTCAACAGCATAAAGTAAAGGTCTGGAAAATCTAACTGAATTAATAATTTAAGATTTATTTTCCTGGCTTCCTGAAGTTCAGAGAGAGATGAAAATAATAGGTCTACATTTATCTTTTACAAGTGAAATGAAAAAACAAAACACTATTGCATTAAGCAAAGAGCAGTTTGCATCCATTGTGTAAAGGAGAAATGTCAACATATGGCAGGCAGCAGGGATCAGGACTTGCATGTGCTGTGCAAACAACTGCACCCATGGAAAAAGGTACCACCCGTTGGCTCCTCTCCACAATTCCCTGGCACCTTCCTCTGATGGTTAGCACACCTCAGCAGGGTGGCTCAGGTGTGCAAAGCAAACTAGAGCACTTCTGGCTGTCCTCCAAGCTGCAGGGAAGAAACCAGACAAGGGATGCTGCCTTGCCTCCTGCAGCCCAAGGGCTGGGAAGTGCCTGCATCCTTGCCCCAGAGGCAAACAGAGTACTGTGCTAAATTTTACTTCAGACAAACTTTTGAAAGCACCTAGGCAACACTTGCTAAAGTGTACATTGCTAGTCTGAGCCATTTTTAGTATTTCCACAACAGAGTTGCTTCTGTTGGTAACAGGTTTAAATACTCTTGCTAGTTTTGACTTCCACATGAGACAACTACAATCTAGTAGGTTAGCAGCTTATCAACTTGGTGGCACCATGTTAAATTCTCTGCTTAAATTCTAATCATCCATATTTGCATGCAGCTTGATGAAATACGAAATAATTGAGTTTATCGCTAATCTTTTTAACTGGTATGGTTTATGTCACATTTGGGGAAAGCTGGTGTCATTCCTCAGTGTCATCCTTCTCAGCTGAGAAGAAGTATTTTTTAAGCTACAAGACTACTCTTGGGCTCTTTTTTCCTTTAAAACTATATATTGCTGCAAAAGATTTAGCATAACTGGTTAAAAAAAAATGGTTTTATTTCATTTATTCACTAAAAGGATGATCTTCCTTTCTGTCATTACACATGCTGCTTTCATTTAATCTTTTATTTTAAGCATTTGCTGATAAGCTCTGTCTGTAACTTTGAAAATGCTGAGGTATGGCAATTTTGGAAGCAGAGAACTCTTAATTAAATTAGTAAGAAGAAAGCAGGTAAAATTCACAGCCAGGGAAACAATTCAGTTAATTTTTGAAATCACAAGTCAGTTACTTTTAAATGTAATCCATACATCTAGCAAAAATGATACTACCCCTCACACACAGATGCTGTCTTGGTCTGCAGTGACTTTTTAAAAAAAATTTATTTTAATTAATTTTTGCTCCCCTACTGGCATGTTCAAGTTTTAAAAAGTGTCTAGCTCCTAATTTTGATTGGTCTGGCTTTAAAGTCTCTCAAACAGCTTCACCCTACAGCCTAGCTTCATTAAAGATTTATGTAACCTTATATATATTCTCCACACTTTTGTTTGTAGCCAAGTCATTCCACAAAATCAAATCAAACTAAAATAATGGCTTTCCACTCTTCCATTAAAGCCTTTTATCCAATCACAAGCAGTGCTTTTCTGGTGCTCTTCCAGCCTTTTTAGCCTTCTTTTTAAATTTCATACAGTAGAACTGAATGTTCAGTACTTAAATTCTACCTACAGAAATAAGGCTGCTTCAATACTTTTGTATTTCCTTTCAGTGGGACACCTAAGGATTCCTGTCTACCTCTTTATGTTATATAGGCTCAGTTTGTTTCACTTTTCCACAGCATCTGGCACCTCTCAGTTTGCTGATTTTCTTTACAGTCCTTCTCACCCACCAATAAAAAATGAGGAATGCTGGCTATACATATAAATTCCATTTAATTCCATTAAAATACATTTTGTTTAAAGGAATTCAGCTTAGCACATGAAACCAGACAAAAATGTTCAAAACCTTTATAGATGACTACTTCAGTAATATTTGTAATTTCTTATTAATTTATCCTAAAGAATTTTATTCATACTGTATACACACAAAATACTGTCTTCAGATTCTTAGCAGTAAAAAATCTTGACTAAGGTAGACTTCATGCAATCACCATAAAACCCCACCAGGCAACAGAGCTGGGAATCACTCTTCTGTGAAAAGCAAATTATTTAATTAGTTTCATGGGGTTTCTAATTTTTAATCTGGTGATGTGTTTCAATTTTGTATGATTAACAGATTTAAAAACATTTGTTTAATTAACAGTCAACAGCATGGCAAGGAGACACAACCTGGGACTGATGACAGAGGATTTATTTAATCTGGTCTAGGGACAGGTTTTGCAGCAGAAGTGAACTCCAGAGCTATTATATTTACCTTGCTACCATTATTCTGGTTAGACTTGACTCCAAACTAGTAGTGTCTGCAGGAAAAGCTCTCTTCAGCTCACCTCAGTTATAGGCAGTACGTCCCTCTGGCCAAGCACTACCCTCCCTGTCTGTTTGGCCAGTGAATGGAAATAGGGCTGGAGGGGCACCATCCGGCACACAGATGGACAGTAGAGCCACCAGCCTTTCCACCCATAGCATCACTGCCACTACAGCTCTACTCTCATTTTTAGCCAGGTATCCTTCATACTTGTGTGCCCCTTTTGCTACGAAGTTTCTGGGCTTTCTTATAAACCCCTCTTGAATACATTACTTTTTGGATGTCTAAAAACAAATAGATAACTTATATTTAAGTTGTGAACTTGATTCGTGCACACAGACATATCTATAAAGAACAGGTATAAAGAAAAGTTTCATTTTACTCAACCTTTTATCTATTAACGGTTGTAGTTGAAGATGATTCCATAATCCACAACATAGTTTTAGCCCTGCTTTTTTTGTTTTTTGGACTACTTTTCCTAAGAAAACTTTTTCCTGAAGTTTCAAAACTGGGGCTCAAATGCTCACATATGCACTTTCTGCACTTGAACACTTTGGCAAGCAGGTGCCAAAGTTGTTGGCAAGAAGCCAACAGAAGCTTTCTGTGAGCCGATCTTCTGCAAGGCACAGCATCTCACCTGCCCAGTGAATTTCCAGGTTTTTTTTTTAAAAAAAAGTTGGTTTTGTTTGCTGTGGTTTTGGGGTGGGTTTTTTTTTTGTTTTGTTTTTGTCCCAGAAATTTCCAAATTAAAATAAATCCATTTATTTCATGACCATGAGGTCTGGATCACCAATGGAGTTTTGCCTTTTTGCCTAATCTGCAGTATATGGGGACTACTATATTATTCCAGGTGTTAGTATCATTACTTCAGAAAACAAACCAAACACATGTTTTCTCGAAAGTATAGTGTCCAAGTATTACTTCAAAGAAACAGACAGGAAACACACTTCACAGTATTAATGAAGGAACATTTTTTGTTCCCATTTCCTTTTGTAACTTCACAGACCTTAGGGATACACTAAGAGGTCTTGTTTCCAGTAACTACCAGGTAACAATTTTGACACAAGTCAATAAATCAGGCAGCAACCCTGTTTGCAGAAGTCTACTTATTCCTGAAGTAATCCCTTTGAAAAGTCAACAGTATATGGGAATGCTTTTTTCAGTAACCATACATATGATAAATCAGCCTATTTCAGAAAAAACAGGACCGTTTTGAGAGATACTATGAAAAAAAAAGGACTCACCAAAGGTTCAGCCATTACAAGTTCAATTTTCTTTTCAGCTTGAACAGCAAATTCAGCAAAGAGGCTTTTGATGACATACTCGCCCGGTTTCACATCTGGGTCAATAGTAATGTTAGACATGATGATGCCTCTCTTTTCCCAGGTAGAAACAACACTTGGAGAAACTCTACGTTTATTTACTCTGCTGGGTGGTGCGGAGGCTATAGGAAAAAAACCAAGAAAAACACAGAGCTATAAAGCAGAGCTTGTAAACACAGTGCTAGTCACTTTGTAGTTTCCCATTCATCACATGCACATTTTCACACAGTAAACTCTCTAAACCAGAAAGAAACAAGTAGCTGTAACATACAAGATTGTGCTTGTTTTACCTAGGTTGGAATTTATACTCTTAAGTTGCACAAGGGTTTACAATGTAGGTCACTTCTGTTACTGATAAAATGCTCTACCATGACCATGATTAACATACAGTACCATACAGTTCAAGTATGACTAAAAATCAGAAGGCTGAATGGAAAGGTTGAATATATCCCCCTATATTATGAGAAGCATTGCTTGATTCCATTTTATAGATCATCCATGAAGTTCAAACTATTTGGTGTCCAAATACCTTCAACAGAAATTCTTCCTTGGTGCTTTTTGTCAGCTGATTTTCCTAACAAGAATGCAAACCGTTTTTAGACATAGCATGCTAACTCATCTTCTTAGTCCCACATTAAAAACTTGTTCCTTGTATTAAATATTTATTAATCAATACAAATAACACTGTATATATCAGTCTCATTTTCTAAGAGTTAATGTTTTGCTTTTATACCGAAATTGTCACATACAAACTTTATATGTAGTTATTCACCTTTAATTTTATTTTTCTCACTTAGCACTCCAAAACATTTTTTTATTGTGAAAGCTGCCAGCAATGTGAACTGCAGTACTGAAAATCATGTTTGAAAAATCACACACAGAGGTTTAATATACAAAAAAATCAGGATAAATAACAATTTTTGTCTTGCACACTATATATCAAAATAACTGTTGACACCTCTTAATGATGACCCAGATGTACCAAGGGAGATCTAATATTTCCCGAGCATATTTCATGAATGCAGATGTTATTTTTCAATTGATATTAGGAATTAATATTAACAATTCTTATCTATTGATATTAAGATTTTATTTTCCTTAAGACAGTAGCAGGGAGCCTAATTCCCATTTGTTTTATTCTGCTACATTTCATGGCTTGTTTAGGTAAGCTTTTTTAAGGCTTTTTGCAGGTAAAGTGTGAGGAAATTAATTTGGTTTATTTTACAGAACCTAAAAATTTTTTTACATGTTCTCAGTTTTTACATGTGCAAACACTATTAGCTAAATATTATCCACAACTTTTACTCAAATTTTTTTTTTTCAACTCATTTACAAAAAAACATGAGACCAAATATAGAGATCAAATCTTTGAGAAGATCACATCTTCTCAAGTTAAGTCTTGGCGATTCATGCATGACATCTTCTATCAATTCCAAAAGTTTCATTTTAGGTAATATAACACAGACTCCCACAACTTCCATTGACATTTATCATTTATCAAATGCACTAATGAAGTGAGCAATTCTGCAGGAGTGAAAACTGAATGCCCCCAACTACATTAGCTTCTAATCCAAAAGGAAAGTTACCTTGCATAAGGTTGTGAGTACTACACATGACTTGTTTTTAATCTCTGTGCTATTGTACAAACTTGCTGTTTAGATGGAATAATGCATATTTTTTCCTGTACATAAATTGCAGTATCCTTTCTTTGAGGCTGGAAGGACTTGCACAAGGTCACAAAACTCAGTTCCCAGGAACCCAGGGTAACACCAGAACAACAGGCACACACTGCACGTCATAAAACATTTCTAAACATCCTCTAACGCTTCAATCCAGCACTTTGATTTCAGTAACAGAGGCCTTAAAGGACAGAGAACAGTATATCCCACACAGCAGAGTCAATGGCACATTGCAGACACTGCAATACCTAGATCCCTATGGCAGAAGCTCACTAGATATAAGTACACAAAAGCATTAAGAAACAGAACAAAGTGCAGGCTGCAAAAGGAAGGTGACAACCTAAAACTCTTTCTCATCCCACATCTGATGACTGGCTCATCCTTCAGTACAGAAACATAAACATTATAGGGACTTCAAAAAATATTTCATGTCTTTACAATGCCTATGCTCTCCAGCATCTGTACTCTTGTCATCCTTAAGCCCCAGTGTTTCCAAAGGCAGCCCAGAAAATGAGAGAGACTGTGTCAAGAACAATAGCACAGAGGTTTAAGAAAAGGTGAAAGAAGGAATAAATACATCCTTCCTAGCCATAGAAGTTAACAAACAGAAATACCAAGCATCGGATAGGTAAAAAAGAAGAATGCTGCAACATCAAGATTTTGAGCAACTTTCCTTTCATCTCCATCAGATAAACAAAATAGAAATTTTATGTCTATGGTCCTTAGCAGCTAAGGACCCTTAACAGATACCACATATTTCTAATATATGCAGTTGCTTTTATCCTAAATATGAGCATTTCTAAGAAAGCTAAAGCTTCATTCTAATCAACAGACAAGCTGGACTGTCTTATTTTAAAAGACGTATTTACACTAAGAGGCTGGAAAGAAATGAGAGCATTTAAAACTCCTTTTGAATATCATTACTTGTGTTTTGTCAGAAGAAATTTAGCAAAGCAGCAGCTTCAGCTCATTCTAGACTTGCCTACTAGGTATGCCACAACTGTTGCATGATCTGGACTGAAGCAAACATGCCAGAGGTCTGGTCCAGTTCCTACTCCTGAAGAGTGAGGAGCTGGTACTCAACCACCTCTTTTTGCTCTCTAGGGAAACTAAGAAAGACCACTGTGCTCCTTAACCCCAAACTATATTTAGATGTGCCTTATGCAGACAATTCTTAATAGTGTGTTTACATAACACATTTCTGTGTTCAGATTTTAAAAGATCACATTGAAAAAGCCCCTGTCACTTAAGAATCAGGAAACATTGAGAGCTTATCATCTTTGAAGTGCTATCTTTACTTCATGTTAGCAACTCAATCCTAAGTAAGGGACCACCTTAGAGTGTTAACTTTCAAAGCTATAGAACAGCTTCCCTCACTAAGGATGAAACCCCAAGGCTGTCTATACTGATCTAAACCTAGGTAAATTCCCTCCTCAGGCTCAAGCTAAACCATAGGAAATGGATTAATTGGGTAAAAATGTAACACTAACAAGAAAAAAAGAAGCAACAGGACTATAACCAGACTGACTCCTGTAAGTGCTGCAGAAATTTCAGTAAAAGGCAGAGGTCATGACCATGCAGCCAAGGAAATGTGGTGCCAGGACAGCCTTATATCCACCAGCGTTACCAAGGACCCCACTCTCTGGCTATAGTTTCACACAGCCCCCTTTGGATGGCACATGCTGCAGTACTGTCAAGGGATGCAATCCCTTCCAGCCTTCTTTCCCCTCCTATGCAAGCAAATACAATAGAATCAGCTGTGCAAAGAACTGAACTGGAAAAGCAGCATGCATATTATTTTTTTCCCGGGTTAATTCTGACACAATCCCTTGTTCAAGGCACACAAAACACACAAGTGTGTATCAGTGCTCAGAGTCAATCACTGCCTGCCTTTTAACTCTTTCTGCAGCAAAGGAGAGTCAAGGCTATCCTTTAGCCATTCATGTTACTAATCTCTGTGATCACATGCACAAGCTCTCCAGGTGGCAATGAACATACCCCCCAAAAAAACGAAGGGAAAACTGTCAAATTGAAACAATTACGAATACTACTATGAGAGTATTACAATTACCATAGTTTTGCTAAAATGTTGAGCATGTAAAAGGGAGAAAAAATTACTAGGATCTACTTTCATCTGTGAACTTGCTGAGGACTCTAATTCATGACGCCATTAATGGTTGACATAAGCATCAAGGCTCTTGTCTAGCATATGGCAATGTTCGTGGTTTTATCTGCTTTGTAAAACCTGTAATTTAGTTAAATACACACAAAAAACAAACATGTAGGAGGAAAAATGTAGAGGGAGCTCAACTGCTTAATAAGAAAATATACAAGTTTGTTAAAGAAAAGTCAAAATTATTCTCAGATTTCTTAACTAAGTCAAACAACATTATTATCTGGTATAATTATGTTCAGTGGGATTAATTTACTCATGAATTTGCAATCAATAACATTGTAGGAAGGATCTATATGGATTTTAAATATGCTTAATGGAAAACGAATGTCATTGCAGGACAGGATTAAGTAATTTTTTTCTGCTATTCTTAGCCATAAAAGCATAAGCCATTCTTTACTTTTAGCTGCCAGAGTTTGGAAGCTTCAAAACATGAAGCATTCTACAGAACTTCAGATGAGATCTGGAACCAGAAACCACACAACTTGCAACAGTTCAAAACTAAAAAAACTACTTTTATAAATTGCTTGAAAACAGCGAACATTATTCACTTGAAACAATATCCTGTTTGTTTGCTTTGATGTGAGCTACTGCTACGTGGGAAATCTGGGAGCAATGCAGTAAGGAAATCTTTGTTAAACAGTATTGTTTGGTTGCTAAGGCTGCACCAAATTGTTTGGATAGTTGCAAGGAACAGTAAAACAATACAAAGGATAATTAGACAGACAACACACTCCTAGGTCAAAAGGCAACACGCCCTGATGTATGCTAAATGAGAAACAAAAGTTGTTTCATGTTAAACACAAGTGTCTAGAACTAGGAAATGTTGCTTAATACCCAAGTTGATAGTAAAGAATGCTACTATTTTATCATCCTGTTTCCCTCTGCATAGGCCAAATGCATCAAGCATTTGAGGATATAAAGTAGCATCCTATTTACCAATGAGACTATTCATGGTTCAAACATGCAAAGCAGGTACTGAAAGGTAACGAATGCACCCCAGAGCCAGTGACAGTTGTTGTGGCTAATATAAAATTATGATTTTTAGCTTTCAGACTTTTTTTTTGGTACTACTTTACACTTAGCCAAGTGTTGGCACTTCATATGTGCTTTTTAAGTGGTTTTTGCTTTAACTGAAATTTGTGTTCAGTTGCCGCTGTGTCTCAGGAAGTTGGAATGGTTGGATTGACATTAGGTACTTCCCCTCTTTCCAGATACCTGAAAACACATTACTTCACAGCTTTTTAAAATAAGGTACCCAACTACAAAATAAGCATGCTGAACACAATCTTGAGGGGCCTCCACAGTTTTCATCAAGCAGATTATATTCTTGGCTGCTATTTTTAATTAATTGCTAAAGTAGTAGATAATTTTACATGGCTCACATTTAGCAGTTAAGCTTTTTACTGGTTTTTCTTGCAGCGCATGCACTTTCACAGGTACTTTGTACTTCCTGTGACACTTGTTGCAGAATAGGGCTTGCATGTCCAACTGACAATACCAAAATTTCCAAAGACTAAAAATATGTGTGGTTATTTAAAGGAATTTTAATTAAGCTCCTTGCCTTCTACTCTGATAACATCTAGAACATCCTGCCTCGCAGAAATGGTATTAATATACATGGAAACTTGTCTGTAGTAATTGTTAGAGTGTTTCATAACAACAAATCTTTAGCTATTTTACTAAAACAATATTTTTTTTCCTAAAAAGGATGTCAATGCTCAAAAGAGATGGCAATCTATCCAGAATCATCCCAACAAATTATGAATAGGGGCCAAATGTTAAACCTAGGTTTCTCATGTCTCTGATCAGAACCCTGCTTTTCAGAGCAACTTCTTCAATAAATTTATCGTAACTTCACAATTCTAAAATTCCTGTTGATCATCAGGTTTCTACTGTTTCCAAAGTCTCCTTGCTCCTACCAGTGGAAAGAAAGTCTTATGACTTGAATGAAAGGAACGGTGAACAGCTTTATGAACACAACAAAATTCAACATACACTGCTCTAATAACAGGTGCACATTCCAGATCTTAGCCTCCAACCTAGAAGTAAGTACAAAGAAAGAACCATTCTTCACTTAAATCTCTTGGATTTGCTTTCACAATAGCGATAGCAGGATGTAGTTTACCTGGGCTGCTGAAGCACGTGACAGCACAGCAGACAACCAGGTCTACTTCACCAGTTTTTGTTCAAACCATGTAGCACTACTGATAGTGCATGAAGCCTGTCTGCAAGCTGGATTTATCCCTGCTTTACTTGTTCCAGCTGTACTGAATCCCTGCTGATGTCATGCACAGCCAATACTGTGGCACACGTGGCTGGTTCCTTGCATCACCAGCGTCACACAAGTGCTGGACTCAGCAGTCTGCAGAATTAGCAGACACTTCTGCATTATACTGCATTTATCCTGATTTTCTCATTTATTCCATTAACATTTATTTACCAGCAAGATGGTACTAATCTTAAACTGTGCTACCAGATACAATAAGAGAAAAAAGTTACAAATCCATAAAATATATACTCATTTTAAGCACGTCTGGTTTTATACAGATGCTATTCTGATTTTCTTAGTTGTGTAAATTATTCTCAATAATATGTTTAGATAGACCAAGAAACCAAGTTTCTGCTAGATGCCCTTTTCTGAGGAATTCTTAATAGGCCCTTAAAAAACCTAATATGAATAATAATCTTGATACTGGTATGAAGCAGTCTATGCCAAGGGAGAGGCACAGCAGCCTCCTGACACCAGAGCAATGTCACTTTACAAGAGAATCTAAATAATGCGGACAAAATTCATAGTCTTTGACAGTGAAATTAAGTATCTATTAAGGGCCACTGACCACACTTTTTTCTAAAGTGTGATATCTAGATACTCCTTTGCTTTACGTAATACACATGAACTGACTGGCAACACCACAAATACAAACACAGCAGTAGAAACTGAAATCAATTTGAGTACATTAGAATATACATGATCAAGAAAACAAACCTGCTCTTTCTCCCCTATTTCTCATAGCTTAGTCTGGATGCATAGCTCTTGATGCGCAATTTTCCTATTATTTTCAGTACAGACTACACAACTAATTCATCCAGTAACACCAGCTATGGAATTCTCTCTTCTTTCTCTGTGTTGGCAGTATACAGTTAATTTTCGCTGGAAGATGTTTAATGAAGATTTTGGCTTAATACATGTGTCCAATTACTCAAATGAAGAAGAAGAACTATTATCTCATTAACAGAGACACGGACTAAGCCCAGAGTGCAAATTCTTACCTCATTTCTCTCAATTCTTTACTGGTTTTAATTGACTTTTATGTCAATAATTAAAACAGAAGCAGTAGCTCATACTTCTATAATGCATTTATGATATGCCCCATGATAATAAGATGAATGGATTACCTACCCGTGAAATAGAAACAGGCTGACAAGTGGTTTCATTCAGTGTAAAGTCTGTAAAGCCAAGTCAAACCTTTCAGTGAGAGGAAGTTTTATGTGTATTGATAACTTCCCCTCCACGTCTAAATTGGAACTTATATTTTACTTCTGCAGCGAAACACTTCCCTATTAACAACTTATCTAAGGAGTTTCAGATATGTTAAATTTCAGCCAAACTCTGGGACAAAGAAACATAAATGAATGTTGCAGCAATAAACAGAAGATAAATTAATTTCAGCAAGTAGTCCATTTACCATATGGTTGTAACATGAAGGATAGCCTGGGAGAGAATACAGGAAGCATTTTTGAGTTTATTATGGGAATTGGTGCTATGACAGCTGAGCTTTCATTTGGATGAAAAACATCCCCACAGAACAAAATCTTCACAGAAATCTTCTAAGTTTTATCAAAAAGGTTATTTTTTTTTACCTCCAGCAAATATGAATATCCTTCCTTTAGGGAAAGTTGACTCAACTGAGAG
The DNA here is from genome assembly GCF_049639895.1 of Pseudopodoces humilis. Classification (NCBI taxonomy): domain Eukaryota; kingdom Metazoa; phylum Chordata; class Aves; order Passeriformes; family Paridae; genus Pseudopodoces; species Pseudopodoces humilis. The sequence goes on from NC_142205.1 coordinate 25,848,374, forward strand.
AGCAGCTGTAAATTTGTCTAGTTACAGGTACTCTCATGAACTTGTTTTCTGCTCTCAAAGCCTCTGAAAACACAGGCAAGAACAGTAATAGAAACATTACTTGCCAACACAAAGACATAGCAGAAATTCTAAGGCATAACACCTTGTCTGGCAATATCTGGTTTTCTAGATATCTGGGCCAGATTATAAGCCCTTAGAAGACGTGCTGCTACAGATTATCCTCAAATTTCGAGCTTTTACCTTATAACTTAGTAATTTAGTCCTTCCAGAGATTCAGTAGTCTTCTTCTCTACTGCTGTTAATATCTCTGGCACTTTCGTTCTCAAAATGCGATTTTTAGATTTTCATTTGGCATAAATTTCTAGAAATGCAATCAGTCTCCCACAAGAGAAAAAGCAAAAGAGAAGTAATATTGCATCAAACTTAAAAGTGATTTTTTTGTCATTACAAAACAAACCACACAAACCACAACTATTTCAGTTTAGAAGAAAATTTCTCCAGCATCTTTTCCACACCTATAACCACTGTCTGGGATGTATGAGGGGAATTTCCCATGTGCCAAACACAAAAAAGTCCTTGAAAGGTCTTTTTCCCCTTCTAAACTCGCCATTACTATAATCCTCTGGAGACTTTTTGCTGTATTCTCTGCCACATTTCTCCTTTTCCCCTTCTTTGTACTAATATTCAGATGCTCTTTGAGGAAGCATTATGAAGAGAACAAGATATTCTTCTTGTCTAGCTGCTTTAATGGCTGAGCAAACTCTAACCAGCAAGTATTTAAATTCCTGTATGGGACTTCATTTCTTATAGTCTCTTCCCTACTTTGAAAAGTCAAAAATAAAATAGGTATAGGATTTCTTTCCTGAAAAGAAATCTGTTTCTCTAGAACAGATAGAAAGATAAAATGGACTAGAGATAAAATCAGGGAAATTATTTTTAAATACTTATTTTGCGTAAACTCACACATGAGAAAACTGGGAGATGAATTTCTCCAAGTAAATCCTACTGACTTTGCCATTATGGACTGTGGCAGTCATTTCTCTTACCTTTATACATAGGTGAGAAATGGCAATTCCACTAAACATTCTTTCTAAACCTCTATCTTCATAGTATACGAAGAGCACCTGCTTCTCTACAGAACTGTGACTCAACAGGACAAACCACAGCCATGTACAGAATGCACAATCACCTAATCAGTTGGATAAGCATTTTTATTTACTGGAGCAGAACACAAAAATACTTTTATTAAGGAATTTAATGGCTGAAAAAGAGATCAGATCTGACATTCGGCATAATGTGAGGATACCCAGGGCAGCAGTCAGAAATAGATTGTTAGTTGTTCCTGGGCTCCCTCTGTCCACTAAGAATGTTGGATTTGACAGCATCAAAGGGTGCTAAAAGTTACAGCTCCAAACATACTGCTGAAGATCATGTGATCTCTAGTGCTGTGTAATTCTAATGTAGTGTCTGACAGCAGGACAGAATGTCCCATTTCTGGCACAAGCAACTACCATGGCAAACAAGAAATTTAAAATTAAGTAATAACTTTTTTAAAAATCACGATGATGAACATAAGATAAATTTTGCATACATTTTTTTAAATCCTCAACAACACAACAGCTAGGAATAGATGGGAAATACTGGCTGAAATTTCTACACACACATGCAACAAGCAATAATTTTGTGACTCATTTTACAGAGCCTTATATGGTAGACCATGCATGTAGATTATTATCAGACAGGAAAAAAGAAAAATTAAAAAAATAATTCTGATTGCACAAGATGCCAAAAAAGCAAACCATACACAGTGGAAAACAATGTGATAGAACACAAAAACTGGAGGGGGAAAAGGAAATCAGTTTGAACTCAATTGTCTCAAGTCCTGCCCAGTCACTCTTGATTATGGCATGCCACCAGGATATCCTGGCCATTAAAGTGTCAGATCATAAAAAAATACAGTTTATGTAATTATTTTCCTAGAACAACTGCCAGAAAAGAAAACCTCATCAGATAAAATACTTTACTTCAAAATAATATTTTGAATTTAAAAATAAATAATATTTTATTAAAGTAATTTATTATTATAAATTTATTATTAATTATTATAAATTTATTTATTATTAAAATAAATAATATTAAAATAATCTTTTGAATTTCACAGAAAGCCTTACTTAGAAAGAAGCAAGATTTAATTAACAGCATACTTCCAAACATTAATTTATTTAACATGCTTTGTCTCACTGTCGGAAAGCTGCTCTCATGCAAGATTAGCTTCAAAGAATGTAAAGCATAAGTCTCATCTGTCCATAATCTAAACATAATCCATCACATTTGGAAGCAGGATAATGGCAGGAATGTAAAGGTTCAGGGCTGTAAGTTAAATTCCCAACAGTAGTTTTTAGATATGCTCTTACTGTCCTGACATTTCATACAACTGTAGTCTTCAATTCAATTTTAAGCTGCACATAAAAATAAAGTAAGTTAGACTTTAATACATGGATTTCTGCTCGAAAACAGTTCTGTAATCAAGTTGCAAACTTCTCAGAGAATTTCTCATAGAAACAATACCACCCCAAGCACCTGCTACCTACAGTCTCCTCTCCTTAATTGTGAAGATTAACATGCCCTTAACTGTCAAACTACTGTCAAACTACTTTGCACAGTACAAGCAAAGAACGTAGGTATCCACCCTGGTATCTCAGCTTCCTTCAAAATACTGAACTTTAACAAATGAGCATATAGAACTACAAACATTCACTCATTTACAAATTTTGGGTTCCCTCAAAAGAATAACCACATGAGTATAAAAAAAAAAGACTAAACTTGTTTCTTTACTTCCTATCCTCCTTACCATTAGGCTTTTTACAGCATTGCAGTTCATACTTTCATTAACAATGCAAACACAGAAGCAATTCTATTCCAGTAGGTCTTGCCAAAAAAAAAAAAAAAAAGCTTACAGTATTAATGTTAAAGGGCAATATCTGATGCTTATTTTTTATTTAACTTTATTTCTTTAACAGGAATAAAAACATCAACTTCCAACTGAATATGAAGAGCAAAGACAGAATTGCATAACAGTGGCTTGCTCTGTTAGTTCTTCTGATCCACCTGCACTTTGGAAAATGTAAAGGGAGCCCCACTAAGTCTGAGCCAGTAGTATTCCCTGCTTTTCATGCCTATAAGTTCAGGGTCATCACAATACTATACAATAGTCTATATACTATACTATACAACACAATACTAGTCAATTACCATGCTTTTAGATGGTATGTGCATTCATGTAATAGCTGAGAGGCCATAACTCATTAGCGTTATTTCTCCTTCAGTTCTATCTCCTGGAGTTGTTTTTTTTTTATTTAGAAGAAGTTTCCAAGAGGGAATGCAGATTCCTACAGAGCAAATTTAAGCTTGCTGAGGGCAGGCAGTTTGCCTTCTCATCATTCCCTCTCCTGGCCAATGGATGCCATTTGAGAACCACATACTGATGGTGAACTTGTCAAGCAACAGGGAAGGGCGCGCTGGTAAATTTGCATGCACTCATGACCTTTCTGACTGGCACAGAAAATGTGCTCTGCTCAGCCCATGGGGTAAGGGAAGTGAGGCAGAGAACACAACATTTACTGCTAAGAGAGAAAGCCATTTTTGCCATCAAATTGAAGGCTGCATCAGACTGGAAATACACTGATGCTCTGAATCCTGTGTTAAGCATAAGCTAACAAAAGCAATAAAATTTTATTAATGCTTGGCTAAGTGACGTTAAACTAAAAATCAGAAAGGAGGCAAAGGCAGCAGTGGAAAGAAAAATACACTAGTCAGGCCTGGGGAGTGAAAGAGTAGGAAGAGAAGGAAAGAGAATTTTATTCGCCAGTGTTTATTCCAGATTTCCTTATACACTGTTCTGTAAGTCAAGGAAGCACACATTTCTACAGCAATGATGACAGCAAACCTACTTTAAGTAAAGAATTAATTTCCATAGTATGCTAACTACACAAAGAGAAAGAAAAACAAACTGGATCTAAAGTTTTAAGAAGTAGCATTTAAAATCTAAAATTTAGGCAAGGATGTAGCAGCAAAGGAATACATATAAATAGAGGGCGCAGACTTCACTCTAAAGTTGTCACTGCAAACGTATCACCTGTGATGATGTTTCATTTCCTTTCAATATATTAAACGATACGTATACACCACACACAAAAAATGCATCCTGTAACAAGGACAAAGCAACCACAGGCATGCCTTTGTTAACCAGCAAACAGAAACTTAAATACCTTATCTCATCTTTCCTAATCCATAGTTCTCTAGAAAAACAAAACTTCACGTCCTCAGTTTGCAGACTTAAGGATATAAAAAACTCTATTGGTCCACTGTACTTGAAGAAAAAACAATGTCAAAATGCTTAACGAATTTATGCTTAATCTTATTTCCAAATAGACTGTGTCAGAAGCCAGCAGCTTTTGCAAAGAGGTCTCTCACAGAGGACAACCCAAGGTAGTTTGTTTAACCTTATTTCCCATTGCTGCCTCCTTATTCTTTCTTTCTGAGAAGAGGGCAATTCCAGCTCCCAGTTCAAAGAGGAAAATACTTTTCCGCATTATCCTCATTATGCTCATTATCCTCAATTATCCTCATTAATGTCAAATTGATACCTTTCCTGAGTAAATGCAAGAAAGTAATGAATGCTAGCAGTTTTGCTCCAAAACATTATTTCAGAAAACGACTCTGGAACATCAGGTATAATGTAACCAAGAACTTCAAATAATGTATCATTAAAAACCAAGAAAGCAAAAAAAACCCACAAAACAATACATTAGGCCAGACTGGGTCCACTTACAGAGCACATTCAGGTCTTTGTAAATAACTATCTAGTGAAGTGCTCAGAAATATTGTAATAGTATTTCTGATGCCAAGGTATGTTTTGAAAATTGAAGTGTTAGGTATATATATACACAAGGATTAAAAAAGCAAGGAAGAGAATAAACAAATACAATCGAGCACTGGAATACTCTCAAGCATACACAAATCAGTGACAGAAAATGTCTCATGCATTAAATATCAATTTCAGAAAAGAGCAACTGTTCTGTGCTCTGATTCTGTCAGTTCTGCTTGGTAATCCTCCATATGAACATATGAGCTGAGAAGGAAAATAAACTAGACTAACTCAATCTGCTACATTTAACACAAACATGTCACAAGCAGAAAAACAGAAAAAGTGAAACCAACATTTTCCAAAGCATATTCTTACACTAATTTTGCTGAGGAATAAAAAAAACACACTTCCCCCCCCACCCCTCCCATTCAGGTAACTACCTAAATTAACTAAAAAAAAAAACCGCAAAAAAAAAAAAAAAAAGAGCCCAAAAAAAACCAAAAAACCAAACCAAAACCAAAACCTGATCATTTCCCTGAATAAAATTTTCTGTCCTGCACTCAAGGAGTCAGCTCTTCTGAAAATTCAATTCCAATGGGTTTCAATTCCAGTAGATATTACTGAGGAGTTGTTAGTACATAGGAAAGACTGACTTTTTCAACTACAACATGAATTTCCTTGTTAAGGCATACACATATCTTATAATGCTGTTGAAAGTCATGTTACTAAATTAGGTGTATTTAGTTGTTGGTTTTCTCTGTTTATCAAATGTGGTCTTCTGAGCCAAGTCCTTCCATTCATCAAATTCTACAGAAAACAGCAGTGTTAGCTGCTTAATTTATTGGTAGTCTGGGATATCTATTTTCTTCAGAAAAAAAGTCTGATGAATACAAAAATTAACAAATATACAGAAAATTCAGGATAGTTCACTAGGACACCCAAATTTGCTTTGCATGTGTGAGTTAGTGTGGGTATTGTTTTTTGAGGTTCCTCAGTGCTTTTTAAGTCTTTAATAGCAAAAGATAGTGCTGAATTCACATGAGACCCTTGTTAGCAACTTTTTTTTAAAAAGAGTAAGCATGAGATTCTTGTATTTCTAATCAGACTTTCTGGCTAAATTTATCTATGCTTACTGCAAATAAAAGTCAACTAAATTAGGAAGAATCCCAAGTTGTGCAATTCCTTAGGGAAACAGATGACAGCCTTCAGGGCTTTAAGTCCTCACACAAAGCGCAAGGGCATAGCACAAACCTGGCAGAAAAAATCCCACCCAGCAAGCACATAGCCAGCACTCAAATTGGACTTCTATAAGAAGACAATACAAGTGCCATGCAGAGTTATTCTTAGCCACCATAAACACACCAAGGTTTCAGAGCTAACAGCTTCTTTGTCAGTTTCATGGGAGGAGAATAGTTACATCTGAAATAAAAATAGCTTGTCATATGCTTGTCCATGGAACTCCAAAATACATGGCTAAATTGGTAATTTAAAAGATTTGAGCTGTGTGTATTGGTATCATAAGGAAAAAAAAACCAACCCTGTTTTTCACCAACCTTCCTCAACTTTTATTTTTATTTTTATCTGATTCTAATTTACTTCAGAAAGTAGTTTGCTCTTTCCACAGTAGGAACCTTTGTCTGGTTTCAATACATTCTTTTAAGCTCCAAAAATCATTGCAGAGAATTTTAACTGAGAGGCTGAGACTGCTATGAATGGCAAGTTCTGGCTGTGGGGGCACCAGGGAACGTGGGGCTTTCAGCATGGCACGCATGAACAACACCTGGCTGAGTGGGTATGCAGATCCCCCTGCACTTCCACAACACACCCAGATCTGGAGACAAAGAATCATGTAATGATGCACAGAAGTGGGACAGAATGGGCACACTGAACAGTGACAACTCCAAGAACACTGCTCCAAAATCTGCTGCCAACTGAAAAGGAGCCCAGGACCTGGCATTCTTGGCTCCCATATCATGACCATATATTACAGATGTAATAGCTTAACACAAGCACCGTGGTGTCTTTTTGCTGGACAGACACCTTGAGCACCCCCATCCTAGGGCCTGGCTGCTGGGTGGACACATGCGCTTTCCTCCCCTCAGTTCACATTTTAAGTAACATCTGCTTTCCCTGTTAAAAGGTCTCACATTTACATCTGGTACATTGTTTATACAATGTTGCAACAGTATTTCCTACACAGTTGTGTGGTAAAAATTAAATAGTAGGTTTCATATTTGTGTAGGAAGACATGGAAAATACCCACAGTCTATCAGCAAAGTAACAGATATACCAGCCTACAAGCTGATGGACAGGGATAAAAACATATTTATACATAAATCCGTATTTTAAAGAGCAGCTTGTAAGGAGGTGATACAAGTGTGTCATAGCTACATTCAGATCTGCAGTCATTCAAGTACTACCAAGTTCTGAGGCTTGAAAAGGACCTAAGTATCTATCTGCATGTGCTGACACCAACTATGGCTAGCCAATAATGACAGCAGTATTTGCATGGTATTTAGAAGACTACACAGTTCATGACAAATATAAGAATGAGGAATATAAATGAAAAAATATAAGAAATTATTAAGTTTCTGCTTTAAAAACTCTCCAATGTTCATCCCTCTTTAGGAAGAGAGGGTGAAATTTCCTGTAGAGGGTATCACAAAATACATAATGGTCTGATAATCTGTAGGGCTCCTTACTCCTGCTACATGATAAAAAAAAAAAAATTAGGTCACTTAGGTTTCCAACCGGAATTAGTACAGACAGGTAGTCAATGCTGCCGTCTCTCAAGTTGCTTTATATAAATATATTGGCAGCATTATTTTTAAAATGGGGCAATATCTCCTTCATTCTTGCTTGGGTATCGTATTGACAAAACAGTTGCCGAGTTATTCCCACTTAACCCTGGAAATCTTAGACTCTCTGATCGAGGTTTTGGAGCTCAAGCTTCCTCAGTATTTTGAGGTCACACAGGCAAATTCTGTATCTATTCTAATAAAACATTACTTCATCAATCACTCTCCAGCAATAAAACACAGATGAGATGAACAACTGACTAGCTTCTGGGGGCAACAGAAGCAGAGATGCAGTTTAGCCACAGTAGGACCGAGCAGCTCAGTCAGGGGTTAGGGCCTCAAGGCAGGGAGCACTCCAGGCCTGACATCTGGAAGGAGACCAAATGCAAACCACAAAACGATAACAAGCTCTGGCCTCTGCCAAGCTACACTCTTGGCCAGTGACCTGGAAATGTGAGTTTCACATCCAGAGCTCATCGCTCATCTTTCTCCCTCAGGATATGGTATTTAAGTTTGTGTGGTCACATATTAACACCACCATAAGACACCGAGACATTTTAATCATATCAGGATGGCACAGCTGCACCTCGTGGGTCTCTGTCACCTCTCTCCATCCCCAAATAGCTAAAACTATTCAATATTCACAATTGCTTTCTGGCAGTCAGTTTTAGTAACCTCAGTCTTAAAACTGCAAACAATTCCCAAAGACTTAACATCATTTTTCTCAATACAATTAGGTAGACAGTCTCAGCAGAAGTAAACAAGCAGAAAAGAAATACAAAGCCGAGAGAAAAAAACTACAAATGTGCAAGAATATATGTTTAAAAAAAACAGTATCTAAATTAAAGTTAACCAAGAACACAGCACTTCCTCACTTCAGGTTTTCAGAATAAGAAGTGCAGTGCATACTTTTTCTTTTTAATTTAAAAACTTGCATCTACAGCAAGACACCAGTTTGGCACACCAAGATTGACTTTTAGTGATGCTGACCTTCAGCTTCAGTGTGCTTCAGAAAGTTTTTGTGCTCAGTGGTAGCATAATTCACATCCTTTACCACATTTTAGATAGTGAAGTCCTACAGCTTTGCTTTAAGTAATACAGAACCAATACCAAGGACCTCCCAGGCCCTGTCCTGCCATCCTCTCCCCTCCTTGATTAAACACATTATATTCTTGTTTTCCTTGTCTTCTCCAAGATGAGCACTCCACTTTTCCAGTTACAATAACATCTTTAGGGATAATGTGACCATAAAAGATAGGCATAAACTATATATTAAAAATAAATATAGAAGTAAAAATTATTCAAAAAAACTTTTGAATAATACTACAGTGATAGATACTAGGAAAACTTCTAACAGTGAAAACACTTTCCTTTTGGTCACCTTTTGCCATATTTGTGAAACTTGGGGGTTGCCCATAGTTTTTTTTAGGTAGTTCTTTCAGAATTAGTGATACACTTTTTATTTTTCCTGTGGAATAAGAATTGTAACTTGAAGTACTCTTTCAAGGGTTTTTTATCATTATTTAAGAATGTAAAAAGAGAAAAAGAATGCAAAATCTTTCCCATCTATGCACTTCTGCTAGGTTATTTCTAAGTTTTAGATTCCTCTTTCCTTTTTTCCTACTCAGTTACTTTCTGAAGAGAGAAGTTTAAAGATAAAAATACCCCTACAAGCAGAACAATGTATGATTCTAATTTAATATCCCCAGTTTAGTCTATCATGGGTTTCTGGACACAGTTTAAACAGCTACTGAAAAAACTTTGAACTTTTTAGCCAAACCTCAGTAGACCTGGGTTAGCTTCCTCCTTTCTTCACTTTGCTGTCATAAAAACAAAGTGCCAGTTGACAGCCTCTCTTTTTTCAGGACAAGACCTCATTTGTAGCTGAAAGAATAGTAAAAATCTGGTGATATTTGGCCCAGCTGCTATGTCCTGCTGACAGCCAGCACAAAGCAAGATGTTGGAAAGAAAAGGGAGGCAGGTTTCCACTGAGATGTCAGGCACACGATTTTCTAAGCCCAACATGGGCTGCACTAAGCTGCTGAGTTGTTATGACCACTGACCCCAGCACCCTCACAAACACCACTGCTCCTAACCTGAAGATCTTCAGTTCTAGTTCAGCAGCATGAACAAAGGCAGTGAACATTGATGATGAATAAAAGCCAAAGGAAGAAAATTAACAACCCCCAGAGCAACTTACACTGCTTTGATAGCACTGTGAATCTAACAATTCTTTCAAATATCTATTCATTAGTTAGCATTGATCTGCAAGGGCTTAAAGCACTCATACATTTTTCTAGACCACCATTCTTGTTTGTACCAATTGTCTGCAAAGAAAACTTCAAAAAATAAAGTTGAAAATATCCCCAAATCACATGCCAGCTGTGCCTGATGGGCAGAAGCACAGGAGTTATTTATACCTCCCATGCTGTGCTTTCCTAAAATCTCTTTACAAAATTAATTGCTTCTAGAACTTAAACGAATTCTTGAGCAAGAAACCTATAAATATTAATGTTTTAAATTAAAAATTTTATTTTTGAGGATTGAAATGGTTGTTTTTTAAACTCTTAGCAGTCAGTTTCTGAGGCTACATTTACTGTTTCTTTCCTCTGGATTTTCAAATTCTTGATTCTTAGGAGAAGAATGAGAAAAGGCAAAGAGTGAGGAAAATGTTTCATATATGCCTGTTGTTTTCTACTACTACTACTTTGAAAGTGTTCAAAATATATATACATACACATTCATTAGAAGAATTTGTTCTGAACTAAGTAAAATCTGTCCTCTACATCACACTTGTTTTTTCTAACTACACCTACTTAGGGCATCAAATTAAAATTCTGATGAAAATTAATTAAAGAATCATAAACCATGTAATTCTGTACCTGCACTGAAACATTTTCCACATCTAGCTTTTTGACCATCACTGTATTTTAAGTACTTCTAGATCCGTCTATGAGAGAGTCCTGGATTCATCTAATGAGAGTTATCAATGGAAACCAAATGATTATTTCTTTCTATACCTTAATTTTCCAACAATTACTATCCTAATATTAAAAGCAGTTAAAACAAAGCAATTCTATGCCTCAATATTTATTTTCTTCTGTTATTGCAGCTTGATAGTCTATTACACACATCATGTTTCACTGAACTGTCCTGAAATCTCTCACAAAATGTAGTTTCCACCAGACCTACTAATGTAACCTTTGCTTGTGACGTTCACACAGCCAACTGGGAATGTCAAGAGTTCAAAAACTTAATTCTTATTTAGAGTAGCATGGCCCAGTTCCTTTTTGGTTCCAAGTGTCCTTTCTGATTTAGAATGGCCTTTTCCTCTTTAAATTGACCCTTTATTTTGCACTGTACCTAACAGAATTTAGCAGCTCCCTTTGACTAGCATCATTACTCTTTGCATGGTGGAAAGGAACGAGGAAGAATATTTACTTCTATAAAGCAGAAAACTTCTAACTACATGTACACAGGATATAATATAGCAAACAAAAGATGGCAATCACCTTTCCAAATAAATAAACATTATGTCAGTTATCTCTTAAATGCTATTAAACCCCTAATGCTTAAACCTTTCCTCTAAACCTTCCCCCTTCAAATACAAAAGCACCAGAGTGTAAAAAAAAAAAAAAAAAAAAAAAAAAAAAGTCAGCAGAAATGGGGTATTTGATATGGCTTGTTGCAATTGGTTTATCTGGAGCTTTCCTGAAGTCCGTGCAGAACGTGCAGTTTATTCCAGCAACAGTAGCTGACAGAGTGGTTTGCATTTGGTGCACTTTCTCCTTTCAACAGCATTCTCTTCTGCAATTTGAATCTTTACAGAATCTCGTTACGGGTTTAGCAGAAAGTCTATCACTTTCATAGAAAGAATTTCCCAAAGGGAAGCTCATGTCTGATGAAGATAAATAATGTATATCCCAACATACAATGTACTTCCTACAACACAAGCATTTTATTAAAAAATTAATACAAAGAACTTCACACAAAACAATTCTCAAAAAAATTTTTGTTTTAAATAACAGTTCAGTATTTTCCATCTTTATATGCAATGTAGCCCAAAGCAACGCCCAAAACATCATCACAACTGGTAAAAATCTGGACACATACACTTCCCTAATGAGCTTCCATGCTCCAATGCCCAATTTACATGGAAGGCGTTACAGTAGAGACTGCTGACATCAAACAGGTAAGGCAGGCAAGAAGTATACATGTAGGTATGAATGCTTAGCAAGACTGGAAGATAGACCAACCCCAAAATACCCCCCAAAAACCCCCACACATCTTCAGTCATACAGAAGAAAAATGAGCAAACATAAAAAGGCTTCTATGCAAAAGACAGGAAAGCAAAACTGAAAGATCCAGCAGAGCAGAGACATCCATACATGCCCACCAAGAAAGGCAGGCAGCTTCTCACTGCTAGGCAGCTGATCCTGAACATTCTGTTACAGGAGCCTCAACATCCACCCTCCCTCCCTTGAGATCATTCACTTATGTATGCTGAGTATTCTTCAGCTTCAGGGTGGTACTTGGCTTTGATTAGTTTGGATGTCACACTTACAGCCCTGTTATCTTCTTCCAGCCTACATCCACTTATAGATCTTGTTGTTCCAAACTTACTGAGAAACAAAGAAAGAAGGAAGGGGGAAAAAAATACCCCACCCAATCTTTTCTTTACATAGCAAATTTTACTACATAGAACGTTACTAGCACCTCATATAACGGAATATATGCCAACACCATGTATCAGGAAATGCAATGACTCATTATGTGACTCAAGATGTACTGCACAAGGGACCATCATCAAAGGCCACAGAAGTTCATCAACTGGAGGTCACACTCCACAATACATTAATACATCGATACATTCACATTGTATTGGGCAATTAACTACTAACAGAAACTTGCTTTTCCCATGACAACTTAAAGACTGTGGAAAGGTCATCATATGTCTCTTCCACAGGAAAAAAATTTGTTGCTCTAGTAGTACAGGGGCGTGTAACTATATTTACTAATACAAATTACACTTAGATGCTTTTTTTTTTCAAAAAAAGCATAATTTAGTAGCTTCTTCAAAACTTAACACATTTGGATTCATCTTTCATTAAAAAAAATCACTTTTCAATACGTCAAAATAATTTTGGAAGATATAATCATCAAGTAAAATTGTTACATTTTCTAGAAAGAGCATATCATGTTTCAGCATACAAGGCAACACTACTAACTTACGTGATCCTTTGAAGTCAAGGTTATATTAAAGAAAAAGTTTCTTACAAAAAAGACAGAGCATATTATTGTTTGGGTTGCCTAACACTAGAGAAATAAAGTTAATACCCAACTTAATATTGCACTTATATAATAACTATTATTCTTTTAGAAGGCACCAAAAATAGTATCTCATGAAAACAGGATTTCTCTACATTGTGAAGTACTACTGCTTTTTCCACCAGAATATAAAAGCTGTGTTAAAAATTCTCTAGAGCACTGCAGTGCCACTAATAACTCTTAGCCCAAAGGACAGTCTGGAACAGAAGCAATCATGTAACGTCTCAGACAATTCTTTTCCTCAGGCTTTATTTTTCTTTGCTGTTTAACATTTAATGGGAAAACAAGTTGAAATTTATCATATAATAATGACTTCTAATATGTTAAAAGCTGGTGCTTTTATCACTTCTAAGAAATATAATCCACTAGAAAACTGCCACAGAAGCAGCAAATCTGTGGTTTTGCTAAAAAGCCACGCACACCTTTACAAATACTCTACCTCACCCATCTTCCCCTAAAGAATAAGATTGTCAAGAAAACATTGTTTTTTTCCAGAATTCTTCCTATGGTCCTTTTTCATATACATTCCTATCATGGCACTGTAGCATGACCTTTCTTATTTAAATTACTGCTGTCCTCAAACAAAAAGTCACAAGATAAAAATGAATCCTCTACATCTACTTTGTTAAATACTGTATTAGCAGAGCAGAACCTCTCTTGAGAGCCAAGAGTTCATTTTTGGTTGCTAAAGAAGGAAGTAATCTTCAGTCAACCTAATCCTATGGGATGATAAGTGAACCTTAAAAAGCAAACTCGAAGTGCTTTTTTTCATTCACAGAAAGAATGATTCAAAAGTATCTGTCAGGCAGCTCCCCCAGTTTTCACGTGCTCGTCAGCACCTGGCAGCCATAGCTCAAAGAATTCACTTGCTTTTACAGCTGCTCCATTTCTTTCTGATTTTATAGCAGTTTCCAAACCAACTGCTGTACAGGCAGATACAGCTTGCTTTCCTGGCAGAACTTTGTTCCCAGGCCCACAAGTCTCAGTAACTGAAAATCACTGTCACAAACCTTTACCAAAACGAGGCTAAGGGCAACAACCTCAATGTAGCTTTGGCAGGGACATTGTTAAAGTGCAGCCCTGTCCTCTTAACCACTTTAAGATCTCAAGATATATGGATGACTTCTGATTCAAGCTGAGCAAGACAGTATGAAAAATCTCAGCACTTCCAAAACCGATTCACCAGAAGATGATAGGGATGAATTCAAGGACAGAGAAGCACCCACATGATAGGTGTATCCTTCTGTATACCAGATAGATACAGCACAACTGCAGCAACAGAAATTGTGTGATAGGTTATAGAAAGACATTACATCCGCTACATTAAAAAAAAAATAAAATCCAGAAATAATTATTTATTTCCAAACAGGACATGACTACTAATCTATTAATACAGCATATACTGGAAACACAAAAAAGCTTTTAATAAAGCAGTAATAGATTGTACTTGTGTTTACTGGAAAGGCATTATTCCTGTCCAGACTGTAAGACCCAGAAATAGTTCTAAACATGCCTAGTTTTCACTAAAGCTTGTGTAATATCTTACAGAAAAATATTTATTACTTAATGCTTTTCACTGTAAGCATTATCATATTTGGTTTTTGAACCCACATATTGCATTACTAAAAGCAATTCTCATGGCATCCAGACCTCCTTAACCTTGAATGAAGGTTTTTGTGAGCAAAATATAACAGCTTTCTTATACCAAGAAACATAAATAACAATCAAAATTAATATTTTTCCTACAATTTAGAAACTCAGGAGAACCATTAGACAGACTACATATTGCAACTAAAATGGGCTAAAGAACAGACTCCAAGAGCATTGAGATATATCATCACAACTAAGATTGCTTAAATACTGTGGAGCCAAGCAACCTGAGAACAAGGTAGTATAAAGCCCCCATTACATTCGCAACTTCAGTAAGCAAACAGTTCTTAAGCAGGAACATCCTCACTTCACTGCTGGATTAGAAGAACATTCCTGACTCCATTTAAAAAGATGTAATGCCTAAAATTGTTGGCACAGAAGCAGCATTCTGAAACTAGGCCGTATGAATGTCACTTCATTGTTGTTACTGAAAGAAAAAAGATCAACTACAATAAAACCTTAGCCAGCACTGCAACATTATGCCAGCTAAGCAAGCCCTTAACCAGACCCATGGAGCTTTGCTGCCTTTCTGTTACACACTTAAACACTCTCTGCAGATGCTTATTTTTATGTACATGGAAATGCATGCAAGCACATCCACTCCTTTTCTGATATCCTTCAGCATATAAAAAATATAAGTTATGATATAAACCATAAAAAGTAGCATTTGCACCTATAAATATTATGCAAACATAGCAAAAACTTTTCTCAAGCAATTTCTTAGCATATGGATGTTTACTGAATTTCCAAACTCATTCTCAACATAAATACTGTGTAATTCCTTGCTCTGCATATACTGCATCAATTGATTAGAAAATGTTTTAGAAACAAAGCACATGGCTTGCCCACTTCAGCTCAACTCTCTAAGGTATGCATGCAAATTGCAATCCTTGGAGCTGGCACAGGCTGCACAGAGGGCTCTGCTCCTGGCCAGTCTGCACAGCGCACCATCAGAATGCGACTCTCGCCTGTTCACAGAGTAGATGTGCATCTGGAATCACAACCATTTTCACAAATGGAGTGACAATCCCAGAAAAAGTGAAATAAACCCCAGCTATCTCACCAGCACACACAGAAAATCGGTTTGTTGGTAGATTATCCAAGTGCCACTTCCTGATGAAGGAGTTAGAAAGATCTTACTGTTGTGCTTACGTAACAGAGGGCATAAAGGAGAAAACATAGCATCATATATAACCTCAGATATTCTTTTTATTATTACTCTCTATCTTGCTATTATTATTACTCTGTCTTGTCACAGCTGACAATTATCTAGTCTAGAAGCTGCAATTTATCTCCTTATCTATACAATTATATACCTAGTAGCAGACTAAATTTCTTGTAACTGTATCCTAAGATTTACTTTAGTTTTGGAAACAATATATATAAATCAGCATTAAGGATGTTTAATCATTTTCATAAGGCATCTTCAACTTCTACTATAAAATACTGGAAAAATCCCTCTGGTTATCTCTATTGCAGCATGCATGTTAATAACCACTCAGTAAAATTACAAGGTATAATTTGGAACAGATATTGTTAATCTGCAAGACACAAATTAAACAAACTAAAAAGCAAAACTATAAGGAAAACCTGTTCTGAAACATGGACTGCTTTAACTTGTAAGACAATAGTCTAGAAGTTATCAGTTCAAAACAGGAATTACAGCAGTTAATTCAAAAAGCAAATCAGGTCTGAATGAGCTATTAGGACAAACTAAGTATCTGATTAATACATCATATAATAAATTACTTGCTACTAATGCCTTCAAACAAGACAGGTGAATATATACTACTGTATTGGGGTAAAAATCCTAAAGGAGCTATTTTGATTAAGTGTATGGTGAGTAGAAGCTATGCATCCCAGCACATCTCAAGCAGCAATTAATGAAACATAAAGCTGAGATACCAGTTACCTCCAGATCTTAACTTTATTCATTTTTACATATACAAGAAACGTAAGATGTAGGAAATACTCAGCTGACGTTCAATTACATCATCTTTATCACCTCCTGGCGTCCTGTCATGAAGTTGCTGTGCTTGCATTAGCAAATCCTTCTACACAGTGCGAGGCAGCTCCGGGCCTGAGACCCTGCATTGAAGCATGTGTGATGGGGTGATGTGAGGACAGACGGGCTGTCTGAACCAAGAGCAGCATCCTTGCTTCGCTGGTTCAATTCAGACAAGGAATCCCCCTAGAAACTCTCATTTCAGGCCGTTTAGAAGATCAAAGTGGGCAGTTTTTGTAGGCATAATAATAGGTTTCAGGGACAAAAATAATGTCCCCCTGTAAAATACACTGTCCAAGGGTGACTGATTTGTTTCAAAGGAGCATTTGGAGCTTGACAGATTTAAGACATCTGCATCTGGTAACTCCGCAGAGATGAGCATCTACTTGTCACCTCTCCTGAACAGTAAAGGGCGCAAAGAACTTCACCAGACTGAAACAACTCTAGGCTAAGAAAATACAATAATAAAAGAACACATACAATACAAAATCTTACATGAGAACTAAGAAGCAGTTAGCTCTCTGACTGGCTATGCCAAGTTGCACCAGCACAGAGGACCGCTAAAACCCTGGTTTTTAAAGGGCAATTTCATATGGCAGTGTGCAAAAAAAAGGGAAAAAAAAAATAAGAAAAAAATAAGAAAAGGGCCAAGACATCTGCTACACTGCTATGGTTCCCGGTGCAGGGAAATACTTACTGCTACTGCCACTCCAGGATTTCAGCAGAGACTTAATGCTGATCTCGAAGAAGAGGGAGTCCTGCAGGCTGAGCATGGTGCGGGCAGGGCGGAGCGGGGCGCCGGCCGCGCCGCCGCCTCCGCCAGCACCCGCGGGAGGGCCGGGCCGGTGCCGGTGACGCAGGGCCCGGGGGGTGGCGGGCAGGGGGCGGCTCCTGCCGGGACCGACCCCGCCCCGGGGCCGTTCCCGCCTCCGGGGTGTGCCCGCGCTCCTCCCGAGGGATGCTCCCAGCCACACAGGCACAGCGACCGAGCTGCCCAGCCCCTGGCAGCCGGACGGAGCGACTCCCTGCAACTACAACCAAAAGGGGCTATAAAAGGCAGGTTGTGCTTGTCCGAGTTCTAAATAAACTTCCGACCTATTTCTTAAAATCGTGATGAATTAAGTAAACTGCCCAGCGTTGCTCTGCACAGCGCCAAAAGCCAATCGAGCCGTCTACGCTAAAAGATCAGCAAAATCAAAGGAGGGTGGCAGCACGTAGGACGGAGAATCACGAATGTGAAAAATTGAATCGCAGTGGAAGGCAGGAAGGCCGTAAGTATTCCCACGGAGGATGCCTGAAAGAGAACTACAGCAAATTTAGCTCCAACACCTACAGGCCGTAGCAGTTCTGGATGTCCCATCCCCAGAAGTGTTCAAGGCCAAGCTGGATGAAGTTCTGAGCAAGCCGGTGTAGTGAATGTGTCCCTGCTATTGCAGGAGGTGGAACTAGACTAGCTTTAAGGCCCCTTCCAACCCAAATCCTTTTATGATTCTACTAGCTCTTTGGAGTTTGGTTGGTGGTGGGTTTTTTTCCTTAATGTCTTTTAAAGAACTTGAGCTGGGGTTCATTTGGTTTGGGGTTTTTTTTTTGTTTTTTTCTTCTTTCTCTTCTTTTTTTTTTTTCCTTCTCAGAGTGCCTTCTAAAGGTCTTGACACAATTTTGGTATTTCTGATAGTTTACTCTGTCCAGTATCATCTCAAATCCCACAGTGGAAAGTCTCTTAGAAGTGGGATGCAATCCAACACTGCCTTACGTAGCACTAAGCAAGATACTTTACCAGTAGCCTTTGCCCACTTCAGCACAGGGTAAAGTAGTTTCAGAGAAACCTCCTTCACCTTGTCCACACTACCAGGTACAACCAGAACTTGGTGGCTCTTTGTCAGCTTCAGGTGTCATCTTTACACAGATCAATAACACACCTAAAAGTGTCTCAAGATTTTATCAGACAATTAAAAAATTTCAGAAAGATTTCTGCATACTGAAAGGAAAAAATGACATGGAGAAAGTAATGTTTGTTTCCATAACTGCTACCAAATTACACATGTAATGTACCCCTGGGTCAAGTAACAGAAATCGAGAGAACTGGATGCTGAGATTATTGTAGCAGTGGCCAACAGCAGTTTAATTATGTCTGCTTAAATTATAACTTGAACCACACCATACAGGTGAACCGAAAAATCATGTGGATCCAAGGTAGACTGATTAACTAAATCTGCTTTAAGATGATTCTTTAAAAATCCAGTTTCAAAACTGTTGCACATACTGTACTAGGAGTAAACAAGCCATGAGGAGGAAATAATACCTGTCTCCTCAGACAAATTAGAATTATGTGAAGTTGTAGGAAAGATTTAAGAACAGTGTACATCAAATACTTTCCAGGTTTAGGTTTTGGTTTTGTTTGTTCGGGGCTTTTTTAATCTATATCCCCCACCCCAAAAAGACAAAACAATTATTACTAACAGAGAAGTAACATAAACCAATTGATGTAAAACTAAGTGGTTCTAAGTGACAGGTCTAACACAGCAGCAGAAGGGCACTGGAAAAAGTGTGGGACAAGCCTGCATTAGGCTGGTTGAAGCACCAGCTGCTGTCATTTAGGAGACAAGCAGTTTTATTAAGAGAGAGACAAGTAACGTTGTTCAGTTTTCACAGATAAAAAAATAATCCAAACTTCCCCATGAAAAAAATATTTTTCTATAATAAGATACTAAATTGCCACCTATATTGAAATAGTACTTTTTTCTTCCCAAACAGGGTACAGCAGAACATGCATCCACAGAGTAACTCTTTGGGACTTTGCATCAGACTTTCTCTCATAAGCCTATTTCAGGCAGTACTGCCTATGCAGGAAGAAATATTACCTCATATTCCTCTTCATCACTCCTTTTATGAATACATTCAAAGTTACACTTCCACCATTCCTTTTCCCCTCTTACTAAATAAGGCATAAGAGGGGTTGTGTTTTGTTATGAGTCGGATATAAAGGTCATATTTTGGAACTGATGAATTTCACCACTAATTTGAAAGACTGTATTAATTATGGTTGGTCTCTGACTGCCTTTAACACTGGGCTACAGAGACCTCTTCAAAGGAATCGTTGTTAACAGTACGCATTCCAAAATCATGAGCCAACTGTCTCAGCACCTCAAAAATAATGACTTTTTAAAATAACACTTTGAGTTCTTTGTAGTTGCCCTTTTCCCCCCTCAGCTTTTATTCTTTAAGTTATTAGTGCAAAAAACTTATTAAAAAACAATCATCCCAGAAACTCCAGGAGATATACCAAAACAACTCCACAAAAATATTAATCTCTATGTTCCACCTTCTGGAGTCCTGTTAAGAAGACTTTCAACAAACAGAGTTGTTGTCAGTATTTCTGTAAAGTAGCATTACAAAATGAAATGATTATTAGGAAATCTTTTCCAAAATTTGCATTTATTTATGACATTGATGTGTTTGGCTAAATAAATTACATGGCCTTTCACCACAGCATCTGAGATTTTGTAACACTGTTATTTATTCATAGTATCAACTAATGATCACCATCAATTGAGTTTCCTCAAGGATATTGGCTATTTTAATTTTAAATGACTAATAGAAAAAGTATTAACTCATTAACAATTTCTAAGAAATAAGAACTACATACCAAGAGTATAAGCTTCTCCTAAGTAGATGCATTGAAGACTAGGCATATATAATATTAGGAACAAAAATATTTTGAAAAGCAAAATGTCCTTTTAAAACTATATGAATATGTATGCTCTCATACATACATGCAGAGACACAGCAACTTAGATTAAATGGACATCAATAATTTCTTAGATTTAAAAATGGCTTAGACCAAGTATTTTCACAACCCACCCCGTCCCCCAAGAAAGGCAAAAAGAAATTATCAGTACAAGTCCAATTAACAAGTGGAGTAATAGGTCTGCCAGTATCTTAGACCTATCATATAAGCATCAGTGTAATAAGAGTTATCTTATTGTACAATTGTGTACAAGCATTCCAACAATACTTCTTCCTCACAACTCAATTTAACTGCTTTATAATCAAAGGTGTGTAAATAACAATGACTGCCATATCAGACTTTTTGGGTTTTGGTTTTTCTTTGAAATGAGTTAATGAAACAACCTACCAAGTACCAGAATAAACAGAAGAATTCAGTATAAAACACAAAGTGTAAAATGCAACCTTTTATTTTTAATTGAAACAAGGATAGTAAAGGCAGGAAAGAAAAACTATAGATTACAAGCCTCTGCATCCTGGACAAGCACAGATAAGGCTAATTCTTCGAGAAGAGCCCAACAAAACTCATCATGCAAAGTTACAAGATATCAACATCATACATTTCTAGAACTGTGTTAGAAAAAATTCTTCTACAACATGGATTTTTTTCCAGTTCCTCATTCTCAGAGAGGAAAATGAAAGAGTCTTCTGGAAAGTACGCTGTGCCTAAAACTGAGAGCAACAAGTATGACCACTAAAAATACTTGTCGCTTTAACTGCTTAGAAGTCTTCCATAAGATTAATATTTCACTATTTTAGATAAAATGGAAAATAAAGCATCTACATATAAATCTAAGCAAACAGCTTTGATCTGGAGCTGGTTCATGTAAGAAAAAAAATCCAAAAAGAAAATATGAAATTGAGGAACTGTGCATACTTTTATTAATAAGCTGAACATTGCACAGTTCCAAAAAAGACACAGTTTATATACTGATCCCAGTATTTGTTCACCTTTTGATTCTGGATCAATTTCACTTCTAAAGGGAGCAGACTACTATAAAGTCTATTTTTGATACTTTCTCAACAGTCAAGGTGAGGTATGCACGAATAAGCACACTGATATCAGTAAGCTCTTAAAAGAACATGACAGGAACTGGACTGTAAGTGTAGTAAAGTGGAAGTGCTCAATCTGCAGACACAAGCTGTTTGTACTCTATTAAAATGATTAATCCAAGCGCCCAGTCCACACCATGCTTTCTGCTCAGATACAGAAAACTCTTAGTAAAGAGGATGGCCAGAAGCAAACTGCTCAAGCTGCTTCAGTTAAGCAGATTCCTAAGTCAGCAGACTCCAGGCTGCAAATAGACTGATACATTACAAGATTCATGCACTGTAAGCCCAGCTGCTCCAGGAAGCATTAGACTGTCCATTTGTGGTACCATTCATCCATAGCATGCTTGACCTGTACAAGCAAAGTCCATTCAGCACTTCCACATGTATCTTTTAGATGGAATTTTCAATACACGTACAGTAAGCCCAGTCACAGGACAGGTAAGATTTCCCTTGAGTGTTTTAATAGCTAGAGGACCCAAGTAATGTAAGAGATCAGAAACTTTAGCACTCTAGATAGTACAGATAACAGAATTTTTCTTTTTTTGCAAAATTAGGTATTTAGTAAAAAATATTTCTAAAAGGATCATTATCCACAGTAGGATCAATACATTTACCAGAAATGTGAATGCAAAGGCTATTTGCACAGCTTATTCAAGTAATGTCATGCCATTTTCTTGGAGTTGCCCAGACACATTGCTGGCAATTATTTTGAACAATGTACATGAAGTGCCATATGCATAATGCTGCTGCTGCAATAACTGCCAGAAATCTGGCCTGTGGCAAACACTGATATGCAAGACCAAAAAAAAAAAATGAGTACAATTCACACAATGTTGTTTTTGCTTCACCTCCACAGGCTGAAAAGGTAAGAGGAGTTTCATGACTAAAGATATGACTGTATTTATTATCTTAAAAGAGCAATATTTAATTTTAAATATCTTGCTTGTAAAATGGCAAAGAAATAACACTTTTTAAGTCATTAATTTGTGTTTCACAGGGAACATTACAGATTTTAAGCTTAATTTCCCTTTTTCCCCCCCTTCATTTGAAGTGTTATTCCCCAGTTCTACAATAGTTTACTTTCTCTAGGAGCAGATTCAAAACACTACCTCCCTCCCTCAAAACCCCAGTGCAACTCATGCTTTTTTTCTAATGGGATGTCCAAGATAACAGAATATGATTTTTCTACTTATCCCTCTACAAAATAATTTTGATTATTTTGAACAAAACATTCTGAAATTAACACTCAATTAAAAACCACTAAATGCTAAAGGCATTATTTTCAGCTACAGAACAAATGCAGTTACTCTTGCTTCCAGAAGTTTCTTTACAGTTTTCAGACCTACTACATTCATCTTCAGGATGATACAGACTGACAGAAAATGCACTCACACAAAGAACTACAAATATTTCCCATTTAAAGTAAATTATGAGCCTTCCAGCTAGTTCTGGAAGGACACTGAAGATGCTCAGCCTTCTTGCAGAACACAGTCCGTGAGTAAGATCAAAGAGGATACAGTTAATATTTAACTTTTCATTAAGTTAACAATATCTAGATTGAATAGTAAGTCTTCATCGGGGAGGGTGAGGCGGGGAGGAAGAAAAAAATGGAAAGAATCTCCCACTTCCACAACCTTTAAGAGTAATTAAATCCTGAAAAATTAAATAATTTTCCAGGTAGTTTAACAACAGCCTTATAAATTTTGTAAGAATTTATACTAAACAGATAACCGGCCCTTCCTGAAAATCTAGCTTTCCACGTCAGCAAACATCATAAGACTACAAGGAAACGAATCAATAATAAAAAGGTGAACTATTTCCAAAACCACAATAGGCAGTTCTGAGATGATGTTTAACCAATCTCCCTCCAAGACAAAATGAGACAGGTAAAGTGATATTCAAGCTTAAAGCTGCAACTACATCTCAAAAGTCTGACAAATCCAAGTTTTTCAATTGTAACAAGCAGCCCTGTAAAATTCAGGAAAACACAGTGAAAACTCCCTTCTCAGATACTACATTTCAGTCTTCAATGAATTCAAATAAAACAAATAAAGCCCAGTTAGAATGGTTCCATGTCAGACAACCTGAAATAACTGCCTTAATGTCTGGTCTGTCCAATTCCGTATCATGTCGGCCTCCTCACTGTGCTTCAGCACAAACATACCAATGTACTGAGTTTGGAGAACCAGCCCTTGGTTTTCACCAACCTTTTAAATGGAATCTGGAAACAGTTACGGAGCTACACAGAAAATCCCTGCTTAGTTGCTGGGCGTTTAAATGGATAGAGTAAGGAAAGGCTTAACTCCGTTACCCTACAAGGCCTCAAGACAACTGCTACAAATCGGTTATGTTTCTATTTTTGTTGTTCCTCCCAAGCTGCTGGATGTCTGTGCCACGTTTATGGGAAACATGATTTTTACATTATGCAAGGATCACTTATTCTATCCCTACAGAGCACATCGGGGGGGGGGGGGAAAGCCACTGAGAGCTTATGATTCATCTGGGAAAACTTTAAAGAATAAAAAGTTAAAGAAAAAAGTTACCTAGAGGGATAAACTCAGCATAGAAGTCGCAATCTGTTAAACCTCATGAGTGCAATAGTACTTGGACAGAAAATATTCTCAGATGCAGATTACCACTGAACTCACAGAGCAGCTGAAGATAGTTTTGTATGTGCTCTGTCTGCACCTGGAGGTAAATTCCTGCCTTCCTCCCTCTACCATAAGCAAAGCTGAGTGTTTGCTCCTGAGCCACTGCAGTCCATTCCTGTTCATACGTTAAAGCACTGTAGAGCCCTGCATAAGCAGACTTATGTCTCATTAAGTCACCTGTGCCACAGGACACTTAACAGTAGGCAGAGGGATGAGGGACAGCACAGTGACAAGAGTGAACTACTACAGGTGTCTCTGTAAAACCTCCTCACAGTCATAAGCCTACCAACTTACTCCACTAGGGCTTAAATCCCTATGTAGGTGGCAGCTCTGCACACATAGTATAAGGACTTGGACAGCTGTACTTAAGAGTCAGGGAAAGTAAAGCAAGAAGGGGCAAGGCATGGGCAGCCAGTTTTCTCTTAAGGTTTCAACTCATGAAATTGCTTTTCCTGTTGTTTCAGTTACACAGGGCAGGAACATATGGAGCTCCACACCCAACATCAGAAATAAATAATTACATTAATGTGGCATTCTTCACAGTTGAGGTAAACCGGCATATTTCTTCACTCCAAAGCCAGCAAATATCTACAGTGCCTTTTTTTAGAGCTTTAGTTACTAGGATTTAAACAATTAAGTGTTTTTAATGCTGAATTTTGCAGCTCTCCCATGTCTATGAAACGGATTCTTGTAAGAACCTGAAGCGTAAGTAAAAAAATAGAGATATTTTAAAAATTCAAAAAGGTAACTAAAAGATAAAATATACATTGTTTTGCAAATCAGAAATAAAAGAATTCATGAGTGTAATTTCTGAACCTTTATCTTGAGCAAGCATGCTGTTACACTAAAGAAAAGCAAGGAAAGAAATGCAAAAATCAGAAAGGGAAAGAATGAGAAGTAGTAACAAACTCAAGGGCAACTAAATGCAACAGTTAGATACTGAACACCTAACATACACTAACACTTTTACAAGGCTACATTTGTCTGGAAGTTGTGCAAATAGTCCACAACAGAAAGTTCCTTAAAGTGCCTTAGCTGGTGGACTACAAAATAACCTCTGCCAGCAGCTGCACATGGGGCAGCAGCTGTGAAACCCAGCGCTCCACCTGAACCATGGCAGGCAGCTCTGCATCCCCACATCAGCATCCCACACAGCATCAAACAGAAATGACTGTGTCCCTCCACTGCAAGCCCTACTAATTACTGAAAAATGAAGAAATGAAATCAGGTGGTAAAAACATGTTCACATAAAATGGATAATATACTTTAGCTTTTACCATTGGTTCAACTGGCTCTCCCTATTTGTCAGCCACATTATCTATTGATAAAGCATTTGCATACTGTTCATATCTCCCAGTAACTGATATGAACATGTTAATTATCCAAACATACAATGTACCAATAAATGTCTATGGTATAACTTCCTCAATATCTGGGCAAATTAACCTACTCTGCTCTGCACAGCTCCTTCCATGAAACAGGAATTTATGGAAACCCCATTCAACAAAGAAAAAACAGTTTTAAACTAACTCTAATAACACACTAAATAAATACAATATTTTTATACAAGTTTGGAGTTTCTTTTATATGTATTACTGGTTTTCCTGTTTTAAGTTAGAAAATACTTTGGAATGAAAAACATCCTTCCTTCAGCGAGTCATCCTCTCAAAGAGATTACTGAGACAAAGCTCACACCACTCCATTTTTAAGAGATGCCAAGTGACACCAGACAGTTTTGAGTCAGTTTCTAATATGACCATGCAACAGCATCCTGTTGTTAGAGTATCTGAAGCTTATACTGCCATACTGGTCTTGTCAATAAGCATTGAAAGTATCCCAAGCAATCAGGGTTCACAACATGCCTGTCACTACAGACCTCATCAGATTAATCAGCTAAACAACTATCATTATTTATGCAGCATCTCCCTATACAGGCATATTGCACAGCTTGTGAAGTGAGAATACACCAAGTCCTGAACATCTGGAGCATATAATGAAAAACTGCTGCAGACAGAAACTTAATCTCTTGAGAAGGTTCCACTGGTAAAGTGACATGGCTTTCTGAAAGTTTTACCTGTCTCTTCAAAACAGTAGTGCATTTGGATTTCTCATAACGAAATCCTTCTTTTATAAATAAATACAAACATCAAAAATTTACAAGCATGAGTCAAGAACCCTCCTGTCTGGGAAGGTAGATCTTTGTTTGAAGGGACTTTTTACAACTTAGCTGGAGAACAAGAGGATGCGTGTCAAATAGAATAACCAACATCACTAACACTTTCATTTAATGAAAATGGAAAGGCTTTCCAAAGTAGCTCTTGATTAAGAGGAAGTAGTTGAAATTCTTTTTCCTTGTTTGGATCCACATAATACAGGAACACATATAAAGTTAGAACTCACAGGATAAGAATCATCCTGTTATTGAGGAGCTTAGAACAAAAGCAAAACACAGAAGTTTACACACCAAGACATAAAACAGTTAACAAATGCAGCCAACAGAAACTACCAATAGTCTTCAAAAATATCAATTACTGAAAAATGTCATATCTGACTCTTCTGCTTACAATTCACATTTTCATTAGAAACAGAAAAACTATGCCTAAAGGAGATTAAGATTAGTTTGATCACCTAAAAACTAAAACTTTTCCATTTGAAATACAGACTTCTTTTTCAAGTGATAACTGAAAAACTGTTTAACAATGTTCCAGTTCTAATCTTTCTGTACCTTTAATCTGAATTGCTGGTATCATGAGCATGGCATCTTCATATACAGCTACTGCTACTAAGCACTATATTGACCTTTCAAATATGTTCTTGAGCATTAGGAGGGTATTTTTTTAGCCCATAGATCAATTTGCATGTTTTTAAGCATAGCAATTTTTTACTTCAAAGAAAACAGCTCCTTAAAAATAAGCTGGTACTTCTATTTTACATGCTATCCAAACTTTTATATACTCTACCTTGGGATCACTACAGACATTATTGATAGCAGATTAAGTTTTAAAATCTGTTCTACATGGAAGATATTTACAGTATAAATAAAAAAAGGAACAACATCCTAAACTCTTCCCCCCTCTCAAAATGTCACTTTCAAGGCCTCTGGGCACCTTAGACACAAAGAATTTAAAAGAATATTTTTGTTCTTCTATTATCAGTATATCATAAATAGAACAGTTTTACAGTAGCAGATATTTTTGCAACAAGTTTCTCCACATCTTGTTGACTTCAGCACTTCACAACTCCCCCAGTCAGCTTTTGTAGAATCTTCTGAAAACTTCCTTGGTTTTCTGTCTATGATTGGTTTTCTCACATCACCCACATGTTCATGTCTCTCCCTCTCTCCTTCAAGTTAAAACCTTTATTTTGTCCCTCTCACAACTACCTTAAAAATAATTGTAGACTGGAAAGGTCAAGAGATGTTTACTTAATTTACAATCCTCCCACTAAATTTTCTCTGCATTATTTCAAAGAATTAGCTTAAAGATAACATTTCAAAGAATATTTGCAGCTAAATGTTGTCCAAATTCACCTTTTATTTTTTTCCCTTAATAAACTGGAGATTTTATTCTTACTTTTCACCTTACAGTCTGCAGGACAGAAAGTCAAAAGAACAGAAAAACAAAGTCCAAACATCAGGTTTACTGACATTCACTTCCTATATTTGCCATTGGTTATTTCTCACTGTCCCAGTTTGCTGCCTACTCACTGGTATTGAAAGGGAATGAGAGTTTCCTCTGGTTCAGTGTGTTGAAGTGTCACCAAAGATAGACATGCAACGTGAATAGCAAAAACAAATATACAAGACAACTACACAGGTGGAAGGGTACAATCTCCTGTTCACAACACTGAGCCACTGCATTGATTCAGCTGTCACATGAAAGCTCATGCTAACACTATGTCTGAGAAAAACCTTTTATGTGCTTGAAGTCCAGAAGATGCATAAAAAGAGACCCTGCAAATACGATACAAAGAATCTATTAAGTGACCAATTGCAATAAAAAAGTTGACAAGCTTTCTTCACCATGTGTAAGAGGAAAACAAGTGAATTACCTCCTCCCTATATATATATACTCCACAGACTTATATCTAAACATACCCCACAGGCGTAACTTAAGTATGAAGAAATACTTCTTCTAGATCCGCCTTTGATTTGTATTGATACACACCTTGTATGAAGCACTAAATTACAATTTCTTCACCACTTGACTAAAATATATTCTTTGTAAATTTCTGCACACATTCTTCAGATGAAACCCTGGGAAAAACTACAGCAGAAGTCAAGTATCAATTTTCAAGAATCATATCTTAAAAAATTAAAAATTATATTTGAAATCTCTCTGACAATTAAATACAACTATAGTGGATTTTCACTATTACTGGTAAAATGAACAAGTCAGAGGCATACCCTCTTTGCACTTGAGCTTACTTTTAAAAAGATTTGCTGGACCTTATCTCAGTTCTTTATTGACTCCATCTTAAGCTAATGCCTTACTTAAGAAACATTTACCCAATGGTCTTTTTATCTGCTTATAAGCAGTAATAATAAAACATATAATCCCTACACTTAAAATAAAACTCTGGAGAGATGCTTGTTTTTCCATTTATCTAAAATATTAAAGAGCTCATTTTCGACAAATCAATTAAAACAGAGGATATCCAAAAGCTGACTGCTACTTTTGGTGATGGTAAGACATCTAATGCTGTCCCCACTACTGACCCAAAAGGCCCTATCAGCAAGTTATTCCCCCTGTCGATTCATTTCAAGTGCCCCAAATACATTAGAACGTTTTCTGTTGGCTTTGTGAAATTAATCAGCTCAGGGAAAAGCCACACCAGAACCCAAGAGAAGATGGCGAAGGCTGCACAGCTGTGAGTGAGATTGCCCTTTTCATTGACAGCCAACTGTTAGATCAGCCTGAGCTGCCTGTAAAACTGCACTCAAAAATCAACCCAAAATCTCCTTTCCCTACTTTCTGTTCAAGCACATATTCCAAAGGCGCTTAGGAGAGGTTCACCTATTATTTCTTATGGAAAACATACACAGAACAATTTCCTGGGGCATTACTCAAGCAAAACAATCCTATCTGCAGTGATAAGAAAACAAAGAGAGAGGTTAGAGATTTTTATGTAAATAGTATTCTGGATCCCAAATAGTATTATAGAGCAGTCTTTAAATGCAAGACTTTGAAGTCTTTAAAACCAAGAGATTGTGGGGGGAAGCCATGGTACCTAGCTGCACACCAACCCCTCCAGTCTTTTCTAGTCAAAACTCTGCACTTGGGTACAGAAACTGACCTTTATTTCAGGTAGAAACCCCAAGTCCCAGGTCATCCTTTGCTGTACAGGGCTGATTAGAGTTGCAACTGGGAGCTGAATATGTCCTGCAGAGATGCTGGTATTATAGGGACACAGTGCTCACAGGTACTTTATGTGTATGCAGCCCCTGCTGCTAACCCCCTGAGGCAGCTACAGCTCCGTTACTTTACCATCAAAGAACACATTCTTGTTGGTGTATTTTTACTCTCCTAGCAGAGGCACTTGAAATGAAGCAGGTTTTCTGTACACAGAAATAACATGGGGGCTGTGAGCAGTGAGAATACTCACATCACTGATAAAATTAACATGTCTTCTACAGTTCTTGCAGATTTGACTTACACAGCTGGCCATAAAGACAGTTCCACAGTACTAGCTACCCTGCCTTGTAGCACAAGGAAAGCACAGAGCTGCAACAGGAGGGCACATTTCACAGACCACAGGTACAGCTGCCATTTGCCAGTTCACACAGGGCAGTTGTGACATTTCCCTTCTTTAACATCACAATCTGAGTCTTCCATGCTCAACTTTGCATGTTTTGTTTGGATTGTAGAGTTTTTGAAACAAATTTTTAGAACTCAAATGCTACAGCAAATTTTAAAAAACTGCCTATCCTTTTACCAACCTCTTTTAAGTGTTGTGATGCATACAGTCACATGCAAATTATTCAACAAGTCAGGTGTGGTTTTCTTGACAACTGTAGTAGTCTTATACATTTAAAAAGACATTAAATACAGTGTCTAAAAAGACACTAAAATACACTTAAAACCATTCTGATGGAAACTACATATTTTAAAAGATATATCACAGAGCATATATTTGTAATGTCCTATTCTCAGCTGTAAAACAAAGTATATACCAAGAAAGTATTTTGAAAGCTGATATGAAAAATATTTTAACAAACAAACAACAACAAAAAATTTCATCACCTGAATTTCTCACAAAATTTTTAGGTCAGCTAGATGCAAATCCAACTCAGTGGTATCATAAAAATAATATTTTAAGGTTTTGATGCCAGGAATAGGTTTTTTTGCTTGGTCTGTCAGTTGGAGAACTTCTAAAATATGGTTATACTTAAAAATAATTGTCAGGCTCAGTATTTCCCCTAAATTCTCACCAAAACAAAAAAAAATCTTAAACGGCAGCAATAAGGAACAGAAAGTAAACAGCAAAAAATAATAAACCCCACTCACTCTCAAATTCAAATATATTAATAGGACAAACCACCTTAGCTTTAAAAAACTGAGTTCCTCAACAGTCTTATTGTATTAAATTCTGTGGTGCATTAACACCACATTTGTCAACAATGAGCAAGTAAATGTTTACAATGTTTTTTAAAAAATTCTATTGTTTTATTACCTGTTTGGTCAGCACCTGCCTTCTGCAGCACACCCAACTGGTAAACACAGTAGTTCTTTTGCTCTATTCCAGCAGAGCAGTTCATTCCATTACCAAGATACAAAAATAGAAATAAGCAGATAATTTAAAGAGGATTCAACTACTATCTGCTATTGTAAAAGCATGATCCCAGAACAGACTCTAAGTCTTCATTTCGTAAATGATGACATCACACTATTAAGCAATATTAGTCAGGCACTGTTGGTTTCCACAAAATCACTCCTAATAGTCACCATTTGGCACATATTTAATGACCAAGAGAGGAAAATTCATCTTTAACAGTCAGGGTAGTTTATTCTATGTTTATTATCCTTATTTGCTACAACTATCAACAAAACACTGAACAAAGATGAAAGTACATGTTTTGTCTACAAACTTCAGCCTATAGAATTTTCTTTTACTTTCCTTTTTAATTGTCTTTCTCTGACACAAAGACAGTTCTATTTCTTCTGAAATTATAACATGTGAAAAAAATACTATTTAAATTGAGAGCTATCAAGAAATGAGAATATAGTACAAAAGCAGGATTGGTGAGACATGCCTATGGAGATATTAAATTCACAGTGACATCCAACTATAAACTCCAGGTCTGTTGTACAGCATTCCAAGTTAAATGAAGCTAAAAATCTTTCACCATCAGACACCATGGGCTTCTGATCACTTTCCAGGTATATAGGCAGCCATAACAGACTTTATTGTGTAGGCAGCCTTCAATAACCCATAGCATTAGAACATTAACTTGTTGTAATTTGCTGTGCACAGGAACAACTTGTTTAGCAGAACAGAACTGTCCCTGCTTTTCTCAGCTGCCTATCTTACTCAACCTGATGCACTGAAAAAAGTGGTTCATGTTACCATCAGAAAGGCTAAGAGAAGTCTTTTCAAGGAAATCCTTTTCTCCCACCACCACCACAAGCTTAATTACCCTAAGGCTGTAAGTTCAGCACCCAGTCAAAGAGAAAAATGTCTCTATCTCCCACCACTGCAGGTAGACAGGAAAAAAAATATGCAGGTAAGGAAAAAAATCTAGAAGCCCTATTAATTCTTGAAAATATCCAACCACACAGCAAAAGGCAAAAACTGCATCTGACAGCTAGCAGAATCCAAGACCATAAAGGCTCAAGACTGCACTATTTTAGTTGAAGAAAAAAAGAAAAAAAAAAAGTAAAACTGAATTTTCCATTACCACCCAGCTGTACTATCTGAAAAAGAAACATGAACTAATTCTACTTTTTATTAGCCCAATACACTGTAATATTTAGCCACTAACACATAGTAAAAAAATTTAAAAAAAAAAATCAACCAAAAAAAGCAACCTTACCCACATTCTTGAGGTTAAAAATTCTCTACACAATATCCATATTCTTATTTGACTTATTTACATATTAAGTTTACTAAAAATGTGCAATCTTCAAAACACTAAAAAAGGGAAACATACACTGCTCTGAGACAAAAAAAAACTCTTAAAAGGAAAGCTTTTGAAAACTTAGAGGATCAGAAAAACAGGGAAAGAAAAGATGACAAAACTCACACCTTGCACTGCAGTCACAGATCTCTGTGTAGCACACTTCTGTCTAGACAACTTAGTGCCTAATTTTATGTACATTACAGTTTAAAAACTTAAGCATATTCTTACCCCAAAAAGAGGGAATAAAGTCACACAGGCACGCAATGACAAGAAGAAATCCTAAAATTAGAAATCCTGAAAAATTGCTTCCACATAGGTCACTCACAAATGATAATGCATCAATGATAAAATAGTTCTAAATCTCAAGACACCATAATCATAGGAACTCTGATAAAAAAGCTATTTAGAATCAAATTTGTCAGTTTAACAAAATAACCATGATCTGAAGAAAGAGCTTAGCAATCAGTTTTCACCAGGTTGATGACACGGATACGTACAGTATTCAGGATGTAAAATATGTGTCTCCTCTTCTTCATCTATTGTCTGTCCTAATGAAAACAGTCTGACCCGTCTCATCTTCAGCAGCCTTGGAGAGCTTTCACGGACTGTACTCCCAACATCCACAACATCACCAGAAGCAGCAGTGGGAACTATTTTTTTCAGGAATTCCATTTTTACATGCCCTCTGTGGTCTCAGCAGCTATGCTCCACAGAGCACGGCTCCCTCATCAACTTCCTTGAGCACAGAGGTGGACTTCTGGTGATGTCATGTCAAACCTGGGTGGTGCCAACAGCAGCGTCAGCTGCTGGCCAGCTGCTCCAAGGCAGATTCTAAAGACATTTAACTGTGCAGACTGATAAGAAAACCAAACACCACCAAGTCTATATATTAACCAATGCATGCAAAACTCTGCACGCCAAGGAGGCACTATTTAGCACTGGGAAAATTTTAAGCACTAAAAAAATTCTCAACACATTTGCAAACTCATATCTGACAGAGTTCAGTAGCTCTTTATTTTCATGAAGTGTACAGAGAGCATTCATCTGTATTTGAAAGATAACACTTATCATTCAGAAAGTCTAGGCACTTTGTTTTTAAAGCTGGTGTATATAACATCACCATTAATATTCTTATACACTTTTAGCCACTAACTACAAAAATACTAACTTTTATTATATATTAAGTTCTCTTTCTGCAGGGACTCTAGTGCTATTTTTACCACTTAAAATATTTGCACCACCTTCCAGAAAACTGCAAGTACAGAAATAACCTGTCTCTTGTCCAAACATCCATCCCTAGGGCTACTTCTCTATACATGCCTGGTTTAGCTGAGTTTTTTGGTTTTATTTCAGGAAGTTTAGATGTTGTTTTATATTTAGCTTACAGAAGCCAGAAAGATGACTTGCATTTGGAGCAGAAAGTTCAAGGACAAAAGAAATATATTAGCATAGAAGAAGAATGTTCCTTAAGGCGTTCTACAATTGGGAATACACGTATCATTGTTTGATTTAAAGCATTCTTTTATTTACTACACTGAGAGTGGAGATAGACAGACACAATACTAGGCAATATTCCTACTTCATTTGCCACCAAAGACTGTACACATTGCTCAGAGGAAGTACACTAAATACTCGCTCCAAACAGCTCAGTGGCAGCCTGCATAATTCTGTTATTTTTATGAAGGCAGCACAGTGTCCAAGACATTGCTGAATGCAACGCAATTACCCAAACTACACATGTAGCATAGCGCACTTCTATACCTTCCCTAAAAGAAGGTATTTAATCTGAAATTCACTACTGTTTAGCTCTTAAAAAGAAAAAAAAAAAAAGACCAGGAAAGGTATACAGCACAAAATGTTTTAGGTCCCATTGTTTCAGTTAATGCTCAACTGGATTAAGTTGTCAGTCTTACTCAACTGCCACATCTGTGGTTCAGAACATCACAACTTGAGAAAGTTGGTACAAGTTCATTAAAGTTGCCACCTAAGACATTTCTCAAGTTCTATATAGACTGAAAATGTCTTTTCTAGTCAATCCTGCATTAAAATCCCCAGATATCCAAGTTAGTCTAAATTCCCCTTGCAAATGAATACAAACATCTACACAATTTTTTCCTTATAAATGAATACAAAATTCTGACCTTATCATAAGAGACATATTGCAAGAATACCACTTCCTGCAGGAAGATCAAGCACAAAATTCTCCCTATAACAATTTCATTCACAGTATTTTTTCCACAGTACAAAAAAATTTAGAGAAGTGGGTTTATGTACTTTCAAAACAAATAATAAAGATACCACAAAGACAATTTGTGATTACAACAGATCATGAGTCATTACAAGCTCAAGCCATCACTTATTCGTAACAGCATTATTTTCTATAGAATTTATTTTTTTTCCCTTGAAATCTTGCCACAAACCTACTTTACAGTTCCTTGCATTTGGGAACAAGAGAGAAATTCAGATGCTTCCGTGAGACTGAGAATGCTTCCAACCATCCACCTGCCAAAGTGCAGGTTACAGATGGGGCAACCAGATGTTTCACTTTGTACCCATCTTAAACACCCTCTGAAAGGCTCAAACTAGATATCAAAATGCTTTTAACCACCCTATGGAGGTTTTCTTATGCGTGGGGACACAAGGTGGAGGTGACATGAAGTGCAAGCGCTTAGTGCGCCACTTACATTAAGTGCACAAGGTGTGACATTTTACACAACTGCAGCATATGTCATGAGTTACTCATCAATTTAAAAAACAATTAGGTGTTGAAACTATACTTTTTTAAAATTAGAAAACAACAGCCTTTCAAGTAATAGGACACACAAAACACAAGCAAGTAATAAAAACCACCCTCCATATAAATGATCATATTTCAAGACTAAACCTGATAAACTAATAAAGCTTATACAAAATAGATGTATCAAAAAGCTTTTGACTGATTTTTCCTTCAGGGTGGCTTTTGATTCTTAAGAACATCAAGAAGTTTTCTAGAGAAGAAAGCAGGGAATACATAAGTGTATATTTATATATGTATATGGATGGCTGTAGATTAATTCCAGGACTTCTATACTTCATTATGTTCTATGAAAACAGCATTTTATAAAAAATGAAGGCAAGATACAAGGCTTATGTTTTTGTCTTGGTACATCATTTCACATACACTCCTCCCTCACATTTGTTCTTACCATCTTATTAAACAGGACAATGTAAAATTGTGGGTTCTATATAACCTGAGCAAGTTTTACAGATTATGTGTCAGTGTAAAACATATCAGAAGTCTTACAACTGTTATACTTAAATTCATCTTTAAACAAAACCAAAACAGGCAACAAAAAGCCTTATTCAATAAATTTTAACACTTTGTTATTCTGGAACCTCTAAATAAATTTAAAAAATTAAAAAATACAAGACTTGGTCTTAGAACTCTTCGATGCATTACCGCAAATTCTTTGATGTATTTTCATGTGTATTCCACTTAAGCTCTGTTGACTTCAATCAGTCAAAGGGTGACTGATTTTGCACTGAAGTGCCTCCTGAAGTCATTTGGGGTTCCCCTGCCACAGTTCTTGATACTTGCATTAGCTGTGCAAGATAACACCTGAGCTCTGCACCTCTCACTAACACGAATCCACATTAGCAGAACTTTCCATCAGGAGGGATTACAGATCATGAAACTGGCAGCAGTGTAATAGTGGGGGACCCAGTGAATGATCACAGCACAACAGCACTTCCCAGAGCACTGTCTCCTTGGATTAGACCTTTCAGAACTCAGATATCCAAACTTTTTGGCAGGGGTGCATAGAAATCCACATACATGGGAATTCCATTGAAGCAGGTGAACCTGCTGATGGAGGATCAACCCAAGAATGAGAAACATTGAAAAAACAAAACACAGTCAATGAAAGATCCATGTGAGAGAGGACTACTGCAAGTAACTTGAATTCACATGTGCAGAGAATTCCTAGAATTAGCAATAATAATAGTAAAAGACAATTATGAACCAGCCAAGATATTGGGAAGTACAATTTTGGAAGACCGCCTAGAGGCCCTGTAGCCTACTACAAACAACACAGGTCTCTTCCGAGCAAGCGTGTGTTGCAAACCTGCAGCTTTGTAACACAAAATGTTTCTAAAACTACTCCACCGTACCAGAGAAACGCCAGCCCAATTTTACCTTCTGTGGGAGAGGGGGTAAAGGTTTCTTTTATATTTAACGCGTAGGACGGCGAGAGAGCTGCTGGGCGCTGGAGGCGGGGGAGGCGCGGTGCCGCCGGTCCCACGGGGGGATCCCGCAGCTCTCCAGGGCAGCACCCCCCGGGCTTTGCCCGCAGCGCCCCCCCGCGGCCACAGGCCGCACTGCGCCCTCCGCCGCCGGGCCCCGAGCTGCCGGCCTGAGAGCGGGCTGCCTTTAACCTGCCCGTGCCGCACACACCGCCCAGGCACAGGAAACAGAACTGCGCCCCATTCCACGGGCCCCCGCAGAAAGCAACAAGTTCAGGGGAGCTTGAACTCGCTGCTTAGCACGGTGGGAACGTGTTCCAAAATACAGCCATTTCAAGGAAACTCCCCACAGCCACTCTGCCGCCACGGCCCCTTCGTTGCTGCACACCCCACACTCACAGGCAGACGAGGTTTCCCTGTAGGCTCTGTCCCAGGGTTCCCACAGCAGTTTCAGACTTCCGATCCAGTTCAAATCCTTAAAATAATTTCATCATGGTGCAATAATTAAATCGCAAAATAACAGCTGGAGCTGGTGTCTCCGAGGAGGGACCCTGAGCAAATATTCCCCTGGGTGTTCATACCCTCACAGTCTAGGCACGGGGATGTCTGGGGTCTCCGAGTGCCTGGTCCCCTGGCTGGCACTAGAGGTTCCCATGCCCTCGTTGTACAAAAGGACTCACGTTATCTTGCCTCGGGCTCCTGGCTCCGCAGAGCTCAGCCTGGAGCTGCACAGCGAGCCACATGCAAGGAGGAACGTATTCCTCAACAGCCATGCTGCAGTATGGCCATTAGTACAACCACGCAGCTGGAGGCTTTTCTGTGCCAGCAGAGCATAAACCTTGGTGGTTTAAATGTCTTTTCCAACCTAAATGATTCTGTCACCTCCCTTTAGGTAAACACTTCAATGGAGTGGGCACATCTATTGGCACACAGACCCTGTGCTTTCTCCCAGCTTTTCAGCAACAGGACATTAACTGGACAGAATGTCACACCAAAAAAAAACCCAACACCCCACCAAAACAAAAACCTACAAAGCAAAACTATCCTTCCTGCTGGGACACTGGTACTGGAGGCATCACCAAAGGAGTTTCAACAGGAAAGACCCCGCAGTAAAAGAAAGGGTGCAAGCTTTGCCTTTTGAAAGAGTGAGTGGACCAAGTGATGCAAAGCGGTCTCTCTCTTGGCAGCTTTTCAAGAAACGTTAATATTCTTTGAGATTAAGGGTGTTAACTATGCATCCTATACTGAACACAGCATACAAAACCTATTGAACACAGCATTAGTGTGCACCAAACAATTATTATTTTGCATAAAAAATACTTTTAAGTCATTTAACCTTTCTATGATTTTGGTTTACTGCTTTTTTTAATGTAAAAATGTAGTTTCAGTTATTCCCATGCTTTCCTTAAACACAGCTAGCTATTTCCTGAGAAATGAAAGAAACTAACAACAGTCAGTTTCTGGTAAAGTTTCTCTTTTCTTTCAATCACCTAGGGTGTATTTATTTGCTTTATATGGGGGCTGGAGTTCCTTTTGAAGCAAGCTGTGGGGCTTTTTTCTTTGGAAGAAGAATAATTCTTTGCAAATTTCTGGGAATGATTTGGGAGGGTGGGGTTCAGAGTTTGGCTTTGATTATCTAGGATTAGAAAGAAAAAAACCCAGAAATATCTGTCAAAATATATCCATCAGCAGTTGGACATAAAACCATTATGGTTCACTGACTGAATACCGTATTATGCTGTTTAACAGAAAAGCCCCCAAATTTTTACCATTTATGTATTAAGTTTTAACTGTTCTTATCGTGAGGTCACATGAAAGAATACAATGCTTTCCTGAACTCATTAGGAGTTCCTGAGAAGATCAAGGTATTGTCTACCCTACAACTTCTACAATCCTCAGTCAGGATAAGGATCTGGGCTTCTTCTTGTTAAACTCTCGCTTGCTCCAAGTACTGATATGTCGCACAAAAGCTTCCAAACCTATGAATTTCTCCCACTGGCAGATTTTTCTTCAAATAACAATCTGCAGCAGTACGTAACCTGTACCATACCCATTTGCACACAAGTAGAAACATCAAGAGAAGACATCATTACACAATCTCATTACAATAGAAGTAGACAGGTTTTTTTATCTTATAAAATAATCAAAGTGAATGATGACAATCTTGATGTTGATATCTCTATATAGAAAGACATTAAAATAAGCAACATTTTAAAACCAAAGGTTCATTGCCAGAACAACAATGGCAACACTACTGTGAAATTGGATCTCTAAGGAATTTGGACCTGAACTTTTACCAAAAGCTTTTCAAGTGCTTTACAGAAAAAACAAGAGTTGGCAATTGTTAATGCATAGGACAGCCAGAACATAGTAAGCAATAACCAGAAGCCAAGCACACATATATTTCCAAAATTACTCAAAAACAGTGGGTCAACATGTATTTCTTAAACAAATATTTGGGCTATTTAGTTGATGATTTTTACAGTCATTGTCATAGTCTCTGTTAAGAGCTTCTCTAGCACTACATAAAAGTACACATCTGTAGAAAAATTTCCTCATGTTTGAAAGGCCACCTTTTAAAAACATGCCAAAAGCATAAAAGTCAAATGGCAAGGGAATCTATATTCCACTGTTCAAAATAACCTTCATTCCAATCCCAAAACTGCATACAGCACACTTACCCTGCTTTCCTTACTAAGCCTAACCTAACTAGTTTATTGCTTAAAATTTTATTCAAGGCAGGTATGTTTAAAATGCTACTGACCTGGGGGAACTATCATTATCCTTTTTTTTCACTGTGACTTTTCTCCATCACTTCTATTACTTAAAAAGAAACTAAAACAAAACAAAACAAAAAACCAAAAACAAAGCCATGCTTAGTGAGTTCATAGGATAAACTCCATTTGCAATAGCAAGGAAAAAGCTCTCTATGCCTACATTAAATACAGGTTCTGTCTTGATTTACATAGTATTCATCATTCCCGTCTATTTTAGTTTTCTTCTGAAATTAACTAAGTTTTCAAAACATGGCCATGAGAAGTTTAATCTACATGGCAGAATAGAAAGTAGAAACTAATATTCAACCCACTTGAAAGAAAATCCAGTTCACCTGGGTGGTTGAATTCACAAGTTCATTCATGTGGACAGACATGCTCACATGTCTACTAATTTAGGTTCTCTTATACAGATCATGCTACTAAAACTCTGAAATACTACATATTGTGGAAGATAAATGTATTACAGGATCTATACTAGCTGAGGAGCAATGGATTTCTAAATCTCACACAACATATAGTCCTCCTATATAAAATTTCATACTGTCATCTCTTTCTCATAACAAAATCATCATGTCAAAAGAAGCAGGTCACGACAGAGATCAAGATTTATGGACTAATATTAAAATAGTCACAGAATAAATAAGTACTTCATTTTCTTAAGTTAGGTGTTTGTTAACCATTTGTGCAACAGTAGCTAAATCAAGTTGATTAACAAATCATTTCTCACAGAGAAGTGCTGTCTGTGAGACTTCAAAGTTAGTCTTATCTAGAGGTAGTTCAAACTATTGTATCAATCTTCCTAACAGAGTATTATTTTAAAAAGTTAGATATTGTCTGTTTGCCCACATATGTGTTGGGACAGAACGTCAAACCTTCTCCCTTCTTTTTCAATGTCAAAGACAGAAATAATAATCTCTAACGCATTACGAGATTCCTCAATTGAAAAGACCTAACTTTAGATTTTTAAAAAGTAGTATTCCTGTTTAAATCATAAATTAAAGACTTCCTTCAGGGTAAAGGAACAACACTCCAATTCCTGTAAAATAAAAATGTCTTTGCCCCTTTTTTCTTACTTAGTAACTTGAATGTATTTCCACTTGGTAATCTGAACATAATCAGAAAGAGTATCTGCTGCTGGAACTATGCAATTAGATTTGAATAGAAAACAGCCCCAACCCTACAGTAAATGTAGTTGTACTTCAGTACTCAGGGCTGAAGCCTTCAACATTTGTGGCTTATAGAAAGATTGGCACCTGTATCAAAGGAAAACAAATTCACTCCTGGTCTGACCAAGATGCCTTCCCCTTACTGGAGACACACAACAATTCTATTAAAATCCAGGCAGGGGGAAAATTAGATACTTAAGGAACTTACTTATCAGATAGCACATGACTATGATTTACCATAGTAATACATCACATGAACACCTGCTATTAACTTCAAGTAATTCTTCCATGTAAATTCTGTATGCGTCAAAGAGAGTTAAGTTTTTTCTGTAGCAAGCATAGAATGCTATGGGATATTGTTTCCATTGAATAAAGTAGGAAGCCTTTTGGTGGCTTTTGTTTTGTTTTCTAATTAATATATGAGTCTCTACTGTCTTAAGGAGGAGGAAAAAAAATCAGTAACAACAACCAAAACACCAGATACTGCAGAGGATGCTCCCAGTAGAATTTCACATGAGCCTATGG
The DNA here is from genome assembly GCF_049639895.1 of Pseudopodoces humilis. NCBI lineage: Eukaryota > Metazoa > Chordata > Aves > Passeriformes > Paridae > Pseudopodoces > Pseudopodoces humilis. The sequence goes on from NC_142205.1 coordinate 25,889,320, forward strand.
GCACCACAGTATTGTAGCTTTAAATACATAAACATTTGCAAAATGTCATTCATGTTTAACAGAAAACAAGAAAAGAGGCAAAGAATTTGCACTTTTAGAATTTCTATAAAGGAAATAGAACAGATATAGTTTAGATTTAGTGAGGTTTTGGTTTCAGGGCTTTGAGCACAGAAGAAATTCTGACTTTCAGTGTTGGATGTCAGATGAAATCTAATTTCCTATTTGGAAAGATACAGCATACTTGGATGAAACAGGGGTCCAACTAAGGTAAATTAAAGTTCAAAAAATGTTTCTAGTAAGAAGGGGAGAAAAAAGCCCTAAGTTCAAAATCAAACAATTTTTGATTATTAGCAAATAACTGAACAGTCACTAAATGCAGTGCTAGAATAACTAATTCTCAACATATCAAAGTTTCTAAGAAAAAAAAAAACACAGAAAGATGAATGAACTAAACAAAAAAATTGTTGAGGCACCCAAGAGAAAACATCAGTTTCTACCCTATATGGAACATTTATGTGCATATGCACAACCATGCAGGCTTGCTTGGTAAATGTAGTCATATTATCAGAGTAAAGCTTATAAAAGTGAAGAGCAGTAAACAAGATCACCATAAGAAAAATAAAACAAAATAAAAACTCCAGAAGCAATATACAGCACACTGACTTTGCCACTTCAGAAGGACAGTGAACAGACTGCTTAAGAGACAGCAATCAAGGCAAAGCTACTGTTGCTACACACCAGCCCTACTGCTCAGGCATTCTGACAATCACCTGGGGGCAACAGCAAAGCTCAAAAGGCACTTCCACGTACTAATAGTTCTACCCAAGTACCACAAATTAAAGTGGATCTATGGAATGGTATGGTATTACAAGTGGTAAATTGTGAAGTTCAGATTAAGACAAAAGAGTGGTGGCATACTTTTAACTCGCATATATCACCAGATTAAAAGGATTATTCTAATTTTTAATGCCAGAAGAAACATATACAAGATTAGCATGTATTGTAAAAGATTTACAAAAGTATTCCTCATGATGGAAGAGAATTGCTGAAGCAATTCTACCTATCTGAAGGAAAGGTTAAGCCTGTTCCTGTTAAAAGCAAGAAGGGAAAAAAAGTCACCTGCCTTTGAAGAGGAGAGAGGAAACTGAAATTTAAGGACCTGGTAGGACATGATCACCAAGGAAGCAAAGAACTCCTTTATTTAAAGAAAAATTCATATGAAGAGATCAGAAAGACTAAAGAACACCTGAGTGCTTTCTTCACTTGTGACTTTTACTATTAAAAGACTCATAACCATAAAAGTGAAAGACAGGAGGATTCTTTTCCAAAATTTTTCACAAACTGGAATTACTTCCTCCTTAAGGAAATGTAAAAGAGGTGTGACGACTGTCATTTTGTCCATGCTAGGATTAGCTTCCATCACTCACACAGAAGAGCTAAAGAAATGTGGTTAAAATTAAGAACAGGAGCTAAGTACACCTGAAAGGGAGAAGGCTCCTTTCCCCACACAACCCTGGTATTCCTTCCTTAACTTTGCTGTATGTTTTAGACTGAATCCTTATATTCTTTAAGGAGTGGTTCAAATCAAAGGAACAGTTGTGCATCAGAAGCAAGGCTTGCTGCACTTCATTACGCATTTCTGAGCCAGAGCACTACTGAGGAGGAGCTAAGCATAGCAGAGACAAGGACTTCATGACCAGTGGTGCACTGTACATGGAAATTGCCCTGGGCTAAATGTATAAAGTGTATAAAATGGATAAAGTGTATAAAGCCCTGATGAGCAGAGGCACAAGGGGCTGCAACTCAGAGTTTCCACAGGAAAGCTCTGCAGCTACATAGGAGGTATCAGAAGTAGCTGCATCACTTGTGCTTTACACCCAAACCTCTGGAAAAAAATACCACTGTCTTATCTTTGACATGCTTTGCTTAGACATACAATGTTTTCATTAGCTGTGAACCAAGGAATAAGCATTTTCCAGTTCCCTAAAGACTTCTGGTTTCCATTCCATTATATATCAGTTTCAAACTCTAATATGGAGTCTTTACTGTAACTTGTACAGCTACCCTACACCTTAATGTAGAAGTTACTGTTACTTTTAAATTAAGCACCTCTTCAAATGAATTGCTTTCAAGTTAACAGTTGCTGGCTGCAAATGGAGAACAGCAGCATCTCCACAACCAATATATAACAGCTGCCTGACCAAAAAAAGCACTACAAATAAGGGTTGAAGATGTATATGGATACAGATAGCTGTGTGTGTATATACATATATTTAAAAAGGGCTGTAATAGTGCAATTTTAAGCAAGAGCAAAATTAGTTAGCATACAGAGTTCTTCTCCATCTTCCTACTGATGCATGAGATTATTAATAGAAATTCACCACAGGTCTAGTCCCTTTGAAAGCCAAATGTATTTCACTTTGAGTGTTAAAATTCACCCAAAGGTAATGCCTTGTATATTATGCTCAATATACAAGCAGATTACATTTTTAAAAAAGTGGCCAAAAGAAAAATCAAACTAAAATTTATTGCTCATTATCAAGATACTTAGCTGCTCTTCATGCCAGAAAATAAGTTCAAAAATAAAAAGCTTTACAAAATGTTCAGAACAGAAAAGTTATGAATGTTGAATGCTGCCTAAAAAGGAAACCCAAACAAACAAAAACAAAGTACAAAGTCCCCAATATCCTAGGGAAAGTAAGTCCTACCAGACAGGTTCAACAGTTTTTTCCCCTCTAGTCTGACAGACACTTTCCCACTTCACAGATAGATAGCTCAGATTCTGTGTCCCTGTTAGCATTTCTGGGGTTTGTTTGGTAGATGTGCCTCAGATGTTCCACATTATTTGAACAACACAAGGCATCAAGTGTGAGGCATTCTGCAAGTCATTTGTCACTACAGTTAGGTATGCTCTACAAAATTCTTTAGCAGAAACATACCTCTAGTCAGGCATCAGAGTGAAAACAAATGTTCAAATGAAGCAGGAAGCAAGGGGGAAAGCCTACAAAAAGCCTTATTAAATGCAGTGAGGCTCACTGAGCTATCTCTTAATAGAATTTTTGTGACAAAAAATAACTTAAATTTTCTGTTTCTTTTTCCAATAGCCACTTTAGAATTTGTATTGACAGAACTAATGAAACTGCTGAGTAGAGTAATAAGTAACACATATTGCTTTAATTCTAAATGATTATTTAAGAAAAAAAAGGAAGATTAAGAATTTATTTTTTTTAGAAAAGTAAAATACATTTAAAAAACCACCACACTTCTGTCCTCATGATGGTCCATTATTAATTATGCTGGAAAAGAAATTAACCAAACTTAGGTGCTACACCTGCAAAAATGCTTGACAAGTATTAACAGGCACATCAATTATTTTGAATACTGTTCACAAATTGCTTTCACAGAAATATGCTTTTCAGCATAACTGGTACTCCAGTAAATTTTGCAGAGAAGTCATGTGAGCTTTTCAAGACCTGACTGGACAAAGCCCTTAGCAACAAGGTCGATCAGGAAACTGATTCTAGATAGTAAATTAACAGCACTGAAGAAGAATGGCAACTGATACATTTTCCATCTATATTATTTTTTCTTATCACATATATTTTTAAAGGAAAGCACTTGAACAAAACTGTCTGCATTCTCCATTAGGAAAATAGACCCTGAAAGACCACTTCTCACTTAAATGAAAAACAAAAAAAACCCCAAATACAACATGCTTATTGCCTACACAAACACAGTGGGCTTTTAATACAGAAGACAATAGATATAAACGCTGAAGATCCAGTGATAAGAATATTTGTTTTAAACCCGATTGCTTTTTAAACATCTTGCAGCAAGTATAAAAAGCACAATAATTACTGAAAAGTATTCCAAAAATTAGATCAGTACTGGACAGCCTTGCTCCCAATAAAGAAAAATGATACAATTCAAACTTGAACATTTGAAGTTTGTAATGGGAGCACTTTTTCTGTATAAACATATAGAAATGTAGAAACATACATAAGCACTAAAAACTTTTAAAATTAGATAAAACTAAAGTTGTCCTAAGCAGGGTAAACATGCACATAAGAAAAACTTACAGTAAAAAATTATACTAATGTTCTCAAACCCTCTGTCTCCATTTTTCTATTTAATTTAAAAGACTGATTTGGAGTTCCTACTCCAAAGATGTACTTGCCTTCCTTGAGCAATAGCAAGATATGGTGTTTAAGGTAAACATCTGCAGCAACTAATTTAGCATACTTTGAGAGAAAGAATACGTCAGTACAAAAAAAAATATGGTATAAAATTTCTAACAAAGGACAGTTAAGCAAATCAGTATGTTACATAACTAGAAATGAAAAACAGTAACAGAAGCAAACATGGGTACAAGATACACTGGAGATGTTCCAAAGGCAGATCTTACCATGCACTCAAATTCTATTTTTTGTATACTTCTACTGCACAGGATATACAGAATGATACAAAATAAAGAAAAGGGAGAGCTATGAGGAAATATTACAGAATATATATAATACTCTAATTATTAACAATTTGTTAATAATAGAATTTAAAATATTCTATTACATTCTATAAAGCACTACAGAATATACAAATAATAAAACTGTCTTGAATACAGAAGTCCACATAGCAAATAGCATATCAAGAACAGCACTTCAATATTTTCATCCTGTCACACCAATGTATCCTCTGTTCCAAGGCCAAAAGAAGGCGTGGTCTATCAGTTTTAGTACTTGACTATAGAAAAGTAGTGTGTTACATTATTTTTGAAGGACAGTTTAGACATTGGTTGGATCTCTCCATACTCACTTCAGTTCAGAAGTGCTCTAGTGACAATAGTTGCCCTGTACTTAACATCAATGCATACCTATTTCCTACTGGTCAAATCCTGACATGCAAAGCAGCCAAGAAAAGAGCATCTAGATACGGCACTGAGGTAGAAATGAGAGCACTGACTAAGGAACCAGGTCCCTTCCAAGACAAAGCTTGCCATGATTCCATGACTGCCCTCTCCCATGAGCTGCAGTATCCGGCTACAGCCACAAGGGGGCAGAGCACAGACGCCCGCACATCCCAAAGCAGGGAGGGCTCTGCTTCCCCCAATTCTGATTTGAACGGAGCATTGCCGTTCGTGAAAGAAAACTTGAGAGAACTCTTGAACTTACAGAAATTACACAAAAGAAATACTAAATGTACAATTCGAGAATTACTGAATGCACAGACACCACATCTGGCTTCCGAAGTCCCCAAGAAGCCGATGACTGGGAGGCTATTTGCCATGTTCTCGACCTCTTCCTTAGACATTAACTTTTGGCCAGTTACAGTTACACTGTATTAAAACAAACGTTCTTGTTGGATTTAACACAGTACAGACAGTCTTTTAGTCAGACAACTGATACCTAAAGTAGCAGCTCAAGGTGTATTACAATACAGATGCTAAGCGAAACAGAAAAAGATACATGAAAATCTATTTATGACACTACAGTGAGAAAGACCTTACCACTTAGAAGCCATTGTTAACCACTGACTAGGATGTATCCATCAAGACATTTTCCACGAGTCCAACGTTGTGCTTTGAGATGTAAAAGTCGACAAAGACGTAAACAGCTTTGAGTTGGCTGGTATGTAGCCAAAAACTGGAGAAAGATCTCCAAACACAGTACAGACAAATGAAGTACAGAACTCTGAAAAAGAAACAAGAAAAAAATCAAACCTTAGACACTTAACAGAAAGATCAACAATTTCCCAATGCTTCAGAATTTTGAATTTATCATTGAAAAGTTAAAAACTGTAAGAGTCTTGTTACATTTGTCTTCAAAATTGCTGTTCTGCTCAGAAGCTAACAATTCTTAATGATTTTTTTTCCCCATGCAAGAGAAAATTAAAACTGACACCAAACTAACATCTGGTTTCCCACGCTCAGCATACTCTGCTTGCATCCATTCCTTATGAAGGGTTTCAATTGCACTTTAGTTATAAACATATTTTTGTTACTCATATATAACCACTCCAAAATGCAAGTAATTCTGAATCGATTTTTTCATATTAGTCTTTTTATTAATTTATTTATTTTCTGATTTTTTTTTTTTTTTTTATCTGCTCAGTTAGGAGGATGTGGTCAGAAAAAGAAACAAAACCAATACTTCATCTGGGTCTTCCTAACAAAGCCTTGAGAAATTCCGGAGATTCCTTCACAATAGAAGTTTGTATGCAGCTGACATACTTGCCACTACTTGCCTAAGTAGCATTTTCTTTTTGTTCTTCTATAGTGCCAAACTACAGTAAAACAAAGCACTTTAGTGTTTTTCATTTTACCCTGAAGGCAGATCAAGTACTTTCAACTGCTTTTAACAACTCAAGTCTCATCATGCAGTAGCAGTCCATCACTCCAGAATATCTAATTTATATGTAGAAATTTTTTTTCTTCTTTTTAAAATTCATAGCTTGAAGAATTCCAGGAATTTTAAAATTTCATAGCTTGAAAATTTTCCAGGAAAAATGTGCAAAAACCCCTGTATATCCAACATGATTTTCACTGCTCTGATGCAGCACAAATGTAGTAGTTTCCTTTAAGGATGTGTGAACTATTCAATCATCATCAATTCTTTTATGTACAATTTGTTCCACTTCTTAATTAGTGTTTCCAAAAATACAAAAGAGAGACCCACATAAGTGCAGTCTAAAAGTAAAAAGCCACATCCTGAAGATTTTTAAGATGTAAAAGAGAGCTCAAAACTGGGACTGTGAGACAAGCAAGAAAACTAGATAAACTTCTGCAAACAGACGGCAACCTGATGCTGATATATAAACTGGGAATGTATTACATAATTCCTTGGAAAAGCAAGTAAAGTGTTTTAAAAGATTTGACTGATTACAAAGAGAAGCATTTAAAGACAGACAAAATTCTGACTGTGAATTTTACCTAAATTTTGCAACTTTTTAATAAAAATATGAACTATTTTCCGTAGTCTGTGCATTTGACAGTGCAGTGCATCACATACACATCACTTTCACCTCTTCAGACAATTAGGGCAAGTGCACATTGTTTTCTGCACAGCAGAAATGTATCACCTTTCATCCTACCTACACAGATAAACTGTACTATTCCCTTTTTTCTCTTCTTTTTGCTCCTTTTTTTTTATTGAAGGTAAGCAATAGTTGAAATCAGTTCATGTCAAACCTTATATTCACCCCAGTTTGAAAGAGAGTGGGTCAGCTGTCCTTTAACTCCTCTGCAAATACAATCACTGGGAGCAGCAGTTCAACACAATCAAACCCATGCCTTATTACCCTCCATAAAATTGACAGAATACCCAGACAGAAATCCACACTGGCATATGCTGACATTTAGTTCACTACCTCACACAAAACATACGTTCACAGGTACATAATCCATTCTATTTAGGGGCTTCCCTGCTCGCTAGCTTTGGAACAAACACACACAAACACATCTTCCTTCTTTACCACACCAGATTCAGCTCCCTCTCCCACCACACCACCACCCAACAGCCCAGCTGCTTAAGGAAGGAAATAAAGTTAAGCTGAAAACTCACTTGACTGTCCAAGCTTTAGGAAGGTAATGTCAGTTCAGCCAGTAGACTGGAAAGGGGCCAGAGGGTGGAAGCCCATGAAAACCCATGCAATGTATTCAAGTTTTTTTGTACACACTGAGCAATAATTAATTTCATATTGTAGCTGCTGCCCAGAACTTCAAGAAGAGCTACAGTTGGATTTGAATACAACCTGAGGTATTCTACAGAATCAATCTGATCAGATTAACTCAGCTACAGGAAAAATAAAGTATCAGTAAAGGTAGCAAAAAGGTCAAAAGTCTCAACAGATGCCAGTGAAGCTTACAGTAGCTACAGTATATTGCTGGTTCATTTGGCTTCATTTCCTAACGGCAGCTGACAAGTTAAAATGTAACTATACTTTATCAGATTTGAAGTCAAAGGTATCACACAGGTGCAGTTTCAGTGTTTGGGGTTCACCCTTACAGAAGATTTATGAAAAGTTAAGAAGCAGAACATGAAAAAAAGAAACATAATAAAATTGAAAATACAAGAGGTTTACTATCATAAGGTTCAAAAAATAGTACAAAGGAAACTGATGCTACCTCTAAGTTCTCATATGAAAGAATTCAGAGCTCCTCTAACACCCTGAATTGGAAAACAACTAAAAATCCAGCCAACTTAACAGCACATGTAACTTCTAATTACATAAACTTTTTTTTTTTTTGGGGGGGGTGTTCACAGAGCATTATTTTCAAGCTGCTGTATTATATTCACAGAGTAGCTGCTATAATATTGGCTGCTATGCAAGACAAAACTGAGCTTTAGCTTTTGAGCAACAATTAAGATGCTCATTCAGCACACATTGCTAAACGTAGGAGAGGTGGTACAGCCGATCACTTCCAAAAATTTCTGGGATGGCAATTAATACTAATGTTGCTGGAAATCAAAGTAACAGCACCTTCACTTAAGGAGATACATACAACACACTATATTAGAGCTTTCTGTATAATTACTGGCCCAAAAGATTTAAAAAGATGATATTTCAAAAGAAAGCAAGCAAAACTAGTCGTTTCAGACATCTGCTAGAAGTGATGTTTCCATGCTACAAACCCTAACCAGGCTTCAATACACTGTTTGCTTTTACACAGGTAGAATAAAGGCAGAGATGAGCGGTATCCATTTTTATGGCATCATTTGAAAAATTACAACAAAGAGCTTGAAGTTTAGGGGTAAACAATGGCACTATGGTCACCCAAACCAGTGGCTGACCCATAACTTCAACATTTTCTAGAGTTAAGTAACCTGTTGTCACAAGCACTCCTAAGATCACACACCACCCCTTGTAAGCTTTGGTCCTCTTGTCAACTTACACCACCCCTCATACAGGGGGTAGAAGGAAGAAAACAACATTGTTGACTATAAACTAGCTTTATTATACAACATATTGACTATATACAAGACTTCCCTGTTACAGACCAATTACCCATTTTTTCCACTGCAGGATGCAGAAATGATATCAGAAGGTTGAAAGATTTCCAGCAGCTGACAAGTCTCCTTTTTCTCCCAACCCTTTCCTCAGCAACAGCATGCACTACTGGACTATACTGAGGTTATGGCTTGCTGTCCTCCCAAGTAAGTGATACTGATGACTGACATCAGAAATAGCAAAAAGAAGAGCTTGAGAGCACCTGAATATTACTGAAGGCATTTTTAAGCTAATTACCTCATAAAATTGAATGGTGTAAGAATAAAAAGGGGACATAAAGTTTCCCAGGCTCCTTATACCCAAATCTGCTCCATTTCCTTACTGAAGCTTGGCACGCTTCTCAACAGAAGATTTTTAGTAACAACTTGGTTCTTTTGCTTCCTGCAAAAGTTTTAAGTATATTATAGTGTATAACAATAATCAACACCACTAACTAAAAATGGTACATGATGAACTGAGTGTTACTAAATGCTGTCAAGAACACAGCAGTCATGCAATATTCTCCCAGTTTCACCATCTCCTTACTGAAAACCAGCTTTTTTCCACTCCACAATCCACATGACCAGTGAGGCTGGATGACTGCTGATCAATTAACTGTGAGGAGCCACAAAAGTCGTAAACAGGAGAGACACACGGTCACTAATGCAAAAACCAAGCCTTCCAGGAGCTTGGGCAGGGACTTCATTAAATACAAATATTGCAACTGGAAGATGCATAGATCATTGGCATGAAATTAATGTAGGTTCAGTTTTTACATAACTGATATGGAAATGAGATAACATTCACATGGCATATCAAGATCACCTAAAAGGATTCATGGGACAAGAAGAAAAAACTGCATATCCTTAGCCATAACAAAACCTTGGAATATAGCCAACCACCTGCATATGAGAACTACATGTGTTTTACTGGTTCAACACTTTCTTCTTCCAAGAATTACAAATAGCTCTCCATTCACAAACTGACAAAGTTCAATTGAAAATATTCCCATTTGTAGTGAAGAAGGATTTGCAAGATGAATTTGAGGGTTTGGTACTAAATGTGTAACAATTTGACCATGATAATTCAAACTTAAAAATGGGTTATTTGAATTCTCTTTTCCTTAGTTAGCATAAAAGGGGATTATGTAAGTGAGTTCCAGATCATATTCACAGGGCCAGGGCCACAAACCCTGCAAGTTCTTTGAATCTTTACCGTAACTTTTTATCTTTTGGAGTCTCATTTCAAAGTATTAGGAGTACACCAAAACTCAGACTGTGTTTTTACCACAGCAGAATGGATACTTCTATCTAAGCCTAAGACCTTTTCAGTTTCTCAGATCATTCTCTTGAAAAAAATTGCCTTTTTCTAGTGCCCCAAGAAAAGGAATCTGCTGTCTTCAGAAACCAGTGATGCAGTTATACCTTTCCAAGGTGCTAATGCCCTGATTGCTCCTTTACCCCCACTATCTTCTGACTGTTGATTTAGAAGAGTGTTTCCTCAGCTTTTTTTCCCAATATTTCCAAATATTTTGGACCCCCCAAAAAGTGACCTTAACTATCTTCTATTACACCAACTATCAATTTGGACTAGGAATCTGAGAGAAAGTATTTCTCTGCTGCTTTTCAAGGACCTGAAGCAGAGAAACATTTTCTCTGCAAGTGATCTGCAAAGGACCAAGAAATTACAGTTCTTTCCTCTTAGCATCAGAGATTATAAGTAATTCAGATGTTCAGACTACCTTAAAGAAATATTGCTTCCTCCAGGAAAACAGCTAAAACTAAGCCTAAGTCTGTGTAGTATTTAAAAATGTGTGCCGGAACACAAGTATTTCCAAGAGAAGAAATTAGTAAGACCCCAGCTTGCCGCATCTTATGTCAAATAGAATTTATCATCACCTGCCCTTCTTATTTCATATGCACTAGGAAGGGAAAACAGCAGAACCTTATCCAGAGCAACCAGCTTATATCACACCTTCAAACTGCTTTTGGCAATTTCTTACTTTTGAAAGTACCTCAAACCAAAACCAACAATCCCTTTCTATTCAACCGGCCTTTAGAGATCAGCATCTAGCAGGGTTCAAGCACTTGAAATTAAGGAATGATAAAAAAATTAACATCTTATGCAGAACACTTCTTCCCTTAACAGACTGTTAAGGCTCAAAATACATTCTCTTTTTTAAAAAGTGGCCAAAACTATTAAACACTGACCAGTTCTGTTACTGTATCTATACAAAGAAAAATGTGGCAATTTTTCTTAGTTATGATATAATATTAGAAGGAATCAACATGACCTTTAGGCATACTCAGTACCAAGGTCTATATGAATTAAATAAATAAATAAATAACACCTCCCCACTGCCCCACCCACACAAAAAAAAGCCTCACCACTTTACTCCCTTGAACAAAGCAGGAAGCTGCTTTCCCCACTTCCTCCCCTCAAAGCATCTTCAACAGAGGTTAAACTTAGTTCCTGTATAAAAAAATACCAGTAGTTCTTCCAATATGCTGACCAGACAACGATGAAGTAGAATATAATTTATAATTTAGCAAGTATAATTTATAATATAGCAAGTATAACATCAGTTAGCAGATTTCTTAGCTACTGAAGCAGTTGCAGAAAAACATTTCTGTTGATATACCCCAATCCAGTGCAATTATCTCTGGCCTCTGGAAATAGAATACAAATACTGCATAAAAAGCAGTAGTGCTAACTGCTTTTGAACTACAGTGGTCAGAATGGGGACTTTACCTGCAGACCATCTCAACCCATTCTTTTTTCTTAACCTGTAGAGTTCATAGAGTAGTTCATATTTAAACAGGGTAAGATATGAACTCGCTTTTACACTTTAAAAAAAAAGCTCAAATGAGGCCAGTCTGCATTCTTCAGCATAACAATAACAGAAACATTAAAGTAGCTGAATTATTCTTCTTGTTTCTAGGCACAAAATGTTATGAAACCCCTAGTGACTTCTCTCTCTCCTCTGCATGCTAGTTGTCCCGTAATAATCACATAGTAGTATTCAAGCAGCCACCTGCAAAATTCAGAATGTCTTGTGTCTCTAACATATGTCAGTTTTTAAACTTAGAACATCTGCGTCACTGAGCTAGAGTCACAAAGACTGTATGCCTTTAAACTACATAAGTTATATGTGTTTTATATACTAGGTATGGTTTGATGGGAACATACAATAAAAGCCACTTTCAAATTATGGAGACTGAGACATACTTGAAAATGGAACTATTTATTCTTAATTTTAAAAGGCAAGACAAGAGAACTGCACTATGGCATATCATGGAATACACTATGCAATACCTTCTTTAGATCCCCTCCCAGGAGATACAAGGTTGGGCTTCAAACTGGATCAAATCAGTTGCACACAATTTACCTCAGCACCACAAGAATAAAAATACAATCTGTGCCTAACTGATGGTTTGTTTACAGATTTTGAATTACAGACTATAATATCATAGCCTGATCATGATTAACAGGAAGAGAAGTGTTCATAAATGCTTTTAAATAAGGTTCATTTTCCCCCTAATACAGCAAAGGCCCTAAACTATACTAAAGTATTAAAGAAATGTGTCGGTTAAAACTCTCAGTTTCCTGCACCAAAAGCTTGTTCTATTTATTTTGTACTTCTGATTACCCAGCTTTGTGTTCCATTTGCTATCCACCACTCTCACCCTCCCCAGCTATTCACCTATCAATTGTGCAGGTAGGTGCATGTAAATACATATAAATATACACACAAACACATGTATCAACTCCATCTGAAAAGACATCTCTGATCCCTAATTTTATATGCAATATCTACTATCAAAGTAATTTCAAATAGGGTGGCAGTGGTAAAGTCTAAACTGAAGAATCGGAGGGAATGGGGCAAGATCTCCAGGATTTCTGTGTCAAGAAACAGTACCAGGTTTGCCATATCCAAGTGAAGATGTCAGGGATATCTACACACACTGCTACTCCTTGCAAAGAATAAGAGCACTCATTTGCAACTCCTTTCTCTTTATGAGTTGATGTGGGATATCCAGGAGCCTCCCGAGTCACAACAACAGCCATCATGGGACCAATGACTACTTATCACCCCATCCCAGAGAATAAACAGGCCAGTCTGCAGTCACAGTGCACAGGGCAGTAATTCTCCAGCTTTTTGGATGACACTGGTTTTGCATGATGTCTACAAAAGTAGAAATCTTAGTATTTTTGCTTACAGCAATTTTTTTCTTTTAACATAATCAGCATTACTGGCAGATTAGATTAGTTTGATTAAAAATCATATAAATTCTATCAATGTCAAAATGTCCAGCTGCCATTAGCACAATCCCAGCAGTTCTTTCTGATTGGGCACGAGAGCAGAAGTGGTATTGATAAGGACTATTCTCATGAAACACAGATAAAGATTACTAGGAATACTTCCGTTATCTTCCATGCTAAGGCCTCTAAAGAGAATCAACCTTTGTCCAGGTCTACTGTTAGTTCCAAGTCCTCTTTAGGACATGGGATTTACAAAAGATGATGCTTCTTTGTTTTGCAAAACTGGACAACGCCAGTGAAGAAATAAAGTCACTCTTTGCAATATCAACTTCAAATGCAAATTCCTGAGGTCTTGTTTTATCAGAGCATTCCCAAGCCTTGTGGTATAGCTATTTCTTCACTTTAAAAAAAAATTAATCTCTTAACAGTCTCCCACATTGAATTACTAGAGCCTTATCTTCTGGATCAAGTACAACAAAACTATCTCTATTTGTAGTTTTTATGCTCTCTCCAGCTCTTATTTTATAAACATATCGAACATTACTCCAAACAAACAAACTTAACGGCATAGGGCTGGCAAAACCTACACAATTATAGTCCTTGAGACTACTACAAAAAAGCAGCAGTGAAAGTTCAACAACAGGAAGTCTGTGGAAGGCTAAATAAATGGGCTTGCATACTGCAAGGCAGGTCTAACTCATAACCTCACAAGGATCTTTTTACACACCATTTTATTCTGTGCTCTTCTCCCTTGCTTACTTGCACACTGCTGGGGTATCTTTGAGCTCCTTGAATACTCTCTGCACAAGTATGACTAACACCATGCCCACTGGGACCCAAACCACAATAGGCCCAAGGACTGTTGGCAAAAGTGATACTTAACAAAACTGCATTTAACCTACAGCTTCACTTTGCTCTTAACGTAACATAATTGAGCAGTAATATTTTTTGTTATAAGTTGCAGTTTATGGAGACAACAAGAAATCTTGAGAGGACTATGGAAGGCGAACAGGATCCCTAAGGTTTACAAACAAGATACACCCATGAGAATATTAAAAAACCTCTATAAACTCCCACTGGAACCTTCCCTGGAATACATGATAGAAGTCTAGCCAATGCATGCTAAAAAGACTTACTAATATATATGAAGAAGGCAATTATAGCATTTTAGTAAGATAAGGTGAACAAGAAATCTCACCCTAACAAGAAACAGTCTGGTTTATCTGGTTTAGCAAAATTATACTACTACCCTCCAGAAACACACTCAAGATAAGGGGGGAAAAAAAATTAACAAGAAAAAATTGCTATCTAAGATGAAAAATAATGTTGCCCACTGCTTTAACAAACAATTGCAAATATTCACCAACATCAGTTATTTAGTTTTGAAGCAGCCTTCCAATATTTAGCTGAAACATGCAGAAACACACAAAGGTTATTTTATTATCATGACCATCTCATATAACTTAAAAAATCTAAGAAGAGAGGAGAGAAAAAGGTCCAAGCAGGAGTCTTCTCCCATTTTCTGGAATATAGGGAGTAAGAAGAAAATAGGTCACCACATTAATTCCAAAGTGACCACCCACCCCACTCAAGAGGCATGTCAATAGTCCCAAGCCTACTGCTAGACACTCTTGTCTGTAGCCATTTCAAGCTAGGCCAGCCCCAGCTCTTGAAAAGTGAAGTTCTCTTACACCTGTATGGACCAGCTGCCAAAGCAGCAGCTGGAATGATGGAAGAAAGGTCCTCCTGTACCAAGGTCTATGCAAACTCCATGCAGCTCAGCTTTGACTATTGTCACTAACGACAAAAAACAATTCATGTTGCTTCTTGTGACAAGGGCAAGAATACCTATGTAAAGAACAAACCAATAAAACCCCAAAGCTTACAGCAACAGCGTCAGGGCACCAGATCCTTGTACCAGATCAAATATTTAAACATTTCAGAGAACTTCAAACTCAACTTTAGAAGTTTGGTTTTGTTTTTAATACTTGTTCCTCTTCTACTTTTGCATGCAAACAAATCATCAGGAAAAACTAGGGATAAATACAAAAATCCCTCAAAACTGAAGCCATGTCCAGAGCAAACACTGTTGTTCGGCTAGCTTGAGGGGATTTTTTTCCCCTGGTATCTTCCAGTGACGGTATTGGACACTTGCTGTTTGAGACTGTATTCTGTCATTCTTCCTGGGAGGTGTTCATGTCAGAGGGAATTAGGATTATAATAGACTTGGGGGAGGGGAAGGAAGGAAAGGAAGGACAACACAAGTCTTAGAGACAGAGCTATATGGCAGTACACAGATACTCAGACAATTAACTGTCCAGCACTGAGGATAAGCAAGCTAAATACCAGAAAGAACTGCTCTTTTAGTCAATACAGAAAGGCAGAAGCAACCCTAGCTGAGTCAGTCTGGCCAACATCTATTACTGGAGTTCATCAGGACTTAGAGCAAGACCAGACAAGAATAACGCTGAATTCTAAAACCTCCTACCATTGCAACACTTCTCCAGACCACTGTGATTCCTGGGAGGATTATTACAGATACAAAAGTTGTAAGGATTCAAAGCTGTTTGGGTGCGAGTGTGCAGAAGCTGCACAAAGCAGCAAACCACAGCCAGGCTGTGGGCTAGGCCAGTTGCCCTCCCACTGATGATGAGCTACCCCGCATTTTCTACTGGTAAGGCAGACCAGTAACAGGTACAGGGTCACAAACCCTGAAACATTATCCTCATTTTTCTCACAGCAACTCACATAACCCACATGTGCATATAGCTCCTTCCTCTGACATTATCTGCACAACACCTATAGCTTTTTATAAACTAAAGCTTAAATGTGGGCAAAAACTGCTAAAAACTCATGGCATTCTAAGCTGGAAGGAGCACATTATACACCCGTATTCTGTATTATGCAAGTCCACTGAAGTGAAAAGTTTGCCTTCATGTCTCTTAAGGAAATCAGACAAAAAAGTTAAACTTGTCCTTTGGTCCTTTATACAATAATAAAGGAGTCTTTACCTGGCAAGATGATGAAGACACAACCCCCTGAAATACAAAGCTAGAAAAATCAGCAACTCCTGCCTGATGTAGAACACGCTGTTTTCCCAGTTGTTTTCCTTGATGCATAGCCACGGAAGGGAATTATAATCTTCTTAAGTTCTTAGAAAAAGCAAATACAGACAGCATGATCTCAACTATATTAGCAAAAACTTTCAGCATACCAATTAATTTTATCACCCTAAATTAGAAAGACAAGCATTCCCTGTGAAATAAACATATGAGGACCACTCTTGAGCTGTTGAAGACTAGGAGGATGACTCTGCAAAGTGTTAATACAGTAACATAAAAAATGAAGAGTTCTACTTTTTGCCTTAGCCTCTACAACCTATAACTGCCCTTCTTAAAAGAATTATGTGATTACACGAAAACCAGGTATCACCATGATTTGGTTCACTTAGGCCATTCAAACAGAAACAGAATTAGTTGAATTTTCCAACTTTACCTTAACTAACCTCACAGAAGAATTAAACAACTTTTCTTTTGAAATGAAGCTCATCAACAACGTTCTACAACATCCTAAAGCAACATACAATCACTCTGCTCCAAGGAAACCACTTCCACAGAAGTCAGCACAGACTTTAACCAAATCAATTTTGGAATATAAATAAGGACTCATTCACAGCACCAATTTGCTCAGGGAAGTTGGTTGCCTATTGGCAACAACCACCATCAAATACCACTAAAAACCTCTACAAACCACAGATAAAGGAAGCTTTTGACACTGAAAATGTTGTTCTCATCTTTAAATACGTGACTTACTAAACATGCAACACATTTTTTATGGAGGGGTTTGCTTCCTTTCTGAGATAGTGCCACAAGATACGAATCAGTGTGGTTTTAAAGCACTTGGTCAAAGATCTTCCACAAAGATTCTGAAGTATTCGGCACATATCCTCAGCATGACAGTAACAACACAGAAGCAAAGCAACTGAAACAGCCTACTGAGGAAATGACACGCTGAGGAAATACTTCTTAAGAAACTACAATTAATTTCACTCTTTGCTCAACCCTCAAACAGCAAACCACCTTCTTTCTCGAAGTACTGTATATACTCCATGAAGTCTGCAGCAGGGAGATATGCAGTGCACGAAGGAGTAAAGAACTCGTTTTCTGGTTTAGTATATTTCTTCCCTACTGTCCATTTGAGATTTGCAATTCTAAAGGAACTCCAGGTTACACTCTTGCTGCCTCGTCTCCAGATTGCCTTACTATTCTTCGAGATCATATTAGCAAATTGCTTTTGCAACTCCCTCAGTATGAGTGACCACCAAAATATTTGAGATTTGTTGGGTTTTCAGGGTTTTTTTATGTTTTCCGTCTGACTCCTTAGGATGTTTTAGCTAGAGCTACTCTGATTGTCAGACAGTGATTTCTGCTCAAGACACAAACCGAACTTGCCGACTGACCAACAAAAATTGTCACATTAACAAAATACTAGACACATACACGTGAAAGTGGAGAGGAGAAAACTAATTAAGCCCCTATAATACTTCCAGCCACACAAACACGCCTATCTGAAGCTGTAAAAACCGTGGAAGGCTAACTTGGTCCTAAAATCACCTCAGAGCGACTCCATCAGCGAGGCGCTGCACACTAAGCGAAGGGCGCGCACACACGGCTCCTAGTTCGCCGCTCAAGTCTCCCAAGTTTCACCCGAAGGCGGGGGAGCGGGCCAGCTGCGCGGAGTGCGGCACGGGTGGCCGGGGGCGTCGCTGCTCGCCCGCACCGCCCTCCCCACCAGGAGCCGGGACGCACGTTTCTCTGCCGGAGCCCCCGGACACCCCCAGGTGGGGCGGAGCCGGGAACAAAGCCCGGCTGCGTGCCACCCTCCCCGCTCCGTCCCGCCATTCCCGGCCGGCCTGGCCCGCTCCCAGCCCCGCCATCCCCTGCGGCGGTGGCTGCCCGGCGGCTGCGCGGCCCCGCTGTCCCGGGGGGCGGCCGGAGGGGGTGGGGGGGGGGGCGGGACCGGCCGGGCGGCGCCCGCCGCGTTACGCTCGGCCCGCGGGGCTGTGCGAGCAGCGCTCCCACCCCGGGGGCTCCGGGGGCCACCGGCTGAGAAAGCTGGGCACGCACGGGTGGGGCCGCGGCTAGGGAGGAAGGGACGGAAGGAGACGGAGCGCGGGCCGCGGAGGGGATCGGGGGAGGCTTCGTCTCCCCAGGGTACGAGATCCGGAGCCCAGGTGGGGGCCGGCCGGGCGGTGCCGAGCCCAGGCAGCCCCCCCGACCCCTGCTTCGTCTCCGCCCTCCTCATGCCCCCGCGGCGACGACGGGCAGGGCCTCCTGGCCACACGCTGCCCTCCCTCCCGTCCCTCCCTCCCCGCCGTAAACAAAGCGGCAAGGGCCGAGGCCGGGCTAGCGCCAGGGCCACAGAGCACAACCCGCGGGCTCCGTTCCCGTCGGGGCAAAGCGCCCCCTTCTCCCTACGATCAGCCTCGACCGGATCCGGGCTCCGCCGCCGCCTCACCTCTCCCGCCGGTGGAAGGTGCCGCAGCACCGGGCGCCGTCGCCTACCTCAGCGCGGCCGCGGTCCCCCCCACACTTCAGAGCGACCCTGGTGGGAGCCGGTGAGCGACGCGCGCCACCAGCATCCCCCGCTGGCTTTATCCGGACGCCGCCTCTCCGCTCCGGCACCTCGACGTCCCGGCGCGGCGCTCCCAAGCCCCCCCCACGCCGCGTCCCATTGGCACGCACCACCCCGCCCGGCCCGGCGCTCACTGGGGCAGGCGCCCAGCACTCACACGGCCCCGCCCCCGCACCCTCTCCCCGTTGGCTGTCGAGCGTCCAGCCCGCCCCCCGGCACCGCCCCTCCGTGCTTCGGCCAATCGCCATGCAGCGAGCGGCGAGCCGAGCCATCGATTGGCGGTGCCCGCCCGCTTCCCGTGGCTGTGATAGGCCGGGGCGGAGGGGGGTCCCGCCCCCGGAGCGCTCGGAGCGCCGCTCTCCCCGAGCCGACCGCCTCCCGCCCGGGCAGCGCCCCAGCCCCCGGAGGCTAAGGAGAGGTGGGGAGAGCGGCCCCTGGGAGAGAGCAGGACCGATCGCTACCGTTAAGAAGGCCGGTATCATCAAAGTAGCCGCGAATCAAACGGCGTTCTGGGAACGCAGCGGAGTGGCTGGGAAACATCAAGGAAGTCTCCTGGCTGCTGAGGCTCCACAGAGGTCCCGCCGCGCCGTGCCCATGCCGTCAGGGCGCTCCTTTCGCCCGTAGGAAGCGGTCGGAAAATCCGCCCTTCCCCCAAGCGAATAAGGGCAAATATTTGTGTCTCGGCCAGCTGCACAAATGCTGAGATATCGCCTTTTTGCCAGGAATTACTCGCGTTGTTCTACCAACGCGAAGAGCCGGACTTCCCCCGCAGAAGCAGCCTGGCTCCCAGGAAGCCTGCGGGGCAGGGCAGGGCAAGCTGCCGCCACCCCTGCATGGCATATAAAGCACTTGGACTGCTCTGGCCATTGGATATTCGCTTTGATTTCATGTAGTTCCCACAGGCGCCAAGCTGCAAGATTTATCGCAATGCACTGGCAGCGAGGCGGAGTAAAAAAATAATTCACAACATCATCCTCAGAAAACTGAGCTGCTACTGGGACTGGCCAGGGTTTCACAAATACAACAAGTCAGGTGGCTGGAAGTAACAATGCAAAAGATCTGGGAGCCAATGTTAATAGAAACAGTACCAACATTAACGTTTTAACTAGTTAGAAAGTAACTATATTTATCGTTAAAGTGCCTTAAAGCTTCCAGGCTTAAAAAAACCCCAAAAAAACAGAGGGGGGAGGAAAGAGAAAAACAAAGTGTGATAAAATAACACAAGATTTGCAAAATAGCAATAGAAAGAATCCTGAAGTCAACATTTTCCCACTGTTAAACATAAGCCTGTCATGAAAGTACTGTATTATAATAAGCATTTCCAACAAAACCAGAAGTGAAAAGTACAAAGAACAAATGAACTAGCACAACAGTTGTAATAATTTCTATTAGAAAAAGTTCAAAGTTCTATTCCACAGTTTTTACTATTATAGTTTATTTGGAGTAAAAGCCCCGCAACTACTTATGTCCATGTGCTGCATACCCTTGAGACAGATGATGTACATCAATTTGCAGAAATCAGTAGAAAAAGAAAGCAGGAGAGGAAAAAAATAAAGGTATCCTGGTAGCTGAGGTTAACTCTTTCCTATAGATTTAAGAACTTTGTGGGGTACTTTTTACTGTATTTTAATAATTGTACCACAGTCCAAATATGGGTGACAGACCTTACAAGAAAAACAGGATTCATTGCTACTGTTGTTGTGCATCATTTCAGATGAATGAAGCAAAGTAAGTCGCAAGTTGCTTCTGATTTTGAAGTTATTCTGAGTTAGGGGCTCAGTGATCCTCCCAATAAATGCACGTAACTGAGACAAGAGCACCAGAATCTCACCACCAATGGAAATCAGACCACTGGTATTTAACCCTGAGCATGTGAACTTTATAAGATGTCAATCACTGTCAGAACCCAAGTGCTCCTTTATCTGCCAGCTTTACAAAATAGCTCTAAAGATTATTTAACATGTAAAGTAATTTTCAAAATACATTACAGTACCAGTCAATATTAATAGCAATCATTATCTACGTGGGTAAAGTCCTTACTAATTGAGGCTATGGCTATCAGCTCCTCAAAGACACCCACTCTTGGTTCTTGCTGACATGCCGTAATGCTTCAGGCAAATAACTGATTCTTTGTTTGCCACCAGTTGTAATAGTTACAACAATGTTCTTTTTTTCTTTTTGTTATGAGGCACTGTTATTTCCTCATTAGGGAGAGATTTTTCCAAATACAGTCCTGTTAACTCTTGGCAGCCACCAGAACCTCTCAGCTGTTGCATTTTACTGTATTGTCCAAAGCACCAAGCAAAAAACAACAGAAAAAAAGTAATCACTATTCACATTGTTCTATGTACTTGAGCTCATACACTTCCAGTACTTGTTTCAGAACCTTTTCTTACCAGATCAGCGTTTACCCCAACTCTTTCATATATATAATGGTTTTAGTTATGTCTTATACAGTATTGTTAAACTTATTTGTTAGGCCACCTCCTTGTTTTGCAGTGGAGTTGTATAAAACCTGCCACTGACTGTTAATAAGGGGATGAAAAAACAATCTATCAGAAAGATAAACTTTTAAACCATTTGACAGATTGCACAGAGCTCACTCTTATAATTCTTTGAGCTCCACCTTCAAGAGTTCTGAATATACACCACTTTGTTTTGCAAAGTACTGCAATTAGAAACCATGTGACTTTTCACACCTTACAACTTGTTAACATAAGTAATCGGTTCATATTAAGAGCCACTCATAATTTGGAAGTTTTCATTTTTCCTTTGAGGCTTCTCCTTCACAAGAAATAACTTCAAATTTCTAAAGATTAACTATCAAGATTTTGTATGGCAGTATTTTGAATCTTAAATATATTCTTCATTCTTACATGATATTAAGTCGTAAAAGATAAAATGTTTAGAGACATAGATATGTGAGTTTTAATACTCCTAAAAATAATTTTGACTCCTAAAGTAGCCAAAAAATTATAACTTTATGCTATTACAAATAATCTATAATTTTTCTGTTTAAAACAACACAGAACAGCAATTATAAAACAGCTGTTGAAGCATCAAATCACTACTGTGCTTGTTGTTAAAACAAACAGTTTGAGATCCCTGAGAGTTCTTAAGAACTACTCCAGCACATAGATTTATAAACAAAAAATGGCATATTGCATAATGGCACCTGTTAAAGCAGAAAGGAGAGAAAACAGTATTCAAGATAGGGCTTAAATATATAGCCTTCAGCCTTGCAAGAGAACAACATTTTATTTTTATCAGAAGGACTCGGTGATGCCATCACTGATTGTAAACTGAAGTTCTCATAGTTGCATGAAAGATAGCATGAGTATAAAGGAAGTTGTAAAAATAGACCAGAGAGTTAAAAAGGGTGTCCTTGTTAACATTTCTTTCAATGAATGAACTCCAAAAACAGGTCTCGAGTACAGAGAATGAACTGCCAAGGATACAGATATGGTCTACCATCTATGCTGCACATGGCCCTACAACTGAAGTTCTAAGCCAACAAATGGATGTATGTAGCCAAGTGAAACCCTTAAGTACCTCACAAGAAGACTGTACTAGGTAAGATTTTTGAATGGATGGTAAACTCACCAGTTTGCTGCATGATTTTAATTACTTTTTTTCCCATTAGAAGTCTAAGAGACTTGAAGATGAAGTGAGAAAACTGAATGGATAACTATTAATTTTACAACAGAGAAGCAAATCAGAAGCTCAGAGTCATTATTTTCTACAATGAAGGAGACTGATTGCCATTTCCTCCCCAGTGAAGCTCCGTGTTTAGAGGAGGTGCAATTCATAGGCATGTCCTACCCCACAAGAGTTCAAACTTTGAAAACCCATTGTATTCTTTGCCTACAGTGTACTGAAAGATAAGTGGGAAAAAAAAACATGAAGTCATCTTAATACAGTTGCGCTATAATCCCATAAGTATTGAGCTGATGAGGCCAAAATCTTTTGCCTTCCAACTAATAACACGCATCAAGGACAGTCATGTATTGGAGAATGTTTCATTAGCATGGGCTCAGGTGACAAGCAGAGATTGCCTGATAACACAAATTATTTCCAATCTCATGCAAATTAGAAATGTATTTATTGTACAATAGGAGGTATGAATAAATGAACCCCTCTACACATAGTTACTGGTTCTATTCACCCGTCCTGTTTCAATAATCCAATCTCATCTATGGCTTTCATTAGTCCATTTGTCCTACGCCCTTCACGTATTTGCGGTGTTCCTTTCATAGTTCTATATCAATTTCAAAAAATCACCTTCAATCTCAAAAACCTTCCTTCTCCTGTCTTCAGACATGGACCCTTTTTTGTACAGCCATCAAGCCAGAAAGCAGCAATTTAAGCCGAATTCCAGGGAAAAGAGGCAATGGCTTGCTCTAGGAAAGGCTTAAAGGGAGTGGTGCATTCCACAGGCAAGTACGGGCATATCGGCATACGGTGAACTCAAGCCACAGTACTGCCTGTTTACAAGAAAATGCCAAGGCAGACACTGCGCTATCAAAAAAAGTATTTTATTGTTTTTTCCTCAACTTTTCCTTATTTCTCATAAACAGCAAGCACCCGCTAAAGCTACCATTTCCACGGCATTAGCTAGAATAAAGCACACAACTTCCTAGTCTTCCACTCCAAGACAATCCTGACCACCAAATTTATACCACTTTCGAGCTCAAGAGTTGCCCACCAGACCCTCCCTTAGTCCTGATTCAGAAAAACCCTTTTTTTAAGGCAACAGAGATCCTTTCCTTTTAGGAAACTCCAGCCACGCATCTTTAGCGAGCGGTTCACAAACCTGAGGGTACCGTGCCCACAGCCGGAGCTAGGCGGGAGCAGACAAAAGCTCTGTGCTGCCCTTTATCGGAGCACGGGCCCGGGCCCGGCGCAGGCAGCTCCGCCGTGCCCAGCCGGCCCCGCCGCAGCCCGCCCGCCCTGCGGCGGTAGCGGCTGCGCGCATGCTCCCTGCACCGCCGCGCGCAGTTCCGGGTCACGGCGGCCATGGAGGCCGGGCAGGGACCCGGCCCCGGCGGCGACGCGGCCGAGGTAACTGCGCTGGTTCGGCGTCGCTGCCGCGGGGAAACCTGGCGGGGCTGGGGGCGGCGAGGCGGGGAGCGAGGCGGCGGGCTCGGGCCGGGGAAAGGGGATTCCTGACAGCCGCTCGGCCGCTCCTGCCCTGAGCTCCCCGCGGGACCAGTGCCCTTGAGGCCTCTCCGGGGCCGGGCGCGGGGTCCTGGCAGGAGCTAAGGAGTTGTTCACGTCTGACCGTGAGCCGACGATGTGCTCTGTACCGGTGGCATCCTGGCCTGTATCAGGAATATCGAGGCCTGCAGGAGCAGGGAAGTCACCATCCACCCGTACTTGGCACTGGTCAGGCCACACCTCAAGTATTGCGTTCAGATTTGGGCTCCTCAATTCATGAAGGGCACTGAAGTGCTGGAGCATGTCCAGAGAAGGGCAACGGAGCTCTTGAGGCGTCTGTACAAATCTTATGAGGAGTGGCTGTGGGAGCTGGGGTTGTTCATCCTGGAGAAAAGGAGGCTCAGGAATGCCTTATCACCGTCTACAACTGTGATAGTAACTGAAAGGGGGTTGTTAGCAGGTAGGGATCGGCCTTTTCTCCCAGGCAACAAGCGATAGAGCAAGAGAGCATAGTATTAAACTGCACCAGGGGAGGTGTAGATTAGACATTAGACGAAATTTCTTCACAGGAAGGGTCATTAGATATTGGAATGGACTGCTAAGAGAGTTTGGAGTCACCTCCCTAGCGGTGTTTAAAGAACGACTGAACATGGCACTTGGTGCCACTGTCCGGATGACAAAGTGGTGTTCAGTCCTGGATGACCTCAGAAGTCTTTTCCAACCCAATTGACTCTCTGATTCTCTGTTCCCCTAGTGCCGATAGCCTTCTCACGGCTGTGCTTCTCCTGCCCGTGTCTGGCAGCGTGCCCGGCGGCACAGCTCTCACGGTGGGACAGGCTCAGCACCTCTGCACAAACCTCACACGCTGGTGAAACAGCTGGTCAGCTCTCGCTGAATTATATCTGTGTGAACCAGCAACACACCCTGTTGTCTTCGAAACCCTGAGAAATACTTTAAAAAGGCACTTAATGATCTGTCAGATGTCAGCTATTTGGAAGGCTGGTTGGAGGGACCAAAGCAGGCTTTTCTGAAGTAGCAGGGCTGAGATGAGTTTGGATCTGACCATCTACAAAGTATTTCCTGCTCTTTCACGTAATTTTTAAAAGCATTGGAATTTTTTAATGGTATATTTCATATGACATTTATGGACAAGAGACACTGGTTTCTTAAGTATAGCTGGGTGAAAGTATAGAAACTACAAGATGTGAAAGTTAGACGTTACGTTTTTTGATTTTGAAAAATGGCCTCAAACTGTTCTTTTGTCCATTCTTTTCTAATCTATTTCCCTGATGAAAGAGGGAAGTACCTAAGCCTTATGTTCCGACAGAGGAGGAAAGAAGACTACTCAAGGAATGTGCTGAAGAGAGTTTCACATATAGAGGTAAGTTAACTTTGCTGCTAAACGTGGTTGCTTTCCTTCCGCCCTTAGCTTTTTCTGTTACCTGAGGCATTACAGAGGGCCTGGGTCAATATAGCACAACAGTGCATTGACAAGCTTCACATGTACTAAAATTGTGTCCCAGCAAATGCTGATCCATGTAGTATTTACTAAGAGTTTGCAGCAATTTTGTAAAAGGTGTGACATAATTTCTAAGTTTTGTGCCTTACAAAAAGATCTCTTCATATTTTAAGTTAATGTGCTTACTGAAAGTCTGTAGATAGATACAATTAATGACTCTCATTTATATTACTGGATTTTCTTTTTTGTGTTATTTCTGCATTTTTATTTTCAATTTTTATTGTTATCTTTAACAAGCAAGAATAAAATAGTTGGATTTATAACTATTGCTTTTCATCTTTATAGAGACCTGTGAAGAGAACAGTGTATAAGTAGTCACTACTCAACTTTAAGAGAAAACTGCTGTGTGTGTCCATGTTTTCTGTTACCCTAAGGTTCAAGGCATGCTTGATTTTTGTACACCTGGTCATGAGGTTTGAACAAGCCTTCTGCTGTGATTGTTAACTGCTGTTTTATCACACACTACTAGGTTACTCCTGATGCTGGTAGGTGGCTTGGCAAAAACCAGGACAGATGAAGAATTTAGCAGCAGATTTTCTAATTTTAGCACACTGGGGCTCTGATTTCTCATGGAAGCCAGTACTTTCAGGAATAGCTCCTAAGGCATTGTGATTTTGAATTAACGATTCAAAATTCTGTTTTGTCTTTCTCCATTGGTTTCGCATTCTCCTCGCCCGCTTTTACACAAATACTTGGAAGTCTTCAGCATATTTGCTAAAATGTAGCCATTTTCTATATAGTTTTATAAATTAAAGAGGCAGGTCCATTAGTGCTACAATGATGATTGGTTATGGTTTATTGATAATCTCTCTTCTGGAAAACAAAGAGGAGAGAGAGTTGTTTGTTCCTGAGCTGTTCTGCTGCTTGGCAATGTAGTTCATTGCCCTATGCATCTTTATATAGTCACTGAAGAAACAACATGTAGGAATTACTTGAAAGCTCTAAGTTAGTTTCTTGAGTTGTTTCTGTTTAGGGAGCTACAACAGTGACAGACTTTTTTTTCCAGGAGTTGAGTACTGCGCTATTATCTCACTGGGAGGGCCTAAAGTCCATCATTGTTTTCTAGGTCTCCCATCTTTGTTTCCCTGTTCAGCGTACGCATACTAGACTGTTGTATTCACTGTATTAAATACATATTGTTTGAACTCCCCTTTCCAACAGGCTGCTTGTGTGACTGCCCTGAACTCCTCACTTTGTATTGTGTCAGCTTTTGGTATTCACTGAAGTTACTATAAATCTGTGTATTTTCAGTTTGTTTATTCGAATTTCAAGCTGTAGCAAATTTTACTCATTCTTACAAACCATCTGGGTTTTGACGTAGTTTCCCTTAACAGTTTCTGCCACTAGTCATTTCACAATTCAGTTTAATATATGCTTTACTGGAGTGACTAATTTGTAATCACATTATTGTATAAATTCTTACGCTCTTAAAAATTCACACTACAGCCTTCAACTTTATCCTTCACACTTCTGGTCTTGCTAACAAAATCAAATCATGCTGATCCAACATTTTTCCAATGAAACAATTTTGACTTGGGTACATTATATTACCATCCTTATGTTCTGTTGATATATCAACCTTCCATTATTTTCTCTAGATGTATTTTGTTCCTGAAGCAGAAAAAGTACTCTTTGCCCATAGCATTGATGTTTTCTGATTTATTAAGGTTGTTTTGTTTTTTCTTCCTACAGTTGAATAATTCATATTAATTTTTAGGAATTAATCCAATTTTCATTTAGCTGAATTTCATTCATTATTTTATATATATATTTTTTTTTTTATATTTTTTTTTTTTATTTTTAGTTACCATTTCAGGTCACTTATATGCTCACATACAAATGTAGCCTGGTTTTGGTATCTGGAGTGTTTTATGTTAGGTCTATAAATCATTTCAAACTTCTAATGGTTAGACAGAAATCCTCTGTAATAATTTTTGAATGTATTTCTCTTTACACACCCTCCCTTCCCTTGTTTTGTTGGGGTTTTTTTGTTGGTTTTTTATTTTGTTTTGTCATTTCTTTTTGAAAACAAAACAGGTTTTGTTTTGTTTTTCTTTTACAATTTAATTTAAAATCTGCTGTCATTTTATATCTCAGAAAATCTAGAATGGTAAATTTTGGAAAATCTAGGTCTGGAATCTCTAAAAGCATCAGGTTTTTAATGTCTAGTAGGTTGGTAGGTTTTATTCTCTATTCTGAAGTTTTGCTGTAATCTTACTTTGAACCAAGGAGCCAGTATTTCTTCTTAAATGTGACGTCCAGTTGCATTTACCCTGAGATGCTGGTTGGACTCCTTACCTAGTTTCAACCTGTCAGAATTTGTGAGGGAATTAGCTGTTAATTTGCAAAGTATTCTTTAATACTTTGCTTTCCAATAATATAATTTGTCTTCAAATATGAACTTAATTAGCAAATAGTGTGCATCAAAATACTTCAGCCATCTAGTGCTGTTGGAAAAATTCTCTCCTGGAAGTCATTCAGCCTTTTTGTAATAACTACATTTTTATCCTTGCATGAAATTAAATTTCATTATGGCACATCTAAATCTTTAATGTAAATAACTTTAGACTTCTGTCGTGTTTGTTACTTCATTTTCCCTGTATCTTGTGCAGGGGTGGTGGTCTTTATGAATAGTCGCACCATAATCTTATATAATTATCATTGCTTGAAAGAACCATTAATTTTGTTTTTTGCAATCTCCAAATGCTTCTTGCCACATAAAGTCTTTCAATATAATGAAAATAGACATAAACTGTTAGGCTGGTTGTTGTAGGCAGCGATGGCCTTCCAGAATGTTGTTTTCTCTGCATTCCTGACCCTAAGCAGGTTGTATAATGTGATTGGTAAGAAGAAAAAGCTGCCCTGTTTTTTAATTTGCTGGTGAATAAAACATTGCCTAATTTTAATCAATCTGATTTATAGCTCTGTAAGAGTTAAACTTTTTCCAAAGTTCTTACATTAAAACATCAGAGTTTGATTATCAACAATTTTTAGAGGCACTAGCCTTTGTACAACTTCCTCCTGTTAGGACAAATTGTGTATGCCTCTCTAGCTTAAAGTTCTGTACCTTGATGCTGTAGGAGTTGTAGCTAGACCTGGAGTCTAGTCTAAAGAGCTGTATTCCATCTGACACTGGCTTTTGTATTTTAGGAAGCATGAAATATAATGCAGGCAGGGTGACTCATTAACTAGTACCACATAATTTGTAGTATGTCTTAAAAACTGGAATTGACAATGTTTGATAATATATATACAGTTTGTCAATTTTATATATATCTTTATATTATACAAATTAACTTAAGAGCACTCTTATTTTATTGCATATTTGTTAAATGTAGTTGAAAATATTGAAATTTGGATTTTAAACCGCTTTTTTTCTTCTTCACAGCTTTTCCTTTGGCTGCAGTGAGCATGCTTGGTACTAGTTTCTTAATTAGAAAAGGTAAAGTGTAAAACTACTTCTGTTTCATTTCAATTTGCTCAGTTGAGTTCTGCTGTTAGGAAAGTTATTATGATAATATCATGTCCAATCTACTTGTAACTAAAAGAAGTTCAAACTGCAGCTACATGATTTGGAGTTTCTCAATATAAAGAAGGAGCTGAATTTAAAATCAAGTTCATGTGTGTTTTATGTTGTGTAAAAAGTGCAATATGTCACTGATTATAGAACAAATAACCCTGTGATTAAATATGATTAAGGAGATAATTCCTAGATTTTTTAAATTTCACGGGAAATTCAGATATTAGGAATTTTTTAAGTTTTCTTTAATGTGAAGTGTAAAAGAGTAACTTACTTGTACAAACATAACTACAGTTGAGGTTTTTCAACTTAATTCTTAATAACTGATTACATATATTTTATGTAATATATCTTAATGTCTGATTTCATCCTCATTTTCAGGTGTTCTAAGAGATAGCTCAAGACTTGGCTCTTTTATTAAAGTTGCATGTAAGTAAAAGCTATGTATAAATTCAGCTTGTATTCACGGGGTATGTTCTTTTTCTGAACTTTTTCCTAATGCCCACTGTGACCAATGGTTTTAAACTAAAACAGGAGAGATTTAGATTAAATGTTAGAAAGAAATCCTTTACTGAGGCACTGGACAGGTTGCCCAGAGCAGTTGTGGATACCTCATTCCTCCTTCCAAGGCCAGGTTGGATGAGGCCCTGAGCAACCAGGTTTAGTGCAGGGTGTCCCTCCTCATGGCAGCAGGGTTTGAACTAGATAATCTTTAAGGTCCCTTTGCAAATCAAGCCATTTTATGATTCAGTGATTTATTCACTGTCTGAATTTGTACTGCATATTTTGGACAACTTTTGTTTTGTTTATGAGGTTTGTATAAAATTGCTTGATAAATGTAACATAATCATTTAAGATAAAAACATTGTAAATAGAAACTGTGCAACCCTACTTTAAATTACATTGCCAGAATACACCCACCCCTCCCTTCCTAATTTGAAGGTCTTTATTCATGTATCTCACGTGTCCCATTCAGGCTATTTTAATTACTTTTTTTTTTTTTCCTGGACATTATGTATGTACAATTGTAGGAAAAAACCAATTTCATGTGAATGATTTTTGGATTAAGTATAATCAAAAATAAATTATTAACTTAATAAATTAACCTTTTCAATGTAATACAGGACAGTAAAACAGGAAGTTGCCATCTTGCCAATCTGTGCAGATACAGCCAGTTTACTTCAGTGGGAAGAGGGTAAACCCCATGATTTGTGGTCAAGGAAGTGTTGTTTAAGCAGATAAATGAATGTGAGAGACTAGGGCTTCAGTTGTTTATGATAAATTGTGGTTACTTTCTTTGAACACCAAACAATGGTATAACACAAACATTTTTAATAAATAATAGAACTGCTATTTCCTCAGTCACTCCTACACATAAGGGCCACATTCTTCTTATTTAATAGAACTAATTTATTGAAATCAGGGGAAGAATAAGGTGCAGCTGGGCTGGCTAGGGTGTTCTGCCTGCAGGAAAACTATACTTTTCTCAGTGGTTTTCTAGGTACTCTTGACAATTTACTGAACCTTCTAGTTAGTCATGGCTGATTCACTACATTGACAGCATCCCCTTCAACACAGCAGAGAGCTACTAATCCTCTCTCTGTCTTTGACAAAGAAGGGTAAGATTCCTGTGCCTGTACTTTAGATTAGTCTGCAATAGGACCTGGTCATGTCTAATCAGCTTCTCTAAGATCTTGTCACAGTTAATGTAGAAGCAAAGAACAATACCTAATTTATTGTGCTAAGTTCAAAAATGTGGATTATCTGGCTCTTAGTTCTGTAATAAATAATCCAAATACTTTGACCAATGATTACTTTGAGTGAAATGTCTTCCAGAGAGATACTCCCCCTTTTCTTTACTAGAAGGCCTCAAGGAAAGGAGACTTTCTCTTTGTAATTTGTGTGAAAGAGTAATCAGCTTTTCTGTTAAGCTTTATTTTGCTAAATATTTAGTTTGAATTCTTCTTAGGCCAGTCTAAGGGCTTGTAATTTTTCTCTTTGCACATATTTATTGTATATGAGGTGTTTGATTTTTTTTTTTTACCTGCTTAACAACTAAACCGTTACATTCCTCATTTGTAAACTTCATTCATAGTTGTGGCTGTTCTTCTCTATTCCCATGGAAAAGGATTTTTACCCTTCTTTAGAAAACAGGACATTAGAACAGGAATCACAATTTCAGTACAGCAGGCTAGGGTAAAATCCCCTACGTATTGATTCCCAGGCAATGTAATCTAGAGATTACATTGAGAATTGCAGAGGATTAACATTACTGATAATTAACTCTTTCCTGACTTGAGATTCTTTATATTTAGTAAATACTCATTGCACATGAAAAAAGGGTCCAGTAATTTTCTCCCACAAAGTCAACAAGAAAACAACTGTTAACTCCCACTGAATCCTTCATACACCACTGGCCCACTCATAAAACTTGGAGCCAGTTAATGGAAATTTTAAGTTTTAGGACCAGAAAGAGCTATCTTGGTAATTTATTCTTATGTCCTTTGCAGCAGATGGAAGTAGCTCATGCACTAAATTCAAGCTGTTTGCTTAGTGATTACAAGGGTTCAGCTAGTTCAGTTTTTTGCCCTCTGGCAGCCAAATCACGGAATTCTTTACAGAAGATACTGAGCCTAAGTTGATTTAGACCTCTCTTCATACTAGTAAAGCCTTTTCAGGATCTGACTGTTCTGATGGATTAAATTAGCAGAATTTACTGCCTGTATTTATTTTTGATTGGTTTATCTTTGATAGTTCATTGTGATTTCTAGATCTTGGGAAAAAACAATGCAATTATTTTTTCTTTTTTTTTTTTGTCACCTTTCATTCACCAAGTACTAGCTGAAATCATCTGATGCTTACACCATGTCTAAATCATTACTTTATGTATCTGTTCAGCTGTTGCATTTGGTTTTAGTACCCTTTGTCTGCAGAAGAAGCAGAGATGATTACTGTGTGGTTTTGGTTTAGATCTGGTTTTCTTTCTTTTATTCAAGAAACTACATGATCTATTTGAAATTATTATTTTAAAACAATGTTGAATATTATAGTACAGCATGTAAACGCATCTCTTTTTCTTTTTAAAAAGTTGCTGGAATGTGTGGATACCTGGCTGGAAAGATATCCTACTTGCCAATCTGTAGCGAGAAATTTAAGAAACTGAAGGATTCCCCAATAGGAGATGTTCTACGACAAGCTCAGAGACATAGTTCACCTAAGTAAGAATTTAAGTATCTTTTAAATTTAAAACATATTCTGAATAGGGTATTTTAAACACTAACAGGTCAATAGTACTTCTGCAGCTTTCCAACACCTTCAGAGCTGCACCTTCCCTCATTCCCTATTACCTCAAATTTACCACTTTCAGGAATCTGTATTCGTATCAGTTGGCAAGCTATAAAATACATATTTTGAGCGCTTTACATACAACTGATCAGTTTGAGAAGTAGAAAAATAAATATTTTACTTAGCAAACTGTATCCCTTGTAAAATTAAGAATGTTTCCCATTAAATTTACTTACAGCACAAGTTGTTGTTCCAGTTTAGAAGTAAACTATATTAACTTAAATAAAATAGTGTTACATTCTGGAAGTCTTTCCCATAGTTTGATTGAAGTAGGAAAAGGGTGGAAATGATTTCAGTGTTTATCAAAGGAAAGAGCTCAGTAAACAATATCAGTGCAGGAAGAAGCACGGTGGTCAAACTAAGTGCTGTTTGTTTAAATCCTTTACATCTGTAACAGCATTATGCTGTACATATGAGAAACTCATCAGGTTCTTAAAACTATTTCCTGTTTTCTTCCAGAATGCTTTCTACTTCAACTGGTTTTTAATGCAAGCTGCTTTCAGAATATGTCACTTAAACCCTTGATTCAAAACTGGGAGAATAGTGTTTGGATAGTGAGTAGTAGTCCTCCTGTGTATGTGCTGAGATTTGTTAAATGTTTATAAAGGATTTGCTTAAATTGTTAATTACACTATAAATTCAAATTTATGAGAGTTTTTATTCTGTCTGCAAGATTTACATTTATTCTGAAATGTTTATGGTTTTATGACATCAAACAATTTCAGGCATTACCACTTCATACACTTGCTGTATAGAATCAACTGAATTGGAGTTGGACTTGTCCCTTCACCCCCCTCCAGTTTCTAATATGAAATTGTCATGCTCATTAATTGTGTTTATATGGGAACTTGTTTAAGTATCATCATCTGCCACACCAATAAATTCCTTCAACCGTTAATGGCCCATTTGTATCTGTAAAGTTTTATTTCCTAAGTGATAAATTCCTTTTCCTTGGTTGAATAAATAATTTGAATTCATTTCAATTGCATTATTATCCATACATGCTATGCTTTTAACCCAGCAACAGAAATCATTATACTTTCCTGGGCATTGTATGTCTGCTAATTAATGCATTTTGGTAATTTGATTTGCAGTTAAAAACTCATAGGGAGCTAAAAGATTCGTTAGTTTTTTAAAAATGTGTTTGCATATATTTTGAAAACATAATTGAGTCAATAAAATGGCTTTTTTCTGTATGTTTATTATGAAAATTAAATAAAGAGTAATTGCAAATGTTTTTAATAGGAAATTAAAAGTACAGCTAAGCAGAAATTAAAAGTAAAAACTTAATAAAATATTCTAGAGATGTTCTAATGGCACAAAGTGGTGGCATTCCTGATGGAGGGACATGTTGTGTAGTGGCTTGCAAGGCCACTCTAAGAATACAGTGAATACTTTAAAATATCTGGCACCAATTTCAAGATTATTCTTTATATGATATTACCTTTCTCTCTTAAGAGAAAATTCATTAATATTTTTGCAGAATTCAGCAACTTGCTTAATTTTCATAACTTAATTTTCCCCAGATAGCTGTTTGTTCTCCTTCTGCTGTTCAGTCCTGATCAATTACAGCAGCTTTTAATGATGAAGGGTTTTAAATACCAAATTATTCCTAAAAGGCTTTTAAAAATAACTGTAGCTCATACTACCTACTAGTTACATGGGCACACCGTGTACTATTTGTGTCTGATGTGGGGTGTTTTTGTCTTAAGATTCCTTGGGAAAAAGGATTATAACTTCAGTTATTGTAAAGTGCAATATGTTTTGTCTCTTTTCCCTCCTATTCTGGAGATATGAGCTTAGATTCTGTGAGGAAGGGAAGAATGCTGGGGAAGAGACTATAGAAATTTTTGCAAGGTAAAGAAAACACCTAAAACATCCTCAAAATTTTTTAAGATGATGATTCAGTTGGAAACTAAACTATTTAAAATGAAAGAACATTTTCTTGAATTGCAAGTATTGTTACTCTTATAGTTCCATTTTTAACTTCAGTATTTTCATATTTAATATTTAGTTCTATTCTTTTCCAGCCGTTCCAGTCGTAAATCTGAATTTTCAGACGCACCTTCTCAGTCATTTGAGTCATCTTCTCCAAGAGCTGGATTCCCACCTTCTTCTAGCTATTCAGATGATTACAGCTCAACAGATAGAGCCCTCTCAAGTTATGAACCCATACCATTCAGTGCTTCTCTGAATGAATCTTCACCTACAGGAATTACTGATTACACCATTCAAGGTAAGTCTTGATATTTAACAGTTTGTACTGCAAAGACTTTTGCCTTTCTTTTAGATACCACTCTTACTAAACTATGTATTCTCACCTTATACAAACACATATGGCACAATATAGTGGTTTTGAATGAAAGAGCTGAAAAAATACAAGAATTGTTTTTACACAGAAGATGAATATAGATTTTGTGTTCTAACTGTAGACTAGATTCAGGGTTTTCTAGCTGAAAATCACTTTAATTGCAAGTAAAGATCTTGAATTAACTTGCAAGGTGCAATCTGCTGTGGAATCTGCAAAAAACTCAGTCAGACAGAAAGTTCTTTTTGACTGAAAGAAGGGGGAATATGCCATCACTTCACTGTACTGAATAAACCACAGCCTACCAATTGCCTGCTGGCCCTTCCAAGGTGATTGCAGTTCCACCCTCCCTGGAGCTGTAACTGGATACTGCTGTAACTCAGTGACATTAAACTTCTTAAAATTTTTTTTCACAACAATGTAACAGACATTTATGTCTCCCGGGAACAGAATGGATATTGTGTTCTATCCACCAACGGTCTGATTTTCTCACAGAGAACTAAAATGGTTTTCAAGTACCGTGCAGCTGTTCCCCTCCTTCCAGTATGAACTGTTCTCAGTTATTGCAGGGGAAACACAGGATTCTGAATTCATGTATCTCTGGTACACAAAGGAGGAAGTTGCTATCAAATACAGGGTTTTGTACTTCGAATTAGTTTGGATTTTTTCAACTTACGAAAGATGTTTTGTTTCACTAAAAAAGCCCTTTCATGCAACTTGGTTATAATTACATGAAAGTATCAGATATAAACGTGTCAAGAAAATTATTATGGCATTTTATCAAAATTATCAGTAGCTGGTAAAACCTTTATTATTCAACCAAGATTCTGCATTATAAATATAGATAAAATGATTAAATGTTTATCAGGCATCATATGATAGATATTGTCCTAATTATTTGAAAGCAAAATTTAAAAGCCTTAATGCAAACCCTTGAGCTTCACTTAGATTTCTCTTCAGAAATCATATCTATCTCAAATGTATAATTATTGTAAATTTTAGATAAAGTGACCATCAAGTACCATCAAGTACCACATGGTAGAATTTCTTATGGTAACATGAAGAAAATTAATTAACAGCCAGTGTTTCAAAGCAGTTTGACGAAATTAAAAGGATAAAAGCAACGTATTATTTGAAGACCATATACATTCACTGTTGTACTTAGAATTGCAGTTGTCATGCTTCTTTTAATTTGGGATTGAACAGTAGTTGACTGGTATTCTAGAACATGTTGAAGCCAAATTTTGGTGTGTTATGTCACATTTAGTATTTTTCTCTTTGTTTTGCTTTCAGAACCTGCTCCAGTTCCAGAAGAAACTCGTAAAAAAAAAGGCATCACATATGAGGAATTAAGGAATAAACACAGACAGACATATGAAGTAATGCAACCACCAAAGGCAGAAACTCCAAGCAAGTTTTCACAGGAAAAACAAGCTAAGGAAGGTAATATACCGATTTACAGAAATACTTGTGAAATTCAGATATTTGCCATAATGTTAAAAATGGTTGCAAACACAAAGCTTAATTCTGCATACCTTTTAAGCAATTTCTAATTCGAGTATCTGCAGGTATCCCATATGTGATACATACGGTCTGTATTTTCCTGTTTCAGATTAATTATTTTTTTTAACATTTTAATCATCCAATAGAAAACTGTAACTCCTTTTCTCTAACCATATTGATTGGTGCCAGACTGAAAAGCTCATAAGTTTTGCTTCATTGAGTATATTGAGCAACCTCTTTCAACAAAGAATTCTCTGAGCTCAGAGCTATACCAAAGAGCTATGGGAGGGGGGAGTGTGTTTGAGATAGCATTGTTCTCTCAAAATAGAGCACATGGTTGATGGTTTAAAGGGGAGGGTATTTATTTTTATGAATAGTTTCATGTGGAATTAGTGGATTTCTATAGAGGCATTGTTTGTAGAGGTTAATTTTCTACATTAAAACCCAGAGGAAGGAAACGGTATTTGGCAGCAATATTGAGATTTGTTTTCACAATGAAAAAGAAAACTTTACAGAGCAAAATAAGAATGCAATATCCTGAAGAGCAAGATGCCATGCAGACAACTTTTTGACTCAAATCAATTTTTTGAAAAGGAGACACAGAAGCAATTAATAATTGCTTGCTGTAGAACTTCTTATATTTAATGTGGCATCTGTAAAAACAATTGTAGCAAGAGGAATATTTTACCATTTAACACACTGATGGACAAGTCACCTTGGGTGAATTGTTTGGGTTTGTGTGCACTGCCCAGTCTTGTCGGCCATGTTGCAACAAGACTTTTAGGAAGTTAGCTTCCTAAAGTTGTCTCCTATTAGGCTTAATGAGTGGTAATAAGTATAGAAGAGTGTATTAAAGCAAAACGTTCTGAAGCAGTGACACTAAGCTTTGGAACAGAGTTGCTTAAGAGTGTCAGTCTCTTTGATGCTTGTGAATTACTTTCTGCAGATCATCTGTCTTTGGACAGATCTTCAGTCTTGAAAGAAAAATTAAACAATTTTTGTGTAGTGATTTTTTTCTAGTATTTCAAGGATAAAATGCTTTCTCTTATGTGACTGTGCCAAATGAAACATGAAAAAATTATTGAAGCTGTGGTTTCAGATTGCTTTTAAATTCCATTGGCTGACACTTCACGGATTTACAGTGTTTCTTTTTCAAGATACTTCTCCACAAATAGAAAGCCTAGAAATGTCACTTGCGAACGGTGCATTAAGCAGCTTTCTGAAAACCTTGCCATACTCCGTGGCAAATATGGATGTGAAATGAGAATGTGTATTTCTTACTTTATTTTTAGTTACTTGAGGTATATAAAAGACCTCTATAAAATGTTGATCAAATATTGCATTATTTTCCTTATATTTCCTTATATTTCTGTGTTCCATTTGAAGGCTGTACTTTGGCTTTGAGAATAAAACTGAGTGGTGCGTGAGATTTGTAAATAGACTTTCTAAAGTATCTCTTCACATTTTTAGGGAAAAAGAGTAAGGAGTGAATTCAAAAATTTAGGAATGGTTTACACATGCGAGTACATTTAAATCTGCAGTTCAGGGATTACACTGATGTTGTGGGCTAAGATCCGATTTAGCTCCATGTCCAGTGTCAAACTGGACATGTTACTTGCTATGTGCTGGTTCATGCTTTCTGAGTAACTACCCCTTGGTTCATCCTCTTATCACTGGGTCCCTAGCATATAGGAGACAGTGATTTCTGCCCTCCCTTGCAAAGACAGAAGGGAAACCAAACCATGTTTGAACAAGCTTTAAGCAATCCCGAACTTCCATCTGCCATTGCCCTCTCCCTTCCCTGCAGCGGCACAAATGCGTGCATCTGCATAGTGATCTAGACTGGCCCATTTTCCAGGGAATGAGTGCAGCCTGTTCAGCTGCCATGGATAATAGAAATGGAGAGCAAATCGTACTTTGAGAGAGCTTCTCATTGTGTCTCGCTGCAATATCTCCAAAGAGATTTGTCAGGGCATTATGCTCAGTTTGCTGGTAGCTCACAGAAACAAGGACCAGGCATTTTGCTCTATTCCACTTGTTCTGCTGCATAGTTAATAATAAACAGTGAGCTTAATAATTAACTTGCAAGTGGATTTATAAAGGGGTGCCTGATTAGTGTCAGCATTCCTACTGGATCAAATGGAGCCATCCCTAACCTTTTCAGTCATGGCAATCAATTACAGAGGACTTTGCAACTCACTTTCAAGAGAGCCTGTTTTCACTTTCTGGTTGTTGTTCAGTTGCAGTGGCACACTTCTGAACAAAGCCGTTAGACCACTACCCTGTTTTTTTTTCTCTGACTCAATCCTATGCTAAAGGAAGCTGCCAAATAATAATGGCTGAGTAGTTTCCTAGTAGGGATTACTGGTTTCTGTTTGTTTGTCTTTGAATGTGTTTTTAACTATCCCAAATCCATCCAACTGTGCATGTAACCAGATTATGTAGCCTCATTATTTATTGTAACATTCCTTGCCTGTTTCCTCCAATTGTCTTTGTTTCATCCACACTTTATATTTGTTTCAAAGTAATTACAAATTCTGTAGAGCAGGAATTAGCACAGTAGGCCTCCTGATTGAATATTAATTCATTAAGGTGAAGTGATTAGTAAACTCTTCTCCCCATTTATTCAAAAGTAGCTTTAATTACATGTCTGTTGTGCTGTGACTGACTCTCTCCCCACATACCACTTCAGATGACAGTGCACTTCGTTATACTTCTTGTCACCATCTATGATAAACTTCAGCAGTTAAACTATCACATGACTACTTTTGTTTTTTCTTTTGTTTTCTTTAGTTAAAGTAAATAAATATGGAGATACCTGGGATGAGTAAGAATCAGATGAAGAACTGAAGAAAATTACCTCCTCTCAGCTAACTTGAACTTCAAATAGATTAGTCATGAGTATCAGCACCTTTGGTGTGCTGCGCCAGACACAACTATTAATAAATGAGGAGAAAATCCTGACTTGCCAGAAGATTAAAAAATGTATTTATGCTTAATTTTTTTTAATTTTGCATAAATGAAAAACAAGGCTATTATCAGGTGTCATGACTATAAACCATTTATGCTGTTGTTTAAGAATGAGAAGGGGAACTGGTAATATGAACATATAGCATAAGGTAAAAATACATGTAAATAAATGCAATCCCGTGTGTCGAGAAGGGAAGAATATCAGAATCTTCTCAAATTTTCAAGACTTGCATTAAAAGTTACCTCTAGAACTCAACCTCTCACTTCTTTTGTCTGAAAGTGATATGCTGGGAATTTGAAATTGTTGTTATACTTGGTTTGTAATGTCAGAAATACTACTAAACTGTTGAGGGGAAAAGGGTTGAAGAGCTAAACCAGATACTGAAGTAGCCATAACTTTTTCAAAAC
The DNA here is from genome assembly GCF_049639895.1 of Pseudopodoces humilis. Taxonomy (NCBI): domain Eukaryota; kingdom Metazoa; phylum Chordata; class Aves; order Passeriformes; family Paridae; genus Pseudopodoces; species Pseudopodoces humilis. The sequence continues at coordinate 25,928,926 of NC_142205.1, forward strand.
TGTTTCATGGTGCCAGTTGTATTTTCAGACTGATATTCTGACTTGCCCTCAACAGGTTTCTACAGACAGTCATTTATGAAAAAAATAATTGCATGAAACTGCAGGTATTGAAAATAGCTACATTTAAGTGCAGAAGGCAAAACCTGACAAACTTTGGTAAAACCTTGAATGATATATTGACTGTTAATGTTAGGCTCTGCATATTTGACCTTATTTCTCAATTTTTGAAAGTCATGACAAAACAGCTGTGTGTATGGAGAAAAGATGCCAATCAATGTAATATTTTGTTACTGTTATCTCTAAGAGAAGAGCTACATTGGTAAAACTGAAGAGTATTTCCTGGTGTTTACATCACCTGTTCTGTGTCTGCAAATGTTGCCTTCACTCAGGGATTTTCATGTTCTCGCCTGTGCAGTTTTGTCTCCCAGCATTGTGTTTCTTTGGGGGTTTGGGCTATAAGGGACCAAAATAACCATTATTAAGTTGATAGCAGAAAAGCATTCCTGACATCCTTGTTGGAGCTGAAAAACAACATGCCTACCAAGTCGAAAATTCTCAAAGACCTTATTGATTTAGTGGACTTGCAGCAAAACAGCATAAGTAAGAAGATAATTGGGGGGGTTGTACAGAGCAAATGGCTGAAATGAGGAGGAAAAAGTGGGAAAAGAGAAGGATGCTTAAAGAGCCAAATACTACTTTAAACAGGAAGATTGCTTTCAGAAAAGCTGATCTAAAACAATCAGTGTGCTAATTGGATAATCTTGAAGTTGTATCAGAAATTTACCTTCTAGAGAATGCTTCTCATGGCTGTGATGAGTGAACTCTGAAAATACAGTCTGCCAGAATTGTATTGCTGTGGTTTTCAGTGTGCTATTCCAAAGCTGGTTAGCTTTATCATGAAAATATTCCCAGAGTTTCTTAGTTGTCAGTTATGCAAGAAACAGGAGGCAGAAAATCGAGATGATAATAATAGATTCCTATGATGGTGCCTTCCTGTAAAGTGTCTTGCCTCACATTCATGTTTTTGAGTGGACAAGCACAGTGTTTTATATAAATCAGAATTTTTCTTCCTTTCTTAGAGGAGAAAATAAAAAGCATGTCAATTCATATTGTTCTGCTTGAGGTAACATTGTGTATTGATAGCATTTTTTAAATGAATGTAAATTTTTCATTCTGTTGCATCCAGTTTCTCTCAGAAGACATTTTTTTGTACTTGAAGAAGTTTGGTTTGCAATTAATTTAAAATTCTTTTGATTTCACACCTCTAGTACACATTAAATACAGGAGAGTTCACAATCACGGCTATTAATTTAGTAGAGTATTGGGAGCTGATGTTTCATCAAAGTTGGGTCACATTCAGTTTCCTGTGACAATGTGTATGTTGAGCCTCTGATTCACTGAACAGCCATAGGAATTCAATATTCTTCCTTCCCCTTTCCTGCATCTCTTCCATTAGTACCCCCTTGTTTCAGAGTGGGCCTTTACATTCTCATGGTTTCATAGCTACCCAGTCACCCATGAGTAGCTTGCTCATACTGCACTTCCATGACTTTTGGGAATTTTTAACTGAAACCAAGTGTCTTGGAACTGATGGCAGATGGATTGTTGCTGGGAGCAATGTTAAAAAATTGAAATTAAAGTTAATTAATTAAATTAATTAAAAATAACATTAAAAAATTAACTTCTATACCTTAAACACCAGGAAAGGGGTCTGAATACTTCACTATGAACGTTTCTAAAAAAAAAACCAAAAACATAAAATAATTGTTTTCATAGTTTCTTAAAAATAAGCAGGCCAGTTCAAAGGCACTGGTAGCATTTTCCCCAGGTTTGTTGTTACTAACGTACGTGAACAAAGAGAAGAGGGTTGAAAAAATGTGGCTCAGCTCTTTCATAGATGGTAAAACTGCCAAAAATCCTGGTCCTGAATGTTTCCCCAAATTAGTTGGCAGGTTTAGAGCCCCAAGTAAGTACTAATCTGACTTTTGCAGGGTTTTTTCCCTACTGAAGTTGTTTGGAACACAACTACATAGGAAAGTATAAATGAAAAGTGATTTCATTTCATTTCGTTATTTGCTTAATGAAAGCTAAGCAGATTTGCAGAAACCTGGGGAAATCATTAATATTCCAGATTGAACCCACAACTTTCTTGCCTTTTTGAGATTCAAGAAGAAATCCTCACTTGTCCACTGTTTGCTGGAAGCTGAAAGACCTGTTTGTTCTCCTCATGGAGGACTCTTTTGTGGCCCTGAGTGAGGACCTTGCCCAGCTGCAGGAGGCATGTCCAGCTGAGTTCCTTGGCTTCTACAAACACACCAGACCTGCCATAAGAGGGCTTTGCTTGCAGCCCAATCTTCCTGACTCACAACCGAAGTTCTCTGTAATCTCTTACATGAAACAGGGGGTCTACAAATATCCTTTTGCTTTTTGCAATTTAGTTTCCTATAAAGTTGTTAGTAGAAATCCACAAATCCTTGGATTTTAATCTCAAGGCAGCAACTGGGACAATTTGCATCCTGTTATAGTTTCAGACCCTTGCCCTGGGTTTGTGCTAGTTCAGCACAGCCAATTCAGATTTGGACACAAACATGCCTCAAGTTTATACATTCAAAACTAAAAAGCAAGAGCCTGGTACGAGCTACTTTCATGATGTCACACTGCAGTAAGCAAACAAAAGATATATGATAAAGACACTGCGCAATTATCTGATACAATGGATGTTCAATCAAATAGAATTTTCACTTATCCTTGAAAGGAGAAAAAAAGTCTTAAATGAAGGAGAAATGCAGAGTTAGATTTCCTTTGCCAAAACTTGAAGTAAATTATTCAGGAATTTAAAATTCATAGTGTATAACCTTTGTGTTGCCATTTTTACAGTTGCTCACTGATGTCATTGGACTCAATTTTCAGGATATGAGATCTTGCATGAACAGCTTCTAAACCCTGAAATTTTCAGTTCATTCCTTACACAGAATGATATACATTCTTTTCTACTACTAACCCACAGAGGAAGCACATTTCTAGTGCATTAGATTTTTATTTTCATTATGAAGCTAAAGTTAGTTTCTATATAAATCTAATGCCAAAATAAATAATTTTGTTTGGCTTGATTTTGTACTTTAAATAAAATTGTTAATCTTAACTATTTTAGGAAAACTAGCATTTTTACACAGTGCAACTTATACAGGTGAGGGTGAATTTGGTTGCAGTGGTTGATGCCTGAACATCAATGATGGATTATTAACAATGTCAAAATTATTTTATCTATGGTAAGTAGAAAACATTTTTGCTGGTACTGTGCCGCGGAGTCAGTGCATATGGCTGTGTGTTTGCTTAGAAGAGCAAAGTGTGTTTTTTAGGGTCTCCTGAAGATTTTATGTAAGATAGCATGCATTTTTCCTCACTGCCCCTCCACGTGCCAGAGAACGCGCAGCTGTCAGCCCGCTCTGAGGCTGCATTGTGGCCGGGAGCCGCGGGCGAGCGGGGGAGCCGCGGGCGAGCGGGGGAGCCGCGGGCGAGCGGGGGAGCCGCGGGCGAGCGGGGGAGCCGCGGGCGAGCGGGGGAGCCGCGGGCGAGCGGGGGAGCCGCGGGCGAGCGGGGGAGCCGCGGGCGAGCGGGGGAGCCGCGGGCGAGCCGTGCGGGCCGCGCCAGCTGCCGCTGTGCCGGGAGGAGCGGAGCAGCGCGGAACGGGGGAATCCGGGCTGCTGGAGCTGCTCTGACCTGCGGCTGCCGCCGGCCACAGCTGCCAGCTGTGCAGCGTGAGACACGGGCGGGCTCCGCGCCTGGCACGGCTCAGAGCGCTATGGCATTACGATCTGCTGGATCCGTGGAGCTGAGCATAATAGGAGTGAGTAAATGGCAAGCGTTTGCTGCTGGGAAAGGTTTCCTCTACGTATTACAGATGTGACGGTGTAGAAGGAAGTACGCTTGGGCATGTCCAGCCCAACCCTAGCAGACCTCAGCCTCCGGCTGGCTGAGTCAAGGACAGGTTTAAAATGTGCCTGTGGCAGGAAGTATTAAAATCTCTTGCTCTGAAATACCTGAGCTTGCTGATGCCTGAGCAGAGGCTGAGAAAGCTCAAATGCTCACAGGTGAGAAAAAACAATTCAAAGTTTGGGTATGTGAGTTTTTTCTATGCAAGAAGTTGGAAGTGCCATTGCTCTCAAACAATCTGAATGCCAAAGACAATGGGAAAAGCATCTATTACCACCCTTAGTTCTTTTTCACCCTTCATCTGCAGAGGAAGTCACTATACTGTAATAAAAATAATTTACAGGTGTGTTTTCTCAGGAATCATGAAATCTGTGCTTTCTGCACATGAAGATGTTTCAGTCCACATTTCTAGATAAGACCTACCTGGGATTTAGTTCCTTTGGCAAGGCTCTTGGTTTTTCACCACTTTTTCACTTGGTAAGAATTCTCACTTGGTAAGAATACAAGAATTGCCATGATGGTCATCTTGTCTCCCTGGCTAGTGATCCTTCTAGAAGGAGATCTTCACTGGTGCCTACTCCTGTCCTTCACTAACCAGAGCTGCGCAATTTCCTGACACAAAGGCTGCATTTGGATCATGCAAATGCAGGTATTTTGCAGCTGAGTCTCTGTGTAGGTCATGTCTCTTGAAGCTGTTTTGTTTGCTTCTACCATGTGGCAAGAATGCCCCTGATGGAATTTTGCTGTGTTAAGAAGAGCTTATTTTCTGTTTGGTTTAAATATGATTTCACTGAGTGCTGATGAGTTTTGATTTTACAAAAACAGCAAGGAGTATTCCTCATCTTGAGATGTTTTCAGCGTGGAAAGTGAGTTACTTAATCTCTTGTGATTAAAGCACTTTGTATTTCTGATCATTCTTTTTTACTTCAATTTTTCTTTCTCCTGTTTCTGTCTGTGTGTTGTATAATTTCTGAGATGCACTGGAAGCACCATAATATACAAAATGAGGGCATGCCATAGAATTGCTCTGTAGTCTAAATCTATTTTTTCCCTGTTTATTTTCTGGGAATTGTTAATGTTCTACTTGCCTTTTGGCTGTCACAGACTGCTGATCCTATGTCTTGCAACTATGCAAAATGACTCTCAGGTCCCTGTACCGAGTCAGAGTAATTGAAAACCAACTGTGTGATGCAGTTAGTATTTTTCTGTATGACTATGAAGCTTATTAGTCAGCCTCTCATATGAAGATTTTTTTTCTAGCTCTGTAATTTTGTCATCAAGAAACACTTTTTTCCTTTGTCAGATTATCTGTTAAAATGTTGAATGCCCTCTCAGGCATTCTAGATTTTAAACAGCTTTGAGAAGTCTCATTTATTTCCTGGAGAATCTTATTTTTTGGAGGGACTTAGTAGAGAAAAAACCCCAAACTAACCAACAAACAAACAAACCAAAATACCCTCCATACCCATACAATGTACAAGTGACTTAGTATTTCATGGATGTGGAACTACTGCAATACTGATGTCAGAAGTTGGATCTTTTTTGTCCTCTCAAATGGATTTTTTGTGTGTGATGCCAAAAACAAGTTGGGCGAATGGGACAAATTACCAGCAGTTCTTTCACTAGTAGGAATGGACATGGGGAAGGGGCTGCTGCTCCCAAGTTAGCGTTGCTGCCACTTTGTATTTCCCACAGGGCCTGGTCCAGCATGCTCCTGTTGTAAATCCTGCCCCAGAACCTGCTCTCTTTCTTACCAATTCACTCCAGAGCTCTCCCCTCCTATTAGCTGTTGTTGCATATCAGGCCCTCTTCTCTCATTCTTCTCTAAAAATACAATGAAATAAGCCCCAAATCTTGTTTTTGATAGGGATTTATGAAAACCTGTATAGTGAGCTTCCACGTCCCTTTTTTTCCCAGTTTTAGAAGAGAATTACAGACCAGCTGGCTTGCCTAGAGTCCACCTACTAAGGATTTAAACAGGAATGTGCTGTTTTCAACCTGCAATTGCTTTCTCTTCTAGAACACTTTTTTTATTTTTTTTTAATTTGGAGCGAATAGCATGTTTGCAAAATTAATGCCAACAGCTAATAAAAAAGTCCACAAAAATAAGCAGTCTGTTGCAGTTGTTTGAGGTAATGTCACTATAGCTTTCCTCCTGCACCCTTCTTCTAGCCATAATTTCATTAAGTGCATAGAGGCTTATATACAGCTCTTCCCTCTGCATCACAGCTGAAGGAGGTATTTTGTTTCCTGATTTTAACAAGTATGTGGACTTCACCTAAGCTGTGATATATCTAAGCACACAGTTGAACTCCCTTGTCTCTGAGTGAAGAAAACAAGTTCAGCTTTCCAGATACAAATGACTCACAGGAAGCTGTGTAAGTTCATTGGATTTTTTCAGCCTTTTTCTAACATCTTTTGCCAAAGGGGAACGTACAGCCTATTATCAGTGTAAAGAAACACTAAGAAAAATTTAGTTTACCTTTGCAAGCTCAACCATTTTTCCTCCTGGAGACCTCTTCCCCTCTTTATTAAAGAAGCAACTCATTACTTCAAATCTTTCCCTATTTTTTTGATAGGTCACCCCTAAATTCAATGTATTCAACTTCTGCTTCAATTAAAAGTAAATTCTTTAATTGGAATGCACAATTAAATGGAATGCACAATAGTAACGGCCAACAAAGACTGGCTCATTAAACTGCACATAATTACTACAAAACAGCTGCCTTTAAAGACCTTCAAAAGAACAGTTTGCCCGTTAGTTGTGCTTTTCTTTTGATATGCATAAATTTAGCACTAATACATCTTAGATTCACAAACTGCCTTTTTTCATACCTGTATCACAGTAACTCATTAACTCAGATCCACACAATTAGCTATTCAGCCTTTTGCAAAGTATGGAAACAAAGTTGGAAAAAAAGGAGACAAGAAATTTTATACATCAATATATTTATTACAGAAAAATAATCAAAAGTAAAAAATAACGAAAATTACATTTAAAGCAAAGTTCAGTAGCTAAGTTGTAATCCCAAGAGGTAACACAGACCACAAGAACAACCTCTGAGAGTCTGACATGCAAGATGTCAGATGATGCTCTGTCACACACATCACTCTCCTTGGTGTCACCTGGGTGTAGTGGCTTCCCTCAGATAACCCAGGCGTGACAAACCTTAGTGCAGCTTCTGGCTGTTATCTTGACAGCAGATGACAGATGAAGGGGAAGTAGCTCAGACATGTCACCATGCAAGTTTTGGTGGCTATCACAGTACACCCATGAAAATGACATGATTTCCACAAAGGAGGTTGCCTTCTCTGTGGTTGTGTAACCCCCTCTCCCTGGAGCCCCTGTGGAAGACTCTCCAAGGCTCACCTGTACACAGCAGCAGCTGTGACATAGCACTGCTGTATATCCCTGACTCCAATTGAAAGCACTGTAGAAAAATACTGTAGAAAAGTAACAAGAGTAAAATTGAAGCCCCAGTTGAGACAGGGGTTCTTAACAGCTCAAAAATTCAAGAAGCTCAACACCAAGTAGAAAAGTATAAAATCTTACTGTAAAGAAAACAACAGGGAAGCTAGTCGGTCTAACCCTTCCCCTTTCCTGATGGCTGCTTGGCTAGGAAAGGCTATCCAAGTGCTTTATCAAGGAGTTGAGTATTCAGCCTAATCACTTTGTCAAATTCAGAATGTCTTTTTTGTTTACTAACCAATTCATGGTTACATTATACTTTTCCACACTATATATTTTTCTTGCGGAATTTCTTTGTGTGCAGGTAAAGATGCCCACAGAAGCAAGTTCAAAAGAGGGGCACTAACCATAGGCGTAGCATAAAAGCAAACAGAAAAAGCCCACAGAAGACTGTCTTCATCGACTGACAGCAAAGCCCAAACTTTTCAGTAGCTGTGCATTTATTTCCTTGTGAAAGCCATCACTGTGTTTAGGGGAAGTGCCTGCTTTTGATTTCCTGAGATGTTTCATGGAAGACAGTGTCCTACTGTTTGTAGAGAGCATGTGCCATCTAGGTTTGGGTTTTTTTCAGCATCTGGTGGCCTCAAATTTTGTACAACCATCAACTGTTCCAAAATATTGTGTGTTCTTGTTCATGAATGTGGCACACACTTTTGGTATCCCTGGCAAAGCAGTCCTTTATGTAAAACTGGCTTATGGGAAGTTGGTTCAGCACAGCAACTGCAGTCTGACAATACTCTGAATTTGGTACTCTGAAAGTACTCCATAACCAAGGGGTCAGCTCAGAGACTGCATAGCTGCTTCACTGTGCAAACCATTTAAACATTCTCACACCCTTTCTGTTTGACACAGACAAACATTCCAACATAAACCACTCTGTTACACAGAGCGTTGCCAGCATCTAAATACAATAGACAAATGTAACTTTTCTGCACTAAGAGCTAAATTGCACTGAACAGAGGAAAACAAACCAACAATGCTGAAAAGAGAGGAGTGTATTTCAAAAAGTGCATTTCAAAAAACTTATTTAGTACAAACAGAACGATGTATTATGCAACTATTTCAAATAGCCAATCTATACCAAATCTAAGAGATAGAATCACAAAATTATTATTTAATCATTATTATTTCTAGACTACAGGAAAGTGCCTTGAAAGAAGATGGTCCATAAGGTTTTTATCACGTTCACCACATCTGTAAACAGAATAAAAGGATCTGTTATTTATGAGTGCCACCTTGCTTTCAATGTGAAATGTGGAGCTTCTTGGTGATTTCTCCGAGAACATTCCAGAGACCCTGAGGATAAAAGACATTACCTTTGGACTCCTACACATGAATACAATTTTATCGGGGTGGTCTTCCTAGGTACTGCCAGAGCTTTGCCATACACTTTGCATGGATAGTAGCAATATGTGCTCAGCAGGGCATTTGCACATTTTTAGAGCACAGCATGCTAAATTAAGAATTTTTATTGAAACATAGAAGAGGTTTAACAATACAGAAAACAACATAATGCTTACAGTGCTACTTTTCCTAAAACCTGTCTATCAAAATTAATTTCTGGCAAGTTCAAAATACCACACTGGCCCAAATATAATGGCTTTTTCATTAGAGCAATTAAAACTTGAAAGAAATACACTTATCTTACATTTGTTTTCCAAGTTTCTGACCAAGCTTTCAAGCCCTTTTAAAAACCAAACAAGAAGACCTAAACTGCTGGTAAAATGTGCAGCAATCAAGGTCTTTAATGAACATGTAAGCTGGAGCAGGGAACAGGTTCCACAGCAGAAATTTCAGGAGACATTACAGGAAGAAAACAAGGAAAGGAGCCTGTAGCATCCTGTGTTCTTCCCCTCAAAAAGCTGCAAGGCTCCTTTGTAATTGAGAGAATCTGAAATTTATTTAAAAGCTAATTGGTACTCGCACACCAGAAAAAATATTGTCAGCTAACAGAGGAAGGCTGAAAAATAAAATGTATTTGGATTGAAGGTTCAGCAGGCTGCAGCTCTGACAAACAGCAGCAGTAAATCCCACAATAAATATTTGATTCCTCTACACAGGTAATTGCTAGTGACCATTGCTAAGTGACCATTCTCAATTAAATATGCTTTGGGGTCCTTACTTGAATTAAGTGAGCCTACATAACCATTTATTTGAGACAAAATCTTCAGTTAATCAGCACCGTATTGCAAGAGGTTAATTAAGCTCATAGGTGCTAATGGATTTAGAGTGTTTTTATTCCGAGTTATCTACATCTGGCTCAGTCCCTCCTTCATGCTGGCACTAGCAAGAAACCCTTCAGACAGTTTTGGTAGATTTTTTTACCCCTGTCTTCATACCAAACTAGAGCAGAGAGCTGGTCTGGAGGGCCAGCTAACTTCACAATCTCTATAGCTGGCACAAGAGAAGCACTGCTTCTTTTGGCACAACCCTATTACTAGGTGAGCCTAAGCCAAAGTGCATTTTCTACTAGTGGCTGAGCATTTGCAGCATATGATATAAAATGCTGAACCAGTGGTAAAGTTGATTAAAATCAGGACTTTTTTCTAATGCCTTCTTTAAGGACTCTGAAAACTCTTTTCAATCCTTACCGCCACAATGTATGGTTGTATAGTAAAAATCCATCAAAATCTCTCTTCTGGGCAAGTAAACAGGTTCTGATAGGATATTCCTTCTTATGGACTGTCTGTGGGCATGCACTACAGAGTAAGGAAGGGACCATTACCAATATCCTTGTCTAAATTCCTACATAATATATGCTAGACTCAATCCAACAATTTCTGCGTCAGACTTCTGCTCTTGGCTGTATAAACTCCCATGGCAGAGTTTCAAACAGGCCCTCTTCTCTCTTGCAGGCAGCCAAGCTATTTGCAAACACTTTCACACATTCTCCTGCCTGTGAAAAATGTAGGCCAGCTTACAACAAGCAGAAAGTGTGAAAGCATTCTTAAAAAACCCAGCTGCTGGCCTGTTTTTCATAGAGTGCAAGTCCTTTTAAACACTCCCCTACCTTCTACCATGTAAACCCTCCTTTTTCACAGAGGGAACTTCCCCCTTTCTAGGGTGAGAACACCACATGAGCCATGTCCCCTGCCGCACCACAGCAGACTGCTCTTGCACCACTATTGCTACCCCACTAAGGCTCTAGTCAAATTGTAGTACTGAATGCAAAAAACCCACACCCAGCTGTGTCTGCTTTTACTTCTCAATATTTCAATGCATTTCTAAATATCAATATAATCCATAATTATTTGATCCTTAAGTAAAACAAGCAGGAAATTGAAAGAAGGTGTATTTGTTTTAGTACAAGCAGTCAATCCAAATTAATTCCACTTAGGTCGATCAGCAATACTTAGCTACAGCTAAAGAAAGAATTCCTCATTGATGAGGGATTTAATACATTTATACATGAAAGGTATGTAAGGTAAAAATTAAGAAACAAAATTAATCAGAAATTAGAGACACAGAATATTTCCTTGAGTAATGCTTGGATTTTGATCCGATTTTCACTATAATGTTCAGAAGAAGAACACCATGCAATATGGAAAATAACATGAGATTTAAAAAGAAAATACAAGGTTGCCTACCTGGGACTAAGATGCTGAAGGAATTGAACCTTCTTTCTCATTTGGTCCCAATTTTGCTTTACATTCTTTGCAAGCATGATGACACTGCCTACAGAATTGAAAGCAAATAAAACACTGAAAAATTTGGCTGGATTTCTTCTAATACAACCATATAGTATGATGGCAAAAGTTCTTGAAGAAGTGATCTCTTGCCTATATTCCCCAATTTTTGTAATATGGGATATAAACTGCAAAATATGACATCTAAATGTCTCAGCCAATAATGCCCATTAATCAGTATTAAGTACTCCTTCTAGAAATTGCCAAAATACAACAGGATTTTCTAAGCAGCAAAGACAGTCCTTGCCATTGTACCTATGAGCAAACTGAGCTAGGAGTAAGGTGTATAAAATTTTGTGTAATACCAACTACATACTTTGTTATATCAGGGAATAAGTACAAGTAGAGAAATAGATGAACAATGAAGAAGCTTCCTATTATCAGTCACGCATTTTTATAGGCATAAAAGCCCATGCTGGTCTGGTGGAAAGATGTGGAATGACAAAGGAGTATGATTTTTTTGGATAGAATTTTTGGAAATGTGTTTTGTGAGTGAAAGGTTTATACCAGAAGCCATATTGAGAATGGAGAGTGTAACAGGCAGCTGAAGGAGGATCTGGGAAAGAAGTCAGAGCCTGATTTGATGTGAAGGAGTACTTTATGTGAAGTGGAGAAAACAGTGACTACAACATGGAGTGGCGGGTGACAGAAGTCAGCCACTGAGCTCTTTTCCATGGTTAGAGGTGCACAGTGGAATAAGCACCATCTCAGTTCCTGCTCTTCATGGTTTGGTATGACAGCATGAGGTTTGCATGAGCAAAGCCATAGAGGAGAGGGAGGTTGGAATATGGATTTAGATTGACATTGTTGTTAAAATATGAGAACTTTATAAAAAGATCTGTAGCATATTTGGCCTGAGGTATGTTCCAAAGGAAGACTCACAGGATAGAAGTGATAACATGGACAACTTTAGCAGTATGAAACTAGATGAAAAGAGAGTGAGTAACTGTTGTCACATCACATCTCAAAGTACAATAGTTTCATTTAAATAATGGATATCCTAGTATTACAGGTATTACAATAAGTTTAATTTGCATTTTCTGAAGAATGTGTAGTAGTTTCTAATACTGCAATATATAGCCGAAGACTATGACTAGTACCTCAGGATCTAATCACAGAATTTAAATTCATAACTTTGCTGCATGTAATTTTAGTGTGTTTTAGACTATTTTAATCTAGGCTTAGTAATTTAAATAAGCACAGACCTTTTTTGTTGTGGACCAAATGGTGCAATGCCAATTTTCTGAAACTTCTTTTGGCATTCTCTCATGTATGACATCTTTCCAATGGCAAAACCCAAGACACCAGCAACTATAGAGACAAGTAACAAAACATTGTTAATACAACAGTTTAAATCAGGAGTGTGCTATTGACCCGTTTTGATCATATAAGAAATTGTGTACCACACCTTCTCAGAATATGTCACAAACACATCTGAAGTTACACAGGGTTTACAGGGGTCAATTCAATAACTGCTGAAAACCAGTTACCTATGAGAGAGTGCAACTGGTCCAAAATAATTGATAAAGAAAAAGGATATGATATTCCCACATACAGGAAAAGGATATAATGTTTAGAGGAACAGATTTTAGGAAATGAAATTAATTCACAGTGTCAGCTGTTGCTATTGCCTTTGTTTGCACAGCGTGGTTTACTTCTGATGATCACACGTTTAACACCAACTTCTCTGGCCTTCTAAGAAGTTAGAACATCAGCTTGTCATACTGTTGCACTGTGGCTTTCACTTGAGTCAGAATAAAAGACTACTTCAATGTCCTTGATTTCCTGCTGAATTTCTGCTGAAGAGGGAATCAATTTAATCTCTTGTCATTTAGGAGCCACCTCACTGTACAGTACAGTTTCTGTGCTTCTATTTTCTTTATCATTCCATGGTTCTTAATTAGACAGTTGAGGTCAATCAAATAAACACATGAAAAGAACCATATATATTTTATATATTATAGTATCATGACTTCTTGATACCATAAGTTGTGCAATCTGCCAAGCACAGCTGATCAATGAGGCTGACACAATTTATAAAACAAAGTGCAGACTAGAGTTTATACTAATTTGAGAGATTGCATTATATAAGCAGCTGCTAAAAATATTTACATTAGAAGAATCTTGTTTCATACATTTATTTTTAAACACATCAGGAATCTGATTTCCTAATCTGCTGGGGTAACATATAAATTCAAAAAAGGTTTTAGAAAGAAATTCAGAGAGATCCATCTAAGGTCTTCATTTTGCCTGTAAAGAACCTTTTCTTTCCTTTTAGAATTGTGTACAACTTACTTGCCATCTTGGGGTATGGACCAAATCTTGGGCTTGCTGAGAATATACCTACAATAAAATGAAATAGTCAGAGAGCTTATTCACTTGAGGAATTCACCAGCACTCAAAACCAGGGCACTAGTTTTCCTACAGCTTTTGCATTTCTTAAGGTGAGGGTGGTATGAAGTCCACTAACTCTTATTTTAGTACACCAGGGCACTTTCTATTCCACTAGTTCTTAGTGCATGTGTTTCAGGGCAGTCCTAGAGTCATAGGAGGAAGAGAATTTGGACTTTGCAGGATTCAGTTCAGACAGCAGTTCAGAGTAAACCAACATGAAAGCAGAATGTCTGCCACTGGTGACACCTGCAGCACTGCAGAGGAAGTGATGGTGGCTTATGCTTCAGCACAAACCAACCCTGCATATAAAATAGCAAAATGAAATCTCTTACACAGAGTTCAGCTCCAGCTAAGTAGGATGAAACTGCTCTTTGGTAGCTTTCTGTGGCTATCAACTAAAACTGTACCACTGGCATCTAGCCTTCTCCTCTGGAGAGGAAAGATCATGCCTTTTGGCCCTTAAGAGGAAAACAGTGTTCTAAACAAGAAAAGCAAAAAATTATCTTTAGCTTTTCCATCAAAATCCACTCTCCCAGTTAATCTAAGGAGGTGAAACCAGTATTCCTCTGAGAACTGTGTGTCTGGCAGAGGAATGCCATGCTGTGGAGGAGGGCTCCACACAGCAAGATTACCGTGGCAAAGGGAAGTGAACACTGGTTGCACTGTTACATGCATTCAGATAGTAATAATGAGGCTCAGAAGCTCCAGCATCTTCTGGAGGCAGGATACTGTGTGTAGCCATCAGAAGAAAGTACTTAGACAGAGAAGTATTCAGCCTGTGCTAAGCACAAGGGCCTTTGCCCACTGTGATCTATTTCATATTTCATATCTATTTCATATTTGGTCTCTTGAGGGAGGGAGGAACAAATGTGTTGTTTGTTTCTAATCACCCCCTTCCAATTGTTGATGCACAGTAATGATTACTTAGTAAGGGCATTTGTTATTTCACAGCTGATCAGAAACATCCAAGTACAATGAACAGAAACCGGGAAGAGTACCTGGTGCCAGAGGCTGGCATGTGAGCTACAGAGAGAGCCCCAGTGCCCTTCCTATCACCCTTTTTCAAATGTGTAATCCTTATCCAACACTATTACTCCTTCCCTCCCTTTCTCCCTACAAGCTCATAGGTCAAGGATGGAATGGGGAACTCACATCAGCCTCTTGTGATATAGCTTAGCAGACTTCAGGATGGATGCCCCTCACTCCTTCCCCAAGACACCAACCTCAACCTTTTACATCGTCAAGACCCCAGCAGGGAAACTGAAGGTGCCATGTGTAGAACCAGGCTCATCCACCACATAAACAGAACACAATTTTCTTTTGTGTTAGCCTGCAGATTGTGAGCCATCTCTACAGAAAGCCCTCTGTCTTCTCACTTTGGCAGTACTCTGTGTCCCTTTGCACCAAAGCTGTAATCATATTGATACATGGTCACTGCAAAAACATTGTCAGCATTTTCAAATGAAACAACAGTTAGAGCTACAGTACCCAATCCTAATGGCCCTGCTTGGGTTGTGCAATGCTCTGCCCTATGAGCTGCCCCAGTGAAGACTCTAATCAAATACGTGTGATCATGGGGACAAAATTCAGCCACCTGTCTTTGGATTTGCACATTCTCTTTTCAGTTCATGTTCTTGCAAAAGAATGGTGGCAATGCACACATAATAATCAAATCACCACAGCAATGATGATAATGAGTGAGAAGAATATTGATCTTGAAAAACAGCACGTTAATGATGTATTTTTTTATTTTTACCTTTTGTGATTAGCCCCTGGGTGACAAGCATGCTCCCAAGAGATAAAGGAAGAGCTGTGAAAATGAAAAGGAGAGCAGCTGGTATCAGTGAAAATTTGTTACGTATTTGGTAAATACTCTCTTA
Source organism: Pseudopodoces humilis (assembly GCF_049639895.1). Lineage (NCBI taxonomy): Eukaryota > Metazoa > Chordata > Aves > Passeriformes > Paridae > Pseudopodoces > Pseudopodoces humilis. The sequence goes on from NC_142205.1 coordinate 25,944,288, forward strand.
TACATTAAATGTTTTCTGTTTCTAATGTTAAACATATTATTTCTAAACATTAACTTTGCCTACTACCTTAATCACCTATTACATCTGCTCATTCAGATTATGTACTCTTCAAAGCAAAGATGTCCTCACACAGTGCCAGACATCAGCCATGCTGTAACACCTGGAGCTAATGCAATACATATATATTTATTAAATAATAGTTTCCACAATCTGAATATCTCCTCTAACTACTGCAATACTTGTAATGACAGCAGCTCCAATGAAATGCTGAAACCCTTTTCAATCTTCTCCATTCAGGAAATATGTCATTTAGATACAAACTGAGAGTGTGGGAGTAGAGGCACTAAAACACCAAACACTGATCTTTTAGATGTCCTAACATACATTCACAAATCAAAGACACATAGCCATGCCTGCCTTCCATTCAAAAGCAAGGATAAGTATGTAACAAGCAAAAGTAAAAAAGTAAAACATCCGTATGGCTGTAATAATGGACTTCAAGAATAGAACCAATCTTACTACAACTGCTAAAGTTCATATTAAATAAGACCTCAGTTCAACCACCTTTACCTACAACAATTATGCAAATAATTCAATTAAACCTTTAAGAATACAAAGCTTAACTTAACATGACAGAGTTAACCCACAACAGTGTTCCAACAAAAAAGCATTTTGCAGACAGTTTTGTATACATACATCAAGAAGTCATTCTGTGTGTGGTGTGGTAAGAATGACTTTGGATCACTCACCTCTGTACCAGAAACTTTCCTGTTTGCATTCTTTCCGGATCCTTGCAATCTCGCTGTCTTGAATTTGGGACATGGGACAAAATAGCATTGGCTGAAAGCATAAACCTGGCTTAGTTTAGTGAATTTAATCTCACAGGAAGAAAAAAAAAAATCAATTGGAAGACATAAATTATTTAAAAAACAATAAAATACAAAAGCCTCCAGCAAAAACTCCTTATTCTGTTGTTAGTAGTGTGATGAAATCTTGATACCCCAATACAGAAAAAGAAAGAACTACACAGGTTTTAAGTTTAAACCACCCATCTTGCTAGTCTTTACTTTCCTAAAATTGTTCAGCTGCTGCGTACCCCAGAAGCATATTGCTTTATATCTGTTAGTCATTTCACTCTCATGAGCTACATTATGTCTCCCAGAAAAAAATGACAGGAAATAAAGACAGAGTGGCAGTTTTCAAAAATCAAGATTGCACTATACAGAAGTCAACTGAAGTTCAATAAGAGGAGATTTTGCAAGTATTTAGAAGAGGGTCAACATAAACTCTGCCAGACTTCCCACTGGTAGAACTTTCTCTCTTAGCAATTTAAATATATCCATGGCATTAACTCCACCATACTGGTTTCACCCTAATACAAATCAGGCTGCCAACAGACTTCTTTAAGATAGCTCTTTTTTCTCCATTATGATTGTGAGGAAAAAATGACAGTACTTTCTCTTGCATTCTACTATCCAGGGTACTGACACGCAGACATAAGATTATTTTTCTTTCTTTAAGAAAAGACTCAGTGTTAGCATTTGAAGTGTAGTTATCAGACATCTGAGATAAATGGGTGTACTGGTTTTGACTGAACAAGAGTTTATTTTCTCCCTAGTAATTGGTATGGTGCTAGGTTTTGGATTTATGAAGATTTGTGAAGACCAAAGCAGTCTTCGCAATACAGGGATATTTAATTACTGCTGAGTAGATCTTACACAGAGTCAAGGCCTTTTTTGTTTGTCAGGCTACCCCACCAACATATCAGTTGGGGGTACAGAAGAATTTGGTAGGGGACACAGCTGGGACAGCTGACCTCAGCTGATCCAAGGGATATTCCAATTCCATACCATGACATTGTGCTCAGCAAGAAAAGCCAGGGGAAAGGAGTTGTCATGAAGTTAAAATTAATTGAAATTTTAACATTTTCCTGTAAAAACACAACATCTTCAAACATACATATTCTTGAAAGAAAACCCAGACATCATAGAACAAGCAATGCCTTGGAAAAAAGAGCACATTCATTTATTACAGGGTTCTATCTCCTTTAATGCCTGACTAATCCATGATTTTATAGCCATAACAAGGAAATGCATTTATTGGCCATAGCCACACATTTCACATTATAGGTAATCAATATCTCAGCCCTTCTTCAAGCACCGCTCCCACAGAAGTTAATGGTGGTGGCTGCTTGGGTGAACAATTGGCTCCACTCCAGCCCATAGAGAGCCACTTCAAACTGGTTTCACAGCAAGGTCGTAGCAAATACAGTAAAATACAAACAGGCTGACTGAAAGATAAGGAAATGCATGTCAGAGCCCCAAGTGCACCAACAGGCTTTGCAACCCTTTTGCCTCCTTACACACCCTGCCAGGTGTTTAGTTGCTTGGGCTCAGAGTCAGCTCAACATGGCAGAATTGTGTAACATCGAGTTAGACCAAAAACAGAAAAGCTCGGAAAAAGCAGCAAGAAGTTTTGCCCAGGGCCTCTGCCCTTCATATCAGGTGCTGTGTATAAGCTCAGGCCCTTGCTTTAACTGTTGCTATAGGTTTACCTTGCCTTGTTAACCTGATCGCCTGGCTTAGCATCAGACTTGCCTGGCAATCACTGAACTAACTGTAGGCTGACCCTGATTAAGATCACTGGATCTGCTCTCCTCCTCTTTTTGGGTACTGTGCTCCCTGTATTTGAGGCCCCAGCCCCTGCCACCTTGCTGTAACTTGTGGCCCTTCCTTGCAGATCAGCCTAATATTGCTGCCCTCTGGTAGTGACTGATTAGCAAAAAGTCATAACACATTTAAATCCCTCAATTTCTCCATCAGAGGAGAATGTTCATCTTCTGTAAAGCTGTAGACCAGATTCTTGTGCTGTACTGTTCCCTTCTCCCCTTCTGAACATGTGCATGCAGAACCTGATGGGGACAGGTTGTACTGGACTAGTACTCAAGACACCATGGCTATGCCAGCTCGTAACTCAGGGCATAAATTAGAGCCTTAAGTAAATTCACAATTCCTACCCCTCTAAGCACAGTGAACCAGGAAAAAACAACACACCATCCTTTCCTCTCTTCATCTATATGCTTAAGCTAACAGACACCTATTTCTCTCTTCAATAAGAGCAACTGAGGCAAAATCCCAGTTATTCATTAGCAATAGCACCGACATACAAGGAAGAAAATCCAGCTTACCCATCCAGGTTGCTTTATTGGAGGTGTCTGACTTCCCTGTTGGACTGTTTCAGAAGACATTGTCTCTTTCCTTGTAGTCTGCTACTGCTCTTGTTCAGCAGAAACTATGTATTTTATGCTTGGCTACTTCTCCTTCTGCTAGGAACAAAGGTAAATTGTTGAGATATCCTACTGATACTTTTAAGTCCAATGTTCATCCAGAAAGAAAAATTACCAGGTTGAAAGGAGTGTATTTTTTTACAGCAGATAGCCTCCAGTCACCTGATACACAGCTGACAGCACAGTTTATCACTTATCAGCAACAAAGAGATGTGTGAAACTTAAGCAGCTAAATCAGTAACTACAATTAAATGCTGAATCATGACCTTGTACAGTATGCTCTCTCATAAAGAAGTTAAAATAAATATGAATTGAAAATAAGCAATTGAAAACCTTTATAATTTTTTAATGTATTGCACGTCCGAGAAACAGCCTCTTTAGTGTCCTGTCCAGAATTACTGCACTACTTCTATCCTCACTGCCATCATCTGAACCCTGCATTCCATGGGACCCACCAGGCACACCTATCACAAACCACATCTGTATCTCCAAATACACAATTCAGTTACACACATCTTTTAAAAAAATAACACAAAAGAATAAACAGATTCCAGAGTTTCAGAGTTGCAATCTTCCATGCTTGAGAGCTGCACTGCTATGGAAAAGCAAGAAGGAAATTAATTTATTTATAGAGTAATTCAAGCACTTCTGCTTTTCCAAAAGTACCTTCATATAATGGTGGCACTGAGCAAAGCTAAAGTGACCGTGAAGGGCAGAGTTAAATAGAAAATATATGCAACAATTTATTGACCTAAGTGTTTTTCGGCATTCATAATATCACTGTATAAACCACTTCCCACACTTATTTTGGAGTCAGTTACACAGCTATGAAGTTCAAGCAATGTCTGCTTCACATACATTAGATATTCAGATAGCAAAGTTTTTTTAAGTAATAGAAGCAACATAATCTCATCTCCCCTTGGTAAAAAACTTAAATAGAGCATTGCATTCACACTAATCCGCACTTTATTCTCAGACACTCACAAAAATGACAGTAATCACTGTGTCTTTGAAAAAAAGTGAGTTTGAAAACCCATATTATATGAGGAAAGCTCACAGCTCTACACCATCTTCCTCAATGTGAGCGCAATTTAATTTTCATCAGTCTCTTGCCACTTAATGCAAAAAAAGGACATAAATATGAGAAAGATGCATAAAACTTTAAAGAGGTTTGTGTCAAAAAATGAAACAAGTTTTATTATTCTTATCTGCTTGCTTATTCTTATCTGTTTTCTTATTCTTATCTATTCACAAAGCCTACTTGTGCAAACGGCTGCATAAAAATAATCACTGGAAACAGTTTCTAACTGCTGCAACAGATTTAAAGCGCTTGTCTTTTTCAAGATGAGAAAACAGCTGAGTCACAAGAGGAAAATAAATAAAATATAATTAAGCAAAAAGAATGTGTATAAATTAAGATTATAAAGATTTGCAGTTTGCCATTGCCCTCCTATACTGTTCTAAGTACATGTTTCTCCTGAACTTTAAGTTTTTCAGCTATGCTACTGCTTCAACATAATGAAGATCCCCAAAACTATTTATCCCTTTAAGCAGCCTCATGGTACATCTCCCACATGGAATGAAAGCTGAAAGCTATACTGGCAAGAATGAAATAAAGAGACAGAGTTGATGTCATTAAAATATTATGTAACTGAATTATTAATATTCATACCTAGCAGACATGCTCTCTCCTATCTATGGACTGTAAAATTGTTCTAATATTTTAAAGCCCTGTATCTTGGAAATACAACTGTCATCCCAAAAAATAACTTTATTTCCATTAGCTTACTGGAGAAATGTAATTTTCTGTAGTACTTATTGCTGTTTTCTCAACCTTACATATAATTCTTAGTATAACAATTAAGTGTATATTTTGGGAAAAATTCCCCAATTATATTATTCTGTTTAAATGAAATACCTATATAACACAAGATTAAATCAATGTGTTCTGCAAGGATCAAATATTCAAAAAACTTATTTGTTTTCAACAAGAAATGTTCTAGATAATTTATTCATTTACAGAAGAAAATGCTAATATTAGGCTCCTTAAAAAATCTCATGGTTCAAATAACTCTAATAGGATGATAAAAAAGCAGAATCCAAGAAGATAGCTAAGTTTTTCAAATATGAGAGTTGTGAACTTCATATACAATGTTTTGGAATAAAAGTCTCCTTCAGAATAGGAATGGTGACCCCATAATTTCTAGGGCTACTTCGGGGAAGAAAGTGGGAACCAAAATTGCATGTATTAACTGGTCCATGCAGTGGGCTATGATGCCCAGGGCAGGCACCACTCATCAAAGATTTCAGAGAGGAACTTCAAGGACCATTGTGAGGAAGATGGAAAATGACCAGACTCAAAATTATGTTTCACACCTATCTGAACTGGCTCTTCGTTTTAAACTCAGGCTCTTATTTCAAAGGTGAGTCTTCAGAGTAGCTGCACTAGGCAGTCAATGAAAAGGTTCCTGTCAACAACCTGACAGCACGGCACGGGGTTGGGGAATGCCCCACGTTTGTTGAGCCCCGCAGCAGCTGCTCTGCGCCCCCACCAAGGGCAGTGCACGCCCGGCCAGCACAGAGTATTTCTTTCACAGAATCACAGAACCAATTAGGCTGAAAAAGGCCTCTAAGATCATCGAGTCAAACCTACGACCGAACACCACCTTGTCAACTGAACCATGGCTCTAAGTGTCATGTCCACTCCACCACCTCCCTCCTGGGCAGTCCGTCCCAATGCCTAATCACCCTTCCTGTGAAGAAATACTCTTCCTGATGTTCAACCCGAACCTCCTCTGGCACAGCTTGAGGCTATGTTCTCTTGTCCTGTCATCAGTCGTCTGGGAGAAGAGACCAAACCTCACTTGACTACAGCCTCCTTCCAGGTGGTTGTAGTGGGGAATAAGGTCTCCCCGAGCCTCCTTTTCTCCAGGCTAAACATCCCCAGCTTCCTCAGCCACTCCTAACAGGACTTAAACTCCAGACCCTTCAGCAGCTCCGCGGCCCTTCTCTGGACACGCTCAAGCACCTCGTGTGCTTTCTGAACTGACGGGCGACGGCCCCGTCGGGCTGTGGCAGCACACGCCCCACACAGCGCCTGCCCCGGGCCGGCTGCCGAGAGGCGACCCCCGCCTTCCCCGGCCGTGACGCCGGAGCAATCCGGCCCCGCGGAGCCCCTGGGCGCGGAGAGGCGGAGTCTGACACCCACGGCCGCCAGCCGCGCTTACCTTCCGCGGGCCGCCGGAGGAAACGGAATGGGCTGGGCTGACCCGGCCCGGCCGGTCCCGGAAGGCCACGCGTGGGCCAGGCGGCACAGGAGCCGTGACGGGACGGGGAGCGGCTGCAGCCGTGCCCGCCTGCCGCGCTGAGCGGCGCTAGGGCGGGGGCCGGCCCTGCCGTGCTGCGGGGTTCCACCGCCACCTCCCGGCCGCCGGGCGCAGGGACACCGGAGCAGCCGGCCCGCAGTGCCCGCCCAGTTCCCTCATGGCCCGGCTTCTCGCTCCCACGGGGATCACACGAGAACTTCTGGCCTCCCGGTGGGCTGCTCTGGTAGAAGAACAGCGGCCGCGCTAAGAAAATTACGCGTTCTCGGATTTCCCCAGTGAAATTCAGAACGCTCTTTTAGCAAGGGTATGTGTTAACGAAGATAACAGAATCACAGAATCGTTGGGGTTGGAAGGGCCCTCCGGAGGTCATCTGGTCCAACCCCTCTGCAAAGGCAGGGTCACCTGGAGCAGGTGACACAGGAATGTGTCCAGGTGGGTTTGGAATACCTGGAGAAAGGGAGACTCTGTGACCTCCCTGGGCAGCCTGTTCCAGTGCTCTGCCACTCTCAAGGTAAAGAAGTTCATATCTAGATGGATCTTCTTGTTTTAGTTGATGGCCATTACTCCTCATCCTGTTTCTGGGCACCACCAAAAAGTGTCTGGCACCATTCTCTGACACCTGCCTTTGAGATATTTATATGAACTGATGAGCCCCCCTCCCAGTCTTCTCTTTCCTAGACTAAACAGGCCCAGCTCCTGCAGTCTCTCCTCAAGAGAGATGCTCCAGACCCCTCATCATCTTTGTGGCCTCCACTGGACCCTCTCTAGTAACTTCTTGTCTTTCTTGTAGTGAGGAGTCCAGCATACAACATATGGGGTCTGTCCTACGAATTTAAAATAATTTTTCTGGAAATGAAATCTTGTTCTTTAAGAAAGTAACAATAAATTCTACTTTGACCACTTTGGAATGAAAAGTATTCCTTATCTACTTTGATTTTAATCCTGTGATGCTTATGTAAGTAAATAAATAAATAAATTTTAATATTAACAAGAATTAAACAAATAAGAAAGGCACTTTCATTAAGCAAAAATAATTTTGCAAGAAAAAGTTATCCTGAAAATGTCAGTTGGGTGTGGGAAAGGTTGTTCTAGGAATACTGAAAAAAATGGTTCCACTTTCTTTGAAATGAGAAATGCAATGCTTTTATTTAAGAATAAGTTTTCTAAAACAAAAAGTATAAACATGAGTCTTATTTTGCATTTTATTTTAATAAAAAAGATCCCTGATTCTATTTTGTTTTGCTTTGTTTTTTTCACAGCAAGACATAATAGTTTTCAGTAGAGTATCCTAAATGGTGATATTATACTTCAGTGTTTATCATGAAATAAGTAGCCTGTGAGATCACCATTAATCTTCTTCCTTTTGCATGACCTTGGCCTCTCAGTTTCATAAGAAACACAAATTGTAGTTAATTTTCTTAAGTACAAAAAAATCTTTCAGCTTCCATGAGTCTTGGCTATTTGAAGCCCCTTTCACCAGACTATTCTCCCACTCCTGCCTGCCAAACTAGAGAATCAGACTTTGCTGCTGCAAAATGTGCTTCTCACATGGAGGCTGGGCAAGAGTATTGTCCTAAAACAAGTCTTGAAAGTGTATCTAATACATCCTGGGATGTAAAAGGTATTCTTGAATACATACATGAAAATTATTTATTAGATACTGGCTACATGCTATTCTGAGAAACACAATACACAAGAGAATCCCATCTAGAGTACTTAATAACCAATAACTTCTTAACTGGTCCAGCTTAAACTGAACATAAAATGAAAAGGCACTGGAATGACAATTTTCTCATGGGCCATATGTGTACCTGGGGATAGTGATTGCCTAGAGATAGGACTGTTTGGTTCTTGCACCTTTCTGTGTAAAAGTGCCTATTAAAAATTAGTTTAAGCTTCTTTTTAATTGCAACTTTAAATGTAAAGTTGGTTATCACAATTTAATATTTTCTTCACTATTTCTTTCCAAGATTTATCTGATGTTCCTCAGAGTTACAAAAATTGAGAATAGGTAATAGACAGAAACCAGTAAATGTTAGTGTTTTGGAAGGGTAAACACAAAGCAAAAAAGATTCTTACCGCTCCTGGAACAAAACCAACTTTACACATCAAAGAAAAAAAAATCCAAAGTGATATCAAAAATAAAACAACCAATATGGAATTGAATGTTTAGCTGAGTAGAAATTATCTGTTGTCAGATTAGGAGATTAAGTACTGAGATTTCACAAACTCAGGGAAGGTTTACAGGCTCTGGCTGCTTGACTGAAGAACCTCTTAAGAAAACACTGAAGGGTTGCCAGGGTCCTGAGGTTCACCGCATTCACCAAAGCAAAACCTTTCTGGCGCACATATTTAACAGAAACACTCCACGTTTGTATACAGTGCGTGCCAGAAGGAGGAACAATTACCACTTATGATAAACGTGGTTTATTTGTCTGTTACAAAATCGAACTGTTAATTGCTTTAAAATTCCCTGGGAAACCAAGCTCCACCCCCGTGCTTTGTAACCATAACAGAGCAAGGAAAATGAAGTAACAATTACACGACAAGGCATTGTTCTCATGCTACTTCCATGGGAGTAGGAGTTAAGGGCAAAGGAAAAGACATGAAAAGTCACAGCAGGAAACAGTCAACATACTTCTGAGTAAAACATTAAACTGTTCTCACGACTTACGAGGAATCATGTAAGTTTTCTGTGTCTAGACCGATTCTTGGATGTACTTCTGTTTTATACTTGGTCTGGGCTGTCTTTTACAAGTGAATAGTTGGTAATTATGAAGTGTTGAAGATATAGGATTTCCTCTTCTCAGTGTGAAGTACCAAGTGAAATGTTTTCAGAGATGTGCATGCATTTGTGTTTCCACTAAGATTGTGACAGGTGCCTAACTGTAAACTCCCCACTTCTGCTTTTTTCTAGAGCTGTGGTTTTAATCCTAATCTTTTATCATACTTTCATTCTTTTTTCCCCCCCATTTCTCTGGCACTTTTTTCTGCTTCTTCATTATGCTCATTCAGGCATCTCAGGCAATATGCAAGGACAACTTCTCACAGGGGTCTGAAAGTTCTTTTAAATGCCATGTGTTTACTTGGGCTTCAAAACAAGCTTGTTTGAACCCAAATAAAGCATTGGTTTTTACAATCACTAGCTTTAGAAAAGTTTACCCCTGTCAACCAATGTAATTATGAGTCTGTTAAATTCAGATAATCTTTTATGTCTGCCTTAGGGTACGGGTGTCTTAAATACTATTCTAGAATGAAAATGCTTCTTGTTTTGTGAGTGAAAACTCCTACTGTAGTGTTTCCTTGACCTTATTAGTCTAACATCATTGTATTCCTATAAAGATCAAATGCTTTTGCTTTATTTTTTGTCAAGTACACCTGTGGTACTCCAGGAATAAAAAAAAAATGCAGTGAAAGGCATTGCTATATATTCATGTGTAACTAAGCACCTTGCAAGCATTGACTTTTATGTTTAAGACATTATGTTTAAAACCTGAAAACTCTCTCTTTTGCTCCTACACTCAGATACATCAGCCCTATGGGCAGCACTAGAACATAACTTTGTGGCATGTGAAGCCAAACTTAATAGTTACTACGAATCTCAGAGAGAGTACCAGAATACAATTGCTAAATTTGTCAGGATTTGCATTATTTTCATTGCATTATGAGTTTAATGGAAGCCACAAGCATATCAGGTTCACAATTCCAGACAAGTCTAGTTTAACTGGAACTCCACCTCTGAACCATGAAGCAAGATACTGTAATTACAAAAAGTGTTGCAAAATTTTTTCAAATATTTATTGGGTGAACACATGCTGTGAGCCTCATGCTCCCACTACACAGCTCCAAAAGCAGCCATGTTCTGGGTTTATTCTGGCCAAAGATCTCATCTTCCATTTGCATCACACCACAGGAAGATGAAATGGTGTCATCACTTACATAATCCTGAAAGCCAGTGATAAGTGAGCTTGGTAACTATTCTGGTATGACTTTTCTTTAATGAAGAAAAAGAAAGTTGCCTTTAATGACATGGAACTTGGAGAAAATGGAGAAGCTCATTAAATCTAGGAGTCTCATTCTTCCTTCCCTAGTGAGGTCAACTTTTCCATCAAAATACTTTAATTCTTTTGTGGACATTTAAAACACATTTCAAAACTTTAAAACACATTTCAAATAGCGGCCAAAATCCAACAGAGTTTTTGTAATAACTCAATCCCATCATACTGTAGGGTAAATAATCACTTGACTTCAGGACTTCTAGGGCAAAATTTAGTTTTGTACCATGTCCTCTCAAACGTCTTGACCAGACTTTATTGCTGATGATAAGTCATATAGATGTTAGGTGTTTATAGTTTATTCCTATGGATTTAGAGTTTCACAAACTGGGGAAAGAGAATGCATCCCATAAGGTTTATTTAGAATAGGACAGTAGTTTTAACACAGATGAGAAGATACAGATGGCAGTTCTATAGGAAGCTATATGAAGATTAATAAAACTTAAGATGGTGATATATTCTAACAGCAAAAGACTTCTTAATTCTTAGCTTATAGTTACAATTTTACGTTTCGTGCCACCCCTCAAAAATTCTAAAATTGAGATTTTGCTTATGTAATTTTTTCGCCAGAACCTGGCAGCTGTGTTCACGGCTGGGTCGATTTAACTCATGATTCCTTCTAAAATTAACAAACGTAGTTACTCAGGAATCTCAGCAAACGAAATGCTTCTTTTGGTGCTTTTTGTAGACAGCATTGCTTTTCAGAAGTCCTTATTCTGCTACAAAACAACACACATTTCACAGAGGTGAGTACAGTACTAATTCGGACATCCCCGAACGCCTCGTAGTGAACCATGTGTTTGTCCAAGCTGCTGAGTGGGTTAGCTCCTCTTTTTCCCCTCCAGCTTGTGCTATGACAACCTTTTGCTTTTATTTTTCTTGCTGGCGTGACTGCTCAGGGCACAAATGCTCCTTTGCCAGGAGGATCCCCCCCGATCCTCCTGGCCGTTCAGCGCGGCGGGGCCGTGAGGAGCACGGAGAGCTCGTTCCGGCCGTGCGGGCTGCGCGCCCCCGCCGCGGGGACGCGGCTCCGTGAGGCGGGACGGGCGGCGGCGCCGCGCCTCCCGGGCACGCGGGACTCGGCTCTCGGTGAGAGGGACGCAGCCCCCGCCGAGCCGGGCAGCGCCGGGGGCGATGTTTCCCCTGTGGAAGGCCGTTCTCTCGGAGAGTCTCCTGGGTAGGTGGCGGCTGTGCCGCTCGACGGGGCCGGGGGCGAGGGGCCGCGGTTAAGGGCACCGGGGGGCTCAGCCGGGACCGGCCGTAGCAGGTTTCACGGGGCTCACCGTACGTGCAGGCTCTTGGATCAGCCTAGAATTTGTTGCTGCTCCCGGCCAAATGTTGGCGCAGGTGTTGCAGAGCCGGTGCTGTGCTGCTCAAGGCAGGGTGCCGAGGGTGGTCGCCAGAGCCGGCACCCGCGGTATCGTCTGCTCGGTGCATCTCCTGGAAACTCAGCGCAGTGCCGCTGTGCCTGGGTAAGGTGTCTCCAGGAGAGAACAGCACACCGATTTACTAGAATAATGCTTTTAGCCACCAGTCTGCCTTTGAGGAGCCCTGAGACTGTGAGTGGACTGCTTATTTAGCCAGCCCTCTGAACACCAATCCTTTCCAAAGTTGAGCACTTCACTGAGGTTCAAAGGAGGAACTGCTGTGTGAGTGGGGGAAGAGCTGTTTTATTCTCATCATTCTATTTCCTCGGAAAATGCGTTTGTTTAACTTGAAATAACAAACATTTCTTCACAGAAGGTGGCTGTTGTTGCTTGAACTGCTTTAAAATACATTTGATAGTCTATATGCGAAAGTACAAAATGGTACTTTTTAAGTAATCTCCAGGAAATCTTGTTGAAAATACATGATGGGGTTTTCTTTTTTTGGTTGGCTCTTGTTTTAGGCTACATTTCTTGGTCTCTTTACCATGCACTGCCACCGATGATCTACTACTTCCCACTTCAGACACTGGCACTCACAGGCCTGGAAGCTTTTGCTGTTGCCTTCCTTTCCCCGATATTCTTGACATTTGGCCCCTTTTGGAGGCTGGCTAACAATAAGTATGTGTTAGCCTTTCTGAGATTGACTATGGTTGGTAAGTACACACTGTGGTGAGTTACAGATTCCATTTTGGTATCAGTGTATAAGAATAAACATTCCAAATTGCCTTAAAATTCAGAGGATTACAAAAAGATACAGGAAAAAGAAGTTCTTGCTCTCCCCATACTCATGTTTTGTTGGTTTCTTTTTTTTTCTCTTAAGCTTTTAGCTATGGTCAGAGAAATACTGTTTGCAGCCATTGTATTATATTAATACAGAACAAAATCTTTACATTTATTGCTAGGAGCTTTTAATTTAGTGTGAGTGATGCTCAGCTGGAGAGGTGTTTTCAGTATCACTCAAATATTAGCAGAGCAGGTGTTTTTTTGTATTGTGACAACAGGTAGGGATGAGCCATTATAGAACAGCTTGGGGCTATTATAAAAACAGTCTTCTATGACTGAAACATTATTTTTTAATTTCTGAGGCAGTTTTTTCTTCCAAGAATGTATTTTTAAAATTAAATCTATCTATCTACATGCCTGTAGGGGGGTTATAGGCTCATCCTAAATATGAAATAACCCTCATATGGTTAGTTGCACAGGATGAAAATTTGATCTTAAACTCAGGAAACAGATGCCCCATTGCCTATTCCACAGGCTCCTCCTTAAACCAAGACCTGCTGGGATTCCCACTTTAATCTTTAGCTAACTGGTGTAAATCTTAGCTCTTGTTGATTTTTAGAAATTTTTTTAGGGAAGGTTTGGCAGGTACAGCCACATTCAGAAGCAAGGTATTGCTAAAGAGTTTGCCACACCGGATGAACTCAGAGGAGACAAGGGTCTCCATCGTGTGTAGAGGTGAAAATGCTGCTGCTGAGTGATGTGTTTCAGAAGCAGCAGATCCTAGCTTCTTATTTGTCAATATAAGATAGACAGATAATCACTTTCCTTATAGTTTTCCTCTTTTACTGTTAGAAGACAGAGTAAGAGCATCTTATTTACTTTCCCTGTGTAGTTTTTCTAAAAAGAATTCTTGTTCTTTATCTCTAGAAAAATACTAGAGCTAAACACAGTTTTTTGGTGTCATTGATTTTCATGAAGAATAGTGTTACCATGTTCTTTCCTTTTCCTACTCTTCCCATTATATCCATTGTAATACTTTTCTTGCTGTTTTGTAATAAGCTTCTCAGTGAGCAGAATCTTCAGCTTCTTGCAGCAGTGCATAGTGCGGTGCTTTCTGCAAGATCTCCTAGTCTAGAAACTAGGAGTGAGTGTAAGCATTTAAAATTGCACCTTACCTTCCTTCAGATGTGACAGTAACACAAAATTTACCACGTTTATTTAAGATTAGTCCTTCAGATCACCTTGCTGTGTTTAGTTCACTTTACCAAAAGATCTCTTTTGGAAGAGATGAAAAAAGTGTGTAATTTTTATTCTGCTAAATAAAGAGCAATGACAGGCCTATGTTGGTCTTTTATGTTAGTTCTGTCCCATCATACTGTGCTGCTGATTCTCCAGTTTCTCAGTTCTTCCTGCTTTTTTCCTCCTTCATGCTGAGACAATTTTATTAATTCTCTTTTTGATCTTTTTTCCTTCTCAAAAAGGCCATGGTCTTCCTCTGGGTCTTGTTGAACTGTCAGGCAGAACAAACTTCTTAGCAGTCTTCAATTTCACAATAAAAATAAAAAAAAAAATCTTCATGCTTAGCTATGACCAGATATTTATGGGGATGATTTTTTTTTTTCTCTTCTGTTTCTTTCTGTTTCTTTCTGTTGCCTTTTCAGGAAGCTTTATTTTCCCTGCAATTTCTAATTTCTGTATCCTTTTGTACTACTTGATTTTGTGTTCCATTCAAAAACAAACAAGAACAAAGTACCCTGTGGAAGTGTCTATTTGCATCTGTGTCTTCAGACAACCTACGTTAAATTTGGGTATTTGGATAGATATATTTAAGTCTTGGGTGTACTTGCACAGCAACATAAGGTGTGTCTGCTCTAACTTGGCAAACCCATGCTACCTTTAATCAGGATAGCGCACATGATGAAATATTTGAAGAGGCAGGTTTATGGATTGCCAGCACAATTTCATGACAGCAATCTGTGTGTACTGTACATGAAACCTCTGTTGAAGTCCATGCAAGTACACCTTTACTGCACATTGATCTTGTTTATCATCTTGGCTCTAAGCTTTGCATCTTTTACTCTGAGCAGAATGAGCAGATAAACAGTTGGAGGATTCCTAGCATGTGTTGCCAGAATCTGCAGCTCCATTTCTGACATTACTTGCTTAACATCTCTTCAAGTTTGACTCATACTCACTTAGCAAATGGCTGGTATCAAAACAATGTTGCTGCTTCTCCTGTTGTTTGTCATTGGTCCTGGGCCAGAAATTCTGGGCCAGAATTTTCCACATTGACTGAAGTTACGAGAATATATGTGGTCCATAGTCTCTTGCATTGGAAACCTGGTAGCAGAGTTTAAAACTATTGGTAATGCGGGGTCACTGTGCCCTGGGTAATGGCAAAGATGTGTGCACGTGCTCTCTTTCAGTGGCTGGGACAGTGGTAGTTTTCAGTAATGAAATGGTGTAGGCTGGTAGTGACCACTTCTGAGACCAGATACTGAGGCAGAGAAAGCCTTGTTCACGCCTACTGAGGCAGTTGATTACTAATCCCTGTGCTGTGTGTGGTGACTGCTCCTGTCTAATAAAGAAAGTGGCTTTGGCCATAGTGTACTTATTTTATAAGTGCGCTGTGGCAAAAACCATATCCTTTTTAGAAAGGAGCAGTCACAGTCCATAAAACTGTATGGCTTTTGATTTAGATATCTAAGTTCATAGTTGAGGAATATCTGTATGCTTAGACATTTTATCCTTATATCTTCTCTATGGCTCAATCACCCTAAGTACTTAAATGAAGGCAATCACTTGGATTGTTGGATAATTGCTTCATATAAATTTTTTCCTTGAAAATCATAACTGCTATGAAGTCACGTATACCCAGTTTCTGTGTATATCTACAATTCTTTGGTTTGTTTAAAAATGTGTAGTGTCATGTGTTTTCAGATAAGTGGTATAGCCATTCAAATTACAGACAGTGTTGAACTAATGCACAGGAAATCCTTATTACCCAGTCTGTCTTGATCATTAAAGTAGCCTCTGTGTGTGTGTATTTGTTTGTAGGAAGCTTAGCATCATACCATGCACCAAATGCTTCAATTAGACTACTCATCTTGGCTGCTGGTGTTTCTTCTTCATTGCTGGTTCAAACAGTAACATGGTGGTCAGGAAACAGTTTACAAAGGTATTTTCTTATACTGATAGAATTTAACTGATGTTTCTTTATATGAAAAGCTGTTTTCTTTTTTTTTTTTTTTTAACCCCCAAATGCCTCACTATTTCAAAAACTGATTCTTACAGGTTCATCAGGATATGGGGCTTCATGCTAGGCAAGATAATGCTCCTTGTTCTTCGTATTTGGTACACATCACTTAATCCAGTCTGGAGCTCACGAGTTGCCAATACTGTCATACTGACAGTTGGTTTTGTAGTAGCAGTGGAGCAAATTCATTCAGGTAAGCATACTACAGCAAAGATGGTGGTTATGAAAAGAACCTAAAGTATACCTAGCTATGTGTCACTGGGTTTTGATTCTTTGACTTTTTTTCCCCCAACACGGTTTGGTTTTAGACCTGCTGTATGAGCATTGCAGACTTTAGATATCGTGGGGTACTTCCCTCTGCCCATAATATGGCAGAACTGGTATCGCAATTCATACAAGCTGCAGTAAGTTGATGCTGGAACTGCCTCTTTTTCCTTACTGCAGTGTCAACAATACGACAGTAACACAAACAAAGGCATAAGATAGGCCAATAAAACTAGAATGGATTATTGTCTTTCCAGCATGAAACATGTGTGGTGTTTTTGTTATGTTAATTCAGTTTGCACTTTGAGTTTCTTTGCCAGTGTGTTTCTTTTAACAGAGAAGGGGAGACAAGACAAAATTGGAGAACAGCTGATATGTGAAAACAAACAGAAAGAATTGGAGGAATGGACGAGTTGTCCCAATTAAACTTTGCTCAAGTTCTTGGTGTGTTTGCACAGAGTACTCAGCAGTGGGGACTGGCACAGGCTAAACTGTGGAGGTAGTATTGCAAAGGAAGACAGCAAGGTTGGGTTGGTTAGTTAAGGCAGCTCATGTTAAATCCTCAGAATCTTCTTCCTTCTCAGTATAACCTTAATGAATTAATTGAAAGATAAAACCTTATCTATGTGTAAGTAGGTATAAATTAGCATCATGCATATTATTTGTAAGCTTGCATTACATGATCTAAATTAAGCCTGAGCTTTCATCAGAATTTAGAAAGGGAATCTAAAGGAGATTAGGAAGGAAATCTGTCTTGTTTGTGGGTGACAAAATTATATGTCTGTGCAATTAAAGGTACTGCTTTCTCCTTAGATGAGAGTGGTTCTAAAGCATGTGGAAAAAAGGAGAAGGAAGGGAGTTTATTTCTGGCTTATTTGGAAGTGTCAGGTTTTGCTCTTATCAGAGTTTAGAATTTCAGAGAACAGAAGCCTCTGAACAAATTCTAATAACTTTTCTGCTGATTTTCAAAGCCAGTTTAAATATTTAAATTCCAGTAATGTGGAAAATAATCAGACGCGCAGGTTGGCATTTTTGACCACTTATGGTGACTATATTTTCTTGACAGACCCAGGTTGTTAGTAAAGATTTTAAATTTTTGGGGGGTTATCAGTTTCTGATAAGACAATCCTAATTAGATGAATTAGCTTTTGTGCATGTAATTTATTCTAGTAAATTTGTGATTTTGGCTGTTTCTTTTTCTCAGTAATATGAGATTGCTAATAGGATTTGACATTTTGCTTAGCTGCATTTCTATTCTTATTCCAGGTAGAGACAAGAGGAAACAAGAAACAAACAAAACTAGTAATGTGGTTAGAGAGACTGCTTCCCATCCTCATTGGTTTTTATCAGGGATTGCTTTTGGCAGCCTCATGTTCCTCACTCTGTGGATATTTGGGGAGGTATCATTAATTTCTAGATGGGCAGTAAGTGGACATCCACATACAGGTCCAGATCCTAATCCATATGGGTAAGTGCATTACTATTACTATTACTATTGTTATTGTTATTATTAATGTTATTATTATTAATGTTATTATTATTATTATTATTAATACTACTACTATTACTACTATTACTACTACTACTACTACTACTACTACTACTACTACTACTACTACTACTACAAAATTGTAATCAAAATCCAGTGCTGTAGTGGGTGACAAATTAAAACTCAACCTGATGGTGGTATAAGAATTTAGACAGAAAAAAGTGGGCACAAGGTACTTCACACAGAGGATTCATTCTTCCTTTGAGATATCTCTGAGCATTTTGTGCAGACCTTAAAATTTTCTGATTATTCTGAATTATTTTTATTTCAGGACTAAAATCTTGGTTTGCCACATTTCAAAACAATGTTTAGATTTAGGACTGAGGTTCAAGGACTTATGAATACAGTGCATCTATAATATGCAGTAAATTAGTCTAGTAGTTGGCTTCAGAGAGGAGATGATCAGAGATGCATGCACAAAATATAAAGTAAACTGTGTGCAATATTAAAAGATATACTTCAGCAGAATTTTTGATTAATAAGAATTTGGTCTTAATGCTGTGTGCAGTTCATTCAGGTTCCAAAACCTAGAAAGAGACCAGATTAGTTATTTGGAGTCAACAACATGTGATGGCAGGTGACAGAGTTTATAATCTGGAATTGGTATACAAAAGAGCTCCCCAAGACTAAGACCAGTGTTAGATACTGTAGGAGTCCTTATTTAACATGAAGAAAATAATTCTGTTTGGGGTGGACTCTTCCTTCTCATTTTCTGAGTTTTTTTGCCTTTTGTACCAAGATTTCAGTGGACTGCTGTTTCTCTTGAACACAACTCAGTTATACATTACAGTAAATTGCTATTATTTTCAACTGGATGTTTTTTTACATCAAATAAAGGGAAGAAAATGTAGCTGAGTGTGAGCAAAATTTAGCTTTGTTTAAAGAATTATATTACCAAGGACCCTCGTCTGTATATCTAGAAGTTTCTTTTTCAATGTCTGGTGTTTTTAAAATCTTATTAGTGCATGTTTTCTTTTTCCTTATTGTTGTTTCAGAGGTACAGTTCTGTTGGGCCTTGCTCATGGACTGATGCTTTCATTTTGGAGCTGGTCTTCTGTCATCAGTTTTGCCTTGTTTCTCATAGGTAGGTGCAAATACTGAGCAGAATTTTTGTCTGTTACCTTATTGCCTTTACTCAAGTACTCTGACCTGACTCCACATCTCAGAAGAGTGTGGCTAATCAAAGCCTCCTTTTCTCTTGCCACTGACAGTACTACACATATGTCTGACCAGTTGACTAAGGGTTACAGGCCAAATCTCCAGACCATTGCAGAGCAGTGTTATTGTCTTCAGAAGCCCTGTTAAGGTTCTGTTCCCTTGAGAGCATCTCAGTTCTGACCATCTGCATTGTTTAACAGTTGGACTTGATGATCTTAGAGGTCTTTTCCAACCTTAGTGATTCTATGATAAGGCCACATCTAAGGTTATAGGGTTGAGATGTTTCAAATGCTCTCAAAATTCCACAGGAGGCAAAATAGCTTGTAATTTAACAGGCAGTCTACCTGGGGACAAACTTGCCTCTTGTCTCTTTATTTGACAAGTTCTGCAGGCAGTAAAATAGTATGAACAGGCAGGTTTTAGTGTTAAGAAATGTGTGTGCAGATTGTAATGTAAGCATGAACATTTGATTTTTGATGTTCACACATTGCTTATTTAAAACAAGCACAGAAAGGTGATTCAAGCATTGTATTCTAAAATGCTCAGAACCTTGATGTATAAGAGTTAAATATTAAAAATGTTTCTATACATTTGCTTTCATGGTGTGACAGTAAATATTTGTACTTACGATAATGTTTTAAAATAAAGTTGTCCTCTTATAGAGCGGTTCTGTGGTTGTTAATGTTCTGTTTAGGGTCAAATCACCATATCAAAGATAGCATGGTAAGTCAAGGATCTTGCAGTTAGTAAAAGATTAATAGTTGCTTTCTTGCCTGTCCTATTGTTATCTATAGGGAAATATCAGGAAAATATAGGTTTTCTCTTCATATTAATCTATTTGATTCTTTCTGTGTTATGGTAAAAGATTCATAATTGACAGACCTATTACTCTCTTAAGAGCTGCATAATTCCTCTGTTGTGCTCATGAACTCTGTAAGAAAAACTGTTCAATTTTGGCTCTTGATGATGCTTCTCTGCCCTCTTTTTGCTGTACTGTTTTCAGCTGAATAGGCAATGTATAAAAGAATGAGATACTGGGAAAAATAAAAGACTACCTTTGGCTACTGTGAATAGCTGTCCTCCTAGAGATGTAGTTTTCATATCTGGAAAGTGAAATATTTCCCAGACTCTATTTTTTTGCTAGTCAGAATATGAAAATGAATGTGGTGGATAATATATCTGACTGAGACTTACTATATTCTATTCTATCCCTTCACAGGTTTGGCATCTTCAGCTGGTCTCCTTTATTTACATACCTGGAGTGCTGCTGTTGCAGGCAACATTCTTGGTATCTTTACTATGTGTGTGTGGCCTCAACTAGCTGGACGCTTTGTTAGCTGTCTGCATCCTGGGAAAGCCATGAGTACAGCCATGTTTGCCTATGTTCTTGAATTATTCTTCTGTGTATGGTGTACAGCTTACAAATTTGTGCCTGGAGGAGTTTACATTAGAGAAAGCTCCCATCTTCTTCTAGGTACATCTGTGATAATCAACAAATACAAATATGCATGCTTAAGCCTCAGGCAGACATGTGAAATGTATCTAGTGTATGAAGAGTCTTTTCAAATGCTCAGTTACTGTTTACTTACTGTGGTAAGAGTTTCAGTGCAAAAATTAATGAGACATGCAAAAAATAATCTACTTGTTTCTTCTTGAATTCAGTTAAGGGAAAATGACAAAGTAGAAAAATGTCTGATGACTAAAGTACGCAGTGGAGGAAGAGATGTGTTAATCAGTCACCCTAAAAGTATGGCTGCAATCCAGGGTGTGAATGCACAAATATGCTGGCTACCTAAGGCAGCAGTGCCTCAGGTAACAGGGTAGCTACTGGGACTGTATTGTAATTCAGTGCATTATTTAGCCCTGCTCTGCAGAGCAAAGTGCAGCATCCTGCTGATCTAGCTAGTCTGCATTGGAGACCTGAGCTTCTTTCCCGTGTGGCTCCACCTTATGTTTTTTGAACACACCAGTATGTTTGGGGGAATTCAGATGAGCCTGTAGTGTCAGAAGCACATGAACAGGACAGGCAGAAAATAAATTGTCAGGTATTTGCAAATAAGGAAGAACTGAGTTGAGCAAATACAAAGGCTTTAGCAGAATGATCACTTGATGAGGGTGGAGAGGGTGGAAAGGAAACCAACCCTTCCTGGTTCTGTCTCCAGAAGTATTTTTGTGATAGGCACTAACATGTTTCAATGGCATATTTCACTAACTATATTTAAACAATGCCAAGCATTGTCTTGGGCTAATTGTGTGGGACATTTTTTAAATGTGATGCATTAGCCTATATTTTATTTGGAAAGAATTAATGAATGCTGTGCTTAACCTGTTGCTCCAAAGGTTTCAGATTTCATAAATGCCAGTAACCACTTTGTATCACTCCAGTTTCTAACTCTCCATGTGTGCTTCTTATATTCCAGCATTCACATGAGGGATTTGATTTCATTAAGTTTTGAGGAGAATTTCGTTCCATTACTGCATTATTTTCTTTGTTCTGAAAGCATTCTGAGTAGTCTCTAGAAGCAGTTATCTTAATTAGTTAAATTAATTTTTTTTAAGTTACATGAAGAAAGCAATAGAGGAGTGTCAAATGCTTTCTTGAGTAATGCTTTCACAAAAGAAATACTTTTATTCAAAATTCCTCTCTGGTACTTCTGTTGAAATTCACACTTGTGATTAATTTGCCTGGCATGATCATTGGGTAGTAACAGAGAGGTGGCCCTAATTTTCTCTTTGGTAAAGAAAACTGTAAATGTAACACATCTCAGCTGATGGCATTACATGAGTTTAAATTCCATCTGAGAATCCAGTTTCTATCTTTTTTTGATGCCACCCCATAGCTCATCAGAGATTATACCATGAGATTTTGTATTTGTTGTTGTGCTTTTACCCTTAGAGCTTCACTTTCTGGCAAACTGCTGGTTTTCTTCTGGTTTCTTCCAGGTGCAAGTGCTATTTCTTGCTTTCTTCTGTCCAATATCCTGCCTTTCTCTTGCTGCAGTTTGGGTAGGGAACTACCAGGAAAACCAGGAAAAGTGACAATGAAAGTAAGATCATTATATTCAGAACTTCTCTGCTGCTTCGCTGTGATGTGATACAATGCTGAGGGGTTAGATTCCTGATCTTCATCAACTTTAATGGATATGAATCAGTCACCCTTTGAGAAAGGTTTTGTGCATGCCCCTTCATTGTGCTAGGCCCAGTGTCTGTGTTTGCAAACTTTCACTACAACTAATGTAACAAGTAAGGGAAATAAAAAAATACTGAGTAATAGTTAAGTATTACTCTGAAGTAAAATATGGCTTCTATAATTAATTAACTATGCCACAAAGATGTTAAGGGAATATATCTTCTCCAGCAGAGCTCTTATCTAGTTCATTATCCTCCCATGCTTTCTTTGAAAGTAATTGGATTCTTTATCTCATTAGGGATTGGAAAAGACCTTGTACTGTTAGTTTGAGCTACTTATTGCAAAGATACCGTCCCTACACATTGCAACAGTTAACAGACTGAAGTTGCTTGCTAGCTTTTAAAATGTATCTGTAGGTATGTTTAATTTTTTATTCTTAAAAAGTAGAACTAATTCTTTTGGCTCTGGAGCTCCAGAATAAAAGTTGCTGCCATGTTAAATTGACCTTCCAACCTGCTGCTGTTTTATAACAAAGTGTTGAGCAATTGCTTTTGTAGTTCCTATTTGAAAAATGTGTTCCTTGTATCTTGTGACAGAGCAGTTCATTGTCAAAGATAATAAATATGTGAAATCATCAATGTACTATTTTTCATCAAGCTGTTATTTTAAGGTTCAATAATATGTAGGTGTAACTCAATCGTACTTGTCCAGGTTAATTTCAGTAAACTTTGAAAACAGTGGGCCCAGCTGAAGAGTTGTAGCCATCAGTAGGACCTGGAAGAATTTTAGCATAATTTTTCTTCTATGTATTAGCCTTTTTGAAATAATATCCTGGAGCTGTACTGCAAATCAGTCTTTACTTGAGATACTTGTCAGTAAATGTCATAGCTCCTGCATTGCCTCAGTACGTATGGGATTTATCTGCATTTTGCTTTGAATCATCTTTGTTGTTGGAACCATAAGGTTGTTGTGCTGCAACGCAACAGCTGGGAGTTTATAAAATACATGTTTATGAGCAATGTTTAATATGTTAAAAGTCTATGAAAAAATGAATTACTTATATTTTTACAGGTTTTATAATGCTATGTATTGGAGTAGGCTTTCTAACAGGACCCAAGAAAGACCTTAGCTCTGTCTTTGAAGTGAAAAGCAATCAAAAACCATTCTTCAAAAGGAGTAAAAAGTATATTAAACTATGTAAGTATAATTTTAGTTGCTTTTCTCATGACTCTAAGAATACTGTCTGAGGAAAAAAAGACAAAACGCTGTAGAATATTTTCTGAGATGTTTTAGAAATTATTTTTTTGGTACTAGTTTGAGACAGACTGGTAGTTGGTATTTCCCTAGTTCCAGGTTAATGATGACATGTACTATTGGAGGAGCTGACTCACTGTGATTATGACTGACAGAGGCTACTCCTAATGGAATGTGTTAAACAGAGACAAGAAACTGGGCAAAAACCAAAATGTGAAAATGAATCCAGCATCATTTGTGGTTTCATTTTAGTGGCTGAGGAGGAGGCCTCTCTGGATCTTGGCATTACATTGTGTGTACAAAAGATATGAATGATTTCCCAGCCATTCGGTATGGCAGTCTTGAAGCGGTGCAGTGTGACAGCACAGATTTTCAGATTGTGTGTATGGGGTCTGCTTTTTTCCATAGGTTTTTAAGAGAAATGAAAATCAAATGTTTGAAGTTTTATCACTTTTTGGCTTTTAAACCAGACAAATATTTTCAACCATTTCTCTACAATCATTTGAATTCCTGATTTGTTTTCACTGTCAGCTTACTGTTTCTAAAGAAGAATGTCTATCTATAGTGTGAAGTTTGGTAGAGGAATAAAATGCTAGGCATGAGGGCATGGTAACCCTACAGAGATCAGGATGCTGAAGATTCCAATTCCTGCATCCTTTCTTCTGTAACTTTGGAGCAAATCGCTTGCCATTTGTGTACATTTTGCTGTATTTGGGAAAAGGAGACAGTAGTGCTTCACAGTTTTTCAGGGCTGTTTCTGGAATCTTTATGGAGGTCTTTATCCTGTATACTCAGGTGCCAAAAGAATGTGGCCTGTGAGAGTTTGTGTGTCAGAGACAACATGAGCACCATTTCAAGTGGTTTGAATATTACTGCTAAGAAACATTTCACAAAAGTAAATTCATATTTAAAAATACTACCAGTCACGAAGTACAGCCTTTGCTCAGCTAATATTGCAATGTTGCAGCAGTACCTCTTGTACTTCCTCATCATGCCCAGACTTGTACTGTTTCTCAGCTTCCATTCTAAGAACCTTTGTGTCTTGCAGAGTAAGAAATTGCTTGACATGTGCTAATATAAGCAGCATGTCTTTCTTTCTGACATTACATTACAATACATTAAATGTATTGTTTGTATTAAATTTTACCCAAAACAATTCCAGAAAACTTGCCTTAAAATAGTTCCATGTATTTTTAAATACATGAAAGAACAAACTGGAGTTACTAAAATCGTTATAGATAGCATATGCCACTGTGTAAATGGAGTAACTGCAGAGGGCTTTGATCATCAAATTACATTGTGCTGAATGGTGAGAGCTTCTAGGTGCACACTGTGGTTGTTTGTAATGCTACAGGAGCAATTAGAAAGCTCTGAATATGCTTTCTATGAAGCTGCACTTGTCTTTCCAAGAGTATGTCAAACAAATGACCACTCTGTAAGTCTGGCAGGAGTCACATCTTTCTGACATCTAAAGGCTTGCAAAGTAAACTAAAATTTATTCCACACATTGTATTAATACAAGACAAAAATTGTGCGCTACAAATGCATACTTGCACACAGAGAGGAAAACACTGAAGGGTTTTCCCTTCATGCTCTAATTCATGTCCTATAATGAATTATTTGGTAGGAGTAATTTTTACGTAACTATTCCAAGGAGTTTTGGTACCTTTTATCTGCTCAGCATGTTGTGTTTTAGAGAGTGTACTTGTACACACGTGCATATTCTGCATGCATAGATACTGCCTTGATCTGGTCTTGTCATTTAAACTGACACATTTCTTATTCTGTGAATAGCACTCCTTAGAATAACAATGTCCTGTTTAACAGCAATAATAACATTATTTTTCTCGAATTAAAAACATTTTTTTGGTGTTTTTCTATTTCAAGTATTGTGGCTGTTTGTTGGTGTTGGTTTGCTTGGATTGGGTTTACGTTATAAAACTTACCAGAAGAAGCTGGGCCAAGGGGTGAGTAGGGTGCTTGGAGAATGGTAACTTTCAAATATACAGTAAAATGTGTGTGTGATAGCTTATGTATGTTAGTTGTTGCTAAAGAAATCTTTGTAACCAAGTATTCAGATAAACTAATGCAGAAATGAAAATGCAAAAATTTAATTTATAAATTCATGTCAAATTGAAATGTCTGGGTCTTTGAAGATTTATAGTGATCCTATGAAGGAAAAATATTTTGAAAATTTGAGAGATTCTTGTCTCATATGTTCAATTTGAACATTACTTTTATAAATCAGTTTCTTTCAACTCTATGCAAACTGGACAATGCTGTTAGCAGGCTGATCTCATGTAGGGGGAGTTTGAACAGATAACTTCCTGAGATTTCTTCCAGATTAAGGAATTCTGTGATTCTCTATTATATCATAATTCTGAATTGAAGCTGCCTGAAAAGTTGGTTGACATAGATTAGACTTAGACTAGGTATGGAAATTGGATAAAAATTTGAAGATTCCAGTTTTCTGTCTTGCAAGAAAATAGGTATTGCAAAGGTAATAAATAACAAGATGGTTAACACTCATGGAGTTCCATGTTAGATTCACAAATGCACACAGATTTATATGGTTGGCCTTTTTGCAATTAATTCAAGTTTGTAGTACCTTGTGTGGCAAAATGTGGTCAACTTACTAAGCTCCTCTTCATAAGATAAAAAAAATGCATTGTCTCTTTCCTCTTCATTTATTTACTGTAATTTGTACAACTTCATTTTAAGTATTATGACTTTTATTCCCTTGTTAATAGCAGATTTAGTTTTTTGTAATTCTTTACAGCTTTATTAGGAAAATACATTGGATAAACCATCTCTTCTTGTATTTCTCTTACGGCACCATGTGTCTGGTGTTGTTTACTGCAAAGCTATAATATGTAAAATTTGAATTTTATTTTACTTTTTTCCATTTATTTTTTGAGGTTCCAAAAAGAGATTTCTCTGCTATGATCTGGCCTTTTAGGTTTGGATATGACAATGAAGGATGGTCTAATTTGGAAGGATCAGCTAATCTGCTTAATCAGACAGGTAACTCTTTTTTTCCCTACTTCATTTATATTTTGGAGGATTCATCTGAAGAGACAAAAGTGAAAACACCTGCTTGGTAACTGAGGCCATTTTTGCATTAACACAAGAACCTGTGTTTAGTTGTTTTCTCCTCAATTTGTGAACTGTTCCAGTACAGTCACTTCAGTCAAAAATCCATTTGCAGAGGTGATAATTTGTTTATATGTTTTAAAGAGGCTTCTGGTCAGAGGAAACATTTTATTTCCTATGTGGATTTTTCTTCTCATGTTGCTGATGAGTTACTTGTCTGTAGAGAAATTCTTTGCATAAATGAAATAATATCCTTTTAGATAGAATACAATGGTATTTACAAAGGTAAATATACTTTTAGATCAAATGCAATGTTTTATAACTTCTCTGTGTCTTTTTTTTTGGTGTGAAGCATTATGTAATTCCTAAAGGGTGTGAAATTCAAATGCCATAAACAATGAATGCAGAGAAGAAACAGACAAGTCTGTTTCCATCACTGAACCAGAGCAATGTATAAAAGAAAAGTAGTGATTGCAGCTTGGTTGTCATGATTTCATTATTTTATTGTAAAGAAGAGTGTCTAAACTGTTGCTCATGGGCAGGATTTTGGTTGGAAAACTAGCTATAGGAGATAAAGAATTTGGACTCAAGATGAGTGCCATTGCAGAGGGCATTGAAAGGGATTGGCCAATAGTGCTTGTAGGTGTTACTTTTTTCCTGCGTTACCCATGAGATAGGGTAGATAGGGGACTGACAGTTTTAAGATCTAAAGCAGTTCAGGGAGTTAGGAAATGTCCATGCTGCAATTCCAGCATTTGTTGTTCTCCAGTCCACCATGGGATTTTCCTGAGCAGCTCAGGCTTTACAAACCCAAGCAATGAAAAGGCACTGAGAGGTGCTCCTGTGCAAGTCTTGATTTTGTGGCATATGTACACAGGAATTAGTGAAGAGTGAAGAGGGTGATTTTAATCCCGTTCCCTTTATTGTCCCATGACCAAAGGTCCAGAGAGCTGTGCTATGTTGGCTGTCTGGTGATACGAGAAAACAGCCAGCACATTTAATTAATCAAAATTTGGAGTATTCTTCTACATAAGTGATTCCATAGTTCATGTCTGGGTGGTTATTTAATCTTTGCAGATTTATTTATGAATTTTAAAGAATGCATTCATTTCTGCTACCTATAGTTCAAATTAATGAATATTAGGAAAAGTGATTACCTGGTTATGTCCATTGTCATTTCTTAAGGGTAATGAAATATCACTTCTGAAAAAGACAATTGGTAAGTCAAAAAGGCAGCAAAATCCAAAATATAAGTTAATAAATCATAATTTCTGATAGGTGGAAATGGTATTCTAAAGTTTTATGTTACATGTATATTATTATATAAAATACTACATTAACGTTATCAGTAAATGCATTCAGAGTTTGGTAAGAAATTCCTATAGGAAGAATTCCTGATTTTGACAGCCATAGAGAAAAGAGTGGCTATCTGCTTTAGGATAGGGGTTGTCTTTAAAGGTGTGGTGGTGTGCATTCCTTGCACACCTCTTTTTTTGTATAGCGAAGATGCAACATGTAATGGTTTTTGTGACTGGAATTTCTGTTTGCCCTGGAGGAATCTTACCTCAACCTTTCTTAATGGTTTCACTTACTGTTTCTGTGATCAGCATGTATGCTAATGATAGAGAAGGAAAATCCTGGGAATCCACTTAAGAAGTCTGAGCTCCTATTTTCCATGATGACAGTGCTTTACACTGCTGTGTAAGATATTTCAAAAGCAGAAAAATCTTCTGTGGTGCTGGATGGTCATAAGCCCTTATGAAAGGGCTGTGGATGAAGCGGTGACTCAATTTGCCTTCCTGTGTAGAAGAGCACTCTAAAAGGGGCACAATTGCAGCAAGAAGGGAGCATTTAGAGCACTTGCTGCTGCTGCAGCTGTACTGACTGGCTGCTCAAGCTGAGTCTGAATGGTTCAGCCATCCTGTCGGCAGCTTGCAGACTCCCACCTTCCTTCAGCATGGGCAGGTGTTTCTTAGATACCAGTTTCTCAAGGGAACTGTATCCTGGAGTTAAAATATAGGGGAACCCATTATGTTCCCCTGGCAAAACCACACATCTGCAGTAAACAGGGAGGGACCACAGTGCTATGGGAAAGTGAGGTGGCTGCAGATGGTCAGCAATTCACTGGAGCTGCGAACCCTCATGTTACCATGTCTTGAAGCTACTTACTTGAAGCTAGTTACCATGTCTTGAAGCTGTTGCAAGGTTGCTCTGGGCTGAATAATTATTTTGGCAACAGCATCTAGCTGTGTCTTGCACAGGACTCTTAGAAGCACAATAGGATTTGGTAGATGAAGGGAAGTGCAGATGTGCTATGTAGTGTTTGTTCATCAAGTTGAAAGCAGTAGGCTTACTATTGTGCTGTTAATTTGTGTGTGCATAGTATCTCTAATGTTTTAGAAGTGGCACAAGGTCTGCTGAGGCCAGCTGTATTCTGCAGTCGCACATATCTCTGGTTATGCACAAGGGATCAGCCATGGCAAGCAGAGTTCATGCAAAGTGCATCTTCATCAGAGTTTGAGTGGCCTGCAGTAGCCAAAAATTTGGGCATGACTTTGTTGCCAACATTTATTTACCTTGACTGACCCCTGAAGGGCTTGTGTCCATCCTTCTGTAATCAAAAGGGAAATAATGACATTAGGTAGCTATTTGTAAGTCCCATTTCTAGGTAACCGTTATAAATGTGAAAATATTTTCTTTTTTTCCCTCCCATCTTAGAAGCAGATTTTATCACTATTATAGAGAGTGATGCCTCTAAACCATTCATTGGAAACCATGATCCAACAATGTGGCTAGGAGAAAGACTGGGATTTTATACAGACTTTGGTCCAAGCACAAGAGATCACACTTGGGGGTGAGTCATCTTTACATCCACAGTGACAGTAAATAGATGTAAATATATTGCCCAATACAAACTGCACTAATACAGAAGGAAAGAGTAGTTGGAATAGTAATCACTGTAATCACTTGTTGAAGCTTGTCCTTTAGGAACAGGCTTTGATTCGTTAGCATTACTATGCAATGTGGATGGAGTTTTCTCAGTACTAAACATGACCAGATTTTGGTGCCTGCCCTCATAAGCTACTTCAGTTTTGGTGGTGCAGAGAATGGCATCCTGCCCTTTAATGTACAGATCTGTAAGTTTAGCATTCCAAGGGCTGTATCTGATGCCTTTTTCACATTATTTTGTTTTGGGCTATGAGAATTTTATATTTCAGACTTAAAAATACGATAGCAGTTGGAAAATGTAGTGCATCAGGAGGTATGAAAAATTTTGAATTTATTAAATCTAGTTTGGGCTGTATAATGGGAAATGGGAATAGAAAGGTGCATGTCTGTTTGACCAGGTATTTTGTATCTAATTTTACCTTAATGTTTGACCAGCTACCAGTTGCCTGTCTTTAAATATCTTTGTCCTGTGGAAAAATACTGGCATATAATATGTTTTTTTTTCTTTTTTTTAAGGGGGATATACACATCTGTATGGCAGATGGAACTTTGAACTAATGTTGCAATGGCTATTTAATTTTTGCCATATGTGAGGGACATTTAGTAACTTTCTTCTTCCAGACTCTGTCTATTTGAGTCAGAATAGGGCAGAGAAGTTACTCTCTGAGATTTTATTAATGAAATACCATGAAAAACCTGATGCAAAATGTCCAAACAGAAGCTGAAAAAATACAAATCTTCCATTTTAGAGGTGCATTTCTATCTACTTCCGCTTTTAATAAAACACCTTTTAATTTCTGGTAGTATAAAATTTTGTTTTGTCTGAAATACAGATCATGAAAAGCTCAGTGAAAGAACATATTTATGGAATGATATTCTTAGGGTAGGAATTAACTTGATAATATATTTTTAGACATGTAGTTAAGCAGTATTTTAGAGTGAAGCTTTCTATATTCAGAAAAATCCACTAGAGATAGTTTGTATTCTGCTTTTTAGTTTTTTTCAGTGACTGTTCATCTTCTGCTCACATTTATCTTCTTGGTTTACACCTTTGATGCTTGTGAATCACAAAATGTAACTCTTTGCCTCCCCTCATGTAGGATTATGGCACTATCCAGGTATCCAATTCTAAAATCGACCCATCACCTCCTTCCATCTCCAGAGGGAGAGATTGCACCTGCCATCGCCCTGACTGTCAACTTCACAGGGAAGCTGGTTGATTTTGTTGTCGCTCACTTCGGAAATGAAGAGTGCGTATTTTACTTATTTTTACATAGAGTCTAGAAAGTCATGTAATGGAATTTGCAAACTTCTGGGATTTCTTTTGTACCCTTTAAAATCTGCTGCTGGAATACTGGTTCTAGCAGGGCACCTTTGAAGAAATACTATGACAGTTTAAAATTGGTTAAACTACTGGTTTAAAATTTTGAAGCATTTTTTAAGGTAGGGCAAGTGTGTTGTGCAAAACTCAGTTGAACCTACTATCTGAATTACTAGAGATTTAAAGATACAGTTCTGCAAAGTCATAACAAATGATAGGGCCACAGATGCATCTCCATGCAGGATAGCATCCTTCTGACTTTTTGCATATGGAATAGATGCATTACATTACACAATGAGTGCAGATAGGTATAGTTAGACAGCATTAATGGAAAAATGTTTTTTTTTTTAAAAAAAGTGACAAATCTGAAACCTCCAAGAAAGGACAGTGTTGAAACAGCAGCATAAATACCCATTCGTGTACTTCTGAGAGTATGCAAGTGGAAATAGGAAGTCTGATCTCTGAATTCAGAAAAGCAGTATTATACCAATAAGGCAAATAAGTGATGGAAAAGAATAAGGCATATATTTCAGTTCTTGAAGGCAATGTTTTGATTACTCATGTGTAATGAATATTAATAAGAGAGAGTTTTGTGAATGCTCCATGTAGCTATAATTTCTGTTATATTTGGTGTGATATCTAATATGTTTGTGGCTAGGTAGTAAGATTTGGAATTTAAGAAAAAAATTGTTACAATTCATGGAGAGGCAAATTTATGGATAGGGTGCAGATATTATAACACAATGAAGCTGCTCAGAAAGCCATAAGAATTCTGTGTATCCCATTTCCTTCCCCTGAGTAGAAGCTGCATCAAACCTGCAAATTGTTTATAGATTTTCCATTTATTAAACAAATATGGTTGTCAGAAATCACTCCCCAGCTTTAACTCTAGAAAGGAATTTAATTCTGTGCCTCATACAGGTGATTAGACTTGCCTGTCTGAGAAACTGTTTGTCAAAGTAGAAGAAAATAACACTGTATTATCCCCTCTCAAAGGAATGAGATAAAGATGAAGGAGAAAATATGAGGAGACACATGGGAAATGAGCAAATTGGATTGTGTTTTAGAGAGGAATGAATTTGTAACTAAATACTGCACATAACTGCTCATTTTTAGTATTTTTTTCTTCTGCTGCTTAAGTTGACATAGACTACAGAATAGTGGATAACTAGGGTTGTTTTTTAAATATGATTTTTAAAATGTGGGACTGTAACTGTGCCTGTGCCTTTAAAAGATCCCATCTTCTGGAGAGGTGCATTCTGGAAAGAGCAGTTAGCTGAGCAGGCAACTTCACATATACCTAGGGCAGACTTCTTCTTAAGTGTTTGGGTTTTTTTTTGTCTCCTGTCTGTGTGCTCTTTCTCCCTAGTACAGTTGCTTCAGGCAGAAGTACCACTATTTAGAAAGCATAGCTGCTTTCTAAATTGTAAATAGCTGTCTTCTTTTGGGTTTACAGGTTCCAAAATCAGCTCTCTCTGTCAATGTTATTTAGTCCAGACTACCAAAATATAGAAGGCAGCATGATTTACACAACTGTTTAAAGTCACTAACATAAAGAATCATAGAAAGAGAACAGCTTTTGCATTATTTTATGACAAGGAATGGGATCCAATGAAGCATTTTACCAGGCTCCACTTATGCTATCGCTATGTTGTTATCATGTTGGAACTCTTTTCTAAATCTTGTTAAAGAGATGTGAAATACAGGCAATGTTAATGGGATGATGTAACTCATTTCATAAATTATGGCACCCAGGCTTGAAGACTTTATTTACTGTGATCTATCCATAAGAAACTTTTTTTTAGCATATAAGTTCTTTGTTACGCACTTGTGCTAGCACAGTTAAATTTTAAGTGCAAGCAGAGACAAGGTCTTATATAACCAAAACACTAACATTGACATTTCCTAGTGATGGTATCAGTATTAAAAACAAAACAGTAATAGAAAATGTTCTTCCTGTAATGGTTAGAAAGAAAATGTGAATTACATCTACCATGACCATGTGGCTTTTATCAAATGTAGTAGATAATTTTGAATCAATGAGATTTCTGTAAACTTTCATACTCTCTAATACTGAGCAACAAAAATTGTACCAGATTGATTTGTGGTTTATTATGTCATAGCACAAAGATTGTGAGCTAAAATGTATATGTCTTAAAGTCTTTCCCATTTCTTTCAGAGAGGACTTGGATAGGAAACTCCAAGCAATAGCTGTTTCAAACCTATTGAAGACTAGCTCTAAGCAGGTTGTATTTCTAGGGTACATCACTTCAGCTCCTGGATCCAGAGACTATAATGAATTAATAAAAAATGGAAATGTGCAGGTAATATAAAAATAGTGCATATTTAGAGAAAATATATATTGGAAGCACTCAGCTTAGTATTTCAAACTAGTAACTTAAATATAGGCAGAGAAGAAAACACAAGCCCATTTTCAAATACAGTCTTTAGCTACCACAGGATATCTTGCAGAGAAGGTGGAGTTACACCGTGAAAGAACAAGAGGCAATGGACAGCAGCTGCCTCAAGGGACCTAATGTAATTTAGAAGAAATAAAAAGTTGCAGGGTTGTCGAAGGTTAGAACAGGGGCCCGGTGAAGTTGTGAAACATTCATCCTTGGAGATATTCAAAAGTTAGCTCCATAAGGCCCTGAGCAACCTGCCTGAAGTGACTTTTACCAGGGTTAGGTGACCTCCAGGCATCCTCTAATTCTGTGATTCTTTTGTTTTAAAAATGAGCTCCTCATTAAGAGATATCAAAAAATTGTCTGATTTGTCCATGTCTAACTGTGAGGTTTTTCTTTCTGCCTTATTATAATGTTTTAGGCAAAATATTTTTCTGCAGTGAGTTTGCACACTGGTCCTGTTATTGATTTAAAGCTTACCCAGATGAACACTTACCTTGTTTGTCTGACTTTTTTTCCCTTTCGCTTCTAGGATATCGACAGTACAGATAGGGACAGATGGTGTAGCTATATTATGTATCGTGGAGTAATAAGGTATGTTCAAGTGAATCACTTATTTGTAGGTTTAAATATCTTGATGGTTATTAGTTTTATAATCATCTTTAAGTGGTTGTGGAAGAATCTTACATCCCTAAACTATTATTATGGGCAGTTGGATCTATCATAAAATTATATGAAACATTGTTCTTAGGATCACAAGAACTGGTATATCTCTGAATATATTTTGCTAAGACACTATTGCAGGTTTCATCATTCTGCATCAAAATTCTTCAGATCTACTCTGCTTTGGTAACATAAAACTACATTTTTCCAAAGCTCTAGCTTTGCAACTTCATTCTAAAATGTGAATGCTAAGACCTAATTTTTGTAACATAAAACTACATTTTTCCAAAGTTCTAGCTTTGCAACTTCATTCTAAAATGTGAATGCTAAGACCTAATTTTTATGTGACACAGAAGATAGAAATTTTGAACT
Source organism: Pseudopodoces humilis (assembly GCF_049639895.1). NCBI lineage: Eukaryota > Metazoa > Chordata > Aves > Passeriformes > Paridae > Pseudopodoces > Pseudopodoces humilis. The sequence continues at coordinate 25,978,519 of NC_142205.1, forward strand.
ATGATTTTGTGGAAGCAAAATGCTGATCTAATCCAGCCAATCTTTATGCTGGATTTAGTGGAAACTTGAACTGTGTAAGCTTGGGGCACAGGACCTATGCACTCCATATCTTTTAATACCAAATTGCTTGTAAATCATGTTTGTACTGGAATGGAATTCAGCTTATTCTGAATAAACTATGCAAATTCTGCAGTGTTCACGAGTCATAAACTTGATAGCTATCTTAACAGTATTGAGTAAAAAAAAGAAAAAAAGGCAACCAAAAAAACTCAACTAAAACTCTATTTGCAATTTGAATTTTTCTTATTATTCATTCAACTGATGCTTGACTTTCTTTCATGAATATTGAAACCTTTTCAGTGAAAATTTGGTGAGCTTATACCTGCATTCATATTCTAAAGCTGTATTTTTTAAAAAAGGCTTTTAGACATAGAACTTATTTTTACTGTGAAACACGGTTTTTCAGTTTTTATGCTTGTGATATGGTGTTATAATCCTGTTTATGGAGCACTTTCAGTTTTTTGAAGGCAAGATTCACAGAAATGGAACATTGAGTTGATAAGTTCAAGCACAACTCCTGGGGAAAAAAAAAAAAAAAGATACATTAAGAATGTGTTGAAATTTTCTTGAGTTATTTCTTCAAACTAACTCATCTCATATTTGATAGGCTGGGTTATGCCCGCATATCTCATGCTGGTTTAAGTGATTCAGAAGTCCAGATGGCCAAATTTAGAATCCCAGATCACGTGGATAACTATGTGGACAATGATAGGATTGTCACTGATCCCAGCCAAGTTCCTGAGGATGTCCATTTCAATCCCAGGTCAGTGTGTCTCAGAGGAAATTAAGGGGATGATGTACCTGGCATCTTGTAAAAGAGAAGTCTAGGAACAAAATTATTTCTAAAGTGAGAGGCACTGATCAGTACCCAAATGAGCAGAAGAGTAGGAGTCAAGAACTTCTGTAATTTGTAATTCCATTTTTCCAATTGATTTGGCATATACCCTGGGAAAAACAGAGTGTTTTATCACAGCATAAATTGCAAGTAATGCTCATTTCATCCAGGCAATTTCTGAGATTGTTTGATAGGGGTATTTGCCAAGTGGTGTGGTGACTCATTTGATAGCTGATGAAAGATCTCCCATGTTTCTCAGCACTTTTGAGATTGGGCTTTTAATATATTGTTACTCAGAATATCAAATACAATATATACATTAAATACTTTTTGCATAAGCATTTAAAACCATGCCATATAATTGGAGCAAAAATTAAAAAGAGTGCCTGAGGCAGTATGTTGCATGTGTCAAGAAGAAAAAAAAAAAAGGACCAGGTTTTATGTAAAATAGTTATTTATTTCTAAATTGCTGTCATTTTTCCACTGGTATTGCATAAGGAAGAGATAGAGAGAAAAAGATATTTATTCTAGTATTGATATCAGAGAAAAAGTCATGAAGTTTGTGATAGATGTTGCCACAGAGAGATAATTCCCAGTAATGTCATGTTTACTACTCCTAACATGCATAATGCAGAATTTTTTTTCTCATATACATCTAACAGTTGAGCTTACTCACTTCTTATGTACCACTCAGCCACTGGCTTCCTGTCTTAAGCAGGAGTTTGCCCAGACTTCTCCACATGATGGAACTTGCCTACAGTTAGTATTCACCTTCAGATTTTTCTCGATTGACTTCAGCACAGAATCTTGTCCTCATTTCTTTTGTCTGCCTATAATCAGAAAATGTTTACCCTATTGGAATAGATTTAGCTTTTTCTGATTAACTCTACTTCTTTAGAAATACAATGGCACTGCTCTTAAATATTACTTAGCACTGATATTTTGAATAAGTACTCCATTTTTTTTTTGCAAGTCTGTACCATAATAGTCAGTTGTCAAAACTCTCACATTTAAATTTGGAATGAAAAACTACAATTTTCACCACAATTTTCAAAAGCAAAGTGTACAATATTAATAACAGGGTTATTTTGACTATTTTGATACTATGGGTGTTTAAATTGTATCTCCATTGAAACTGGGACTAAAAATGTAGCTTAGAATTTAAGTAGATAAATGCAAAACTCAGCTTTCTGGAGTTCCAATAATAGACTGCCTATAGCATCAGCAGAATCAATGTAATTAATTGTCTCCACTATACTCAAAAACCTTTAGTAGGAGAGGGTACTTAGAACCTGATTTACATTTAATAGAGATGGGGCCTGTTTCTGAAATAAATTGCCTAGGACATTCAGAAGTAGGGTAGTAATTGTATGATTTAATTACTTGGGTTAAATAATGTTGTAATAGTATTGCTCTGTTGAATATTTTTCTTAGGTTTGGATCTTACAAAGATGGACATAATTATGTGCCTATTCATCACTTTCATATGAGCACTCCTAAATATTTTAAACGGACAAATTAGAGGAAGAAAATAAAATACTATTGAGACCAACAGGAAAGGTTTGCTGCTTGAAACTGAATTGGCAGTCCAAAGGACTACACTGTTTAAGGATGAGCAACTCCCATGCTGCACAACACTGTGAATGTCTATGTAGCTGCTGCCTTTCTTCTTCAATGAGCTGCCATCACTATGAGGGAGGGAAGATGCATGCATTTTCGTAAACTGGTATCTACCTTGGCCAGATACCTGCTTTGTATGCAACAAAGCAAGGGTGGGAACTTGCTGTGGCAACAACTTCTTCTGCTTTTGTGGAGGTATCAAGTATCAGAGTGCTATTGCAATAAAAATCTCGGCCTTATGTTTTTCAAAATAGGAATGGAACTGGTGTATTTTTAAATTGGGAGAGATGCAGTAAGTATGTGTTTAAAGTGTGAACATTTTCAACTCAAACAGTATTTACATCTGCTGCTATTCTACGTTTTATTCTTAAATGACTTTTACAACAATTTGATGTTCATAATACAGGAGAAAAAGAGGTGACTTTAATAGACTTCATTTTATTAGAATAAATATATTAGACATATATGGATATTAGACACTTCAATGTTTTTACAAAAGGGAGAGTACCTCTGAATAAGGATGGTTATGAGATACATGAACACACTGACAAAGAATTGAAAACAATCATGCTCAACATAACGAGGTTTCTGAGAAGGGAGAAAAGTTGGATGTAACTTTTACTTAAAATGAACCATAATAAAGAAAAAAAAAAAAAAAGAAGAGAAAAGAAAAAGATGTGACACTGTGTAAAATGTTGTCTTCTCAGGGTCTCGTGGCAATGGGTTTTATATTTAGCTCCTGGTCCTTCAGTATATGTGCAGAGCTTCCCTTTAACAATGAGGACATCTTCAGTGTTGTCCAAAGGATGTTTCCTGCTTGTGAGAAACATGTTAGGTAAATTAAGTGATGCATTCAATTTGGAAACCACATTTGTGATGTTGGTATTTAATACTGTGTGTTATTCCAGTAATATCTAAGCATAACATAACTATAAGGAATAGGATATGTTGCAGGAAAGAGGCTGGATTTTTTTTTTCCCTCTAAGTCTTTGCCATATACTTTTAAGAACAGCTTGACTGTACTCAATTTTATTGTTTCTCTATGTAGGCAAATACAGGATGCGGTTTTACCACCCAGGGTTTCTTGTTCTGCGGAGTCAGGTAATTGCTGCCAGTACCACACTTGTCACTTTATTCTGGTCACCTATCATTTTGCTCCCTGGTTTTTAGAGCTGTGTTTCTGAGGGTGAAACTGATCACTGGTCTTTGTGGACAGAGGATATCTGAAAGGCATTTAAAAGTCTCAGTGGTTATTTATTCATTATCTCAGATGTAACTGACAACCAGCTATTGCTGAAATAATTTTTCACCTATGGTCTGTGTGTCTTTACAAGCCCTCTGAACTTATTCTTTGTGTGACTCTCCAGCAAGACAGGATAAATTATGTTGTGGACTGATACAAATTACTTTCTTTGTTCTTTTACTGCAGTTTTCTGCAAACACCAGTAGCCCTTGTCTCTTCTTCCTCCCAGCTTGCAAAAGCAGCTGGCACTGGCACCAGCGTTGCACAGTGTTCTGAGCATCCTCGTTTATTTTCAGCATGCTCTCATGCTAGCTCTGATGCAGAGCTAGCCACGTCCAGCCACAGGTTTGCCTTTTCATAGTCTGTAGAACACATAACATTATCTTGCCACATTACTTAACATTCTCCACAGGCTGGCTTTGCAAATACCTTGTAATGTGAGCAGTTTGTTAATGTGAAATGCAAGAAATGCTACGTATAAGTACAAAAATCTAGAAAACTCCTGATTTTTTAACAATTAAAAAATAGAATGGAGATATTTTTCAAGAAGCCAGACACCGTAACATGACTTGCATAACAGATCAGATTACAAATCATATCTATATGTAATCTTCAGAGTCTCTGAGCATATTTTGATGGATTTTTTACAGGATGCTCACCCCATTAGGAAGGTTCACGTTGACCACATGTAGTGAAAAAATCTAAAGTTTGAATATTCTCTTCTTCTAAGTAGCTTGTGTAGTTTAATGTATGTAATTGGTAGTTAATATTTGTTGACATTTGCACTATTTTATCAGAATGATTAAGAAAAAACATGACCACAAACTGTTTGTACACTTATTCTACTACTGTGGTTAGAATGGGGAAGCTAAAACTAAATTTTATTTGTCCTTATATCTACACACTTATCTAATCCCTTGTATCTCAGCAGTTTAGAAAAATGTGCATTATATATCTAAGTCACAATCACTGTTTCCAGCTATGACAGAAATGTGCTAGAACAGGTCCTGCTTGCAGGGGTGTGTGACTAATCTTTTAGTTTTCTAGTCATACTCTCTTCATCTCAGCTTTCATAAGAAAGTATGTTATGAAAGAAAAAGTTTGTGGATATCTTTATGCATTCAGAGACGGCATGCAAAGAAAAAAATGTATAAAATAAGCAGTATTTACTAAAGGTTTGAACTTTTGCTTGTGGTAAAATGTCTAGATTACATAAATCTGACTTCTAAAAACAGTATGTATTCTGTTGTACTCCAAATCAAATCCTCTGAAATTCTGTGCAGGTCAGTTGAAGTTAGTAGGAATGTACAGGAAGAGACAGCAGTACACCAGGGGCCTACCAGTGTGTATCTTGGAATAAGAAAGAACTCCAGGTAACCTATATGAGAGCAACTTCTGAGAGTAATTGTGCTGGATTCTTTAGCAGGGTGGAGACTCCAGTCTCCTCTTACAGATATGTTCCTGTCTTGACTCAGGCACAGTGACTCTGTGACTGTTGTTACAGAGCAGTCCAAAACCTGGGAGCTCCAGTTCAAACCTTGGGCTAAGAAAATCCTGAAATTTCTATTTCCCATTGTCAAAAACAGTGTTGCAGCTGCAAGCTGAGCAAGAGTTGGACACACCCTTTGGTTTTGAACCAGAGTTGATGTTATTGAAACAAGCTGTTGCAGCTTAAGTTTACAGGCAGCCAGTTCCCACCTGTCTCACTGAAACAGAACATTGAGAATGTTCACAGTCCTCTGCTGATAGTGAGGGAGCTTTGTGGCCCCAGACAGAGTTGCTGGCTGTTTTGATGTACCCCCAGGGCTCAGGAAGAAATTCTTACCTGCTCTCAAGCTTGGCTGCTTGGAGTTGCCTCATGATGAATGAAGAGAACGTAAAATATTAAACTGAAGCTGAAAGAAAACGATAACTGGAGTGTAAGAATTTAAGTATGAACTGCCCTAAAATATGACTTTTCTCGTGTATGTAAGATGACATTTGTTTTCAGGACATTACTGAAGGACCTTTGGGGCCAAAGTAACATGGAACAAGTTAGAGAACAGGCCTTTCCACTTTAACAGGGAACATAGTATGGGTGCATAGGACTGGGATATTAAAACGAGCTGAACTGTTTAATGAGTAGTGCTTTCAAGGAGTTTGTATAATCTGCAGCTGCTGCTTTCTGCCACTTGAGGTCCTCAATTAGTAATAATTAGTACAGTTTGCTGATACCAAGCAGGAGTAACTCACAGGTGTTAAGCTTTTTCATTGTAACTCTGAGGATGAAAATTCTTTTCCAGAAGCATTACACAAAGCTGTGTTGACTTGGGTATCAGTTACCTTTTCATATCTGCAAGTGGTTTGGAACTATGATTGCTGGTCCTCTTGTAGGTACTTTGTTTATTTTCTTACAATACCCTGCACTGTGCTTTGTTGCTGTTTTATCTGCTTTCTAAATGTTCGGCAATTTTCTTTGTAATGTTTTTCTTTTCAATACAATTCTCTTCCCCCTCTAACTTGTAAAACACATCATAGCTTGTGATTCCAGTGCTTAAAATTAACTTTCAAGCTTGTTTCTAAGCAAAGCAACGTGAATAAAAGTATTCAACAGATACAATGGCTTTAGCAATCTGGAGTCTGATATTCCTTTTGGAATTTCTTTCTCAAAGATGCATCTGCACTGTTTCCTGATAGTGAAGAAGATATAACTGAGTAAATGGCTCCTCTTTCTCATCTTATCAAGTATTTTTCACAGTCCACAATTAAATTTTTTTTATGTGATTGCCATTTTAGCTATCAATTAAAAAAACAATGCAAACATTAAAAAATCCAAAGAATGGCAGTCTTCAGAAAAAAGAAAAAAATGTCTGCAGTTTCAAGTTTGCTCTAACAGTGTGTAAAGTGGCAGATGCATTTGCTGCCACTCTCCACTTCCATGGTTTGTTATTCCTTTCCTGTGCATTGATGGAAGCACTTGCACATATGTGTAGTAAGCCAGATCTGGATATTCAGCTGGCCGGGAAAACAAACAAATAAACAAAACTAAATGAAGTGTTGAGGGGAGTTTTGTTTTGGGATTTTTTGTTTTTTGAGAGCATTGAGGACAGCCTTGCTCTTTCACCTACCTTGCTATTTAGCTGTCCAAGTGATTGCATTGGCACAAAAGAAAGGATGCCAGGAGGGTTAGTATTAAGACGCTAATGGTAGAACTGCTTAAGCTGTCTCTGTCCATGTGGTGGTTCCACCCTGGCTAGATGCCAGATGCCCACCACAGTCACTCTATCACTCCCCTGTGCAACTGGACAGGGGAGAGAAAATATAGTGGATGACTTGTGGATTGAGATAAGAACGGGGAGAGATCACTCAGTTAGTATTATTGGCAGAACAGACTTGACTCGGAGAAATTAATTGAATTTTTTGCTAATCAAAATCAGAGCAGGACAATGAGAAATAAAACAAATCTTAGGAGCACCTTTCTCCTGCCCCTCCCTTCTTTCTGGGCTTAACTTTATTCTAAATTTTCTGCTCCTCCCACACAGTGGCTCAGGGAGATGGGGAATGGGGATTATGGTCAGTTTATCACATGTTGTTTCTCCTGTGCTTCCTCCTCAGGGAGAGGAGTCCTTCAGCTGCTGCAGTGTGGGGTCCCTCCCATGCGATACAGTCCTACTCAAAGTACTCCAGCCCAAGTTCTTCTCATGAACTGCAGTTCTTCATGAACTGCTCCAGTGTGGGTCACTCTTCCATGGGGTGCAGTCCTTCAGAAACAGGCTTCTCCAGCCTGGATCTCCCACAGGGTCACAAGTCCTATCAGGATCCTGCTCCAGTGTGGGCTTTCCATGGGGCCACACCTTTATTTTGGGCATCCACCTGCTGCAGTGTGGGATTCTCCACAGGCTATGTAGGTGGATTATGACAACCCTATGGAGCTCCACTACAGCCTGCAGGGGAATATCAGTTCTACCACCTGAAGCACCTCCTCCCCTTCCTTTACTGACCCTGGTGTCTGCAGAGCTGTTTCTCTCATGTATTCTCACTCCTCTCACTTCTCTGGCCACAGTTACATCTTTGCCTTAACTTTTTTTGCTTCTTAAATATGTTACCACAGAGGCATTACCCCATCACTGATTTGTCTGTCTTGGAGTTGTCTGGCCTTGGCTCTGTCAGACACGGGGGAAGTTTCTAGCAGCTTCTCACAGAAGCCGCTTCTGTAGTCCTTCTGCTATCAGAACCTTGCCAAGTGACTCAATACAATGATTGATCAGCCATGACCTGATTGATCTGCTCTATGTAAAATGAAGCATTTCTGCATTTTATAAACTCAGGCTTCAGAAAGGAAATACAGGCCTGATTTTGTAGCATCTGCTGGCTTGGAGACCTCCATAGTGGTTTACAGCTGTTGGTAACAAAGAGGATAATTTATAACTTCTTGAGGTTGGACTGAAGGTGCCTATTTTAATGGATCTTGTTCTTGTGGGGCACGCCTTTTCTGGCTGATGCATGAATCCCCTGTTTAGCAGGCAGAAGCTAAGAAAACAAAGTTTATTTTATGTTTCCCTGTGGGATTTCTTTGCAGATCTCATTTTTAAGGGTCAGGGATTGTGCATTCAAAAATATATTGAAGTTTTGCTTGTTAAACCTATTTGCTTTAGAATTTATAATGGAAGTAGTTACAGAAGCTGTAGTCTAAGGAAATATTTTTAAGGCCAAGTAGCATCTTTAATTTTAGACTAATATAAAAGGGGGGAAAGTATAAACTTTTCTGTCTTCAAATATAACCAAAAAGGGTTTTTCTGTGGCACCTTTCTTTATATCTGTATCAATTTACAACTTTGTAAGGCATGGAAGAAGTTTTCTTTTTGAATACATTTTTATTCTGAACTAGCAGCCTGCATGCTTTTTATGGTCAAGTGAACAAACAGACACCCCTAAAGGAATTGTTCCTCTTAAACCAGAATTAGATCAGATGAACTGCTACTCATTGGTGCCCCTATTGGGTATAAGAACTTGGGATTACACATACTAATATGAATGTCTGGTATGTGGGAGGTTATAGAACTACCAAAGAAGTGAAACCTAGCTTAATACTTGCATTGCTTTATAATTATTATTTTTTTGCAGAGGTTTCATTGAATCATAGAATATTCTGAATTGGAAGGGGCCCACAAGGATCACTGAGTCCAGGTCTCAAGTAAATGGTTCATACAGAGACTGAACTCCAGCCATAGTGTTATTAACACCAACCAGCTGAGCTAAAGAAAAGATGGTGAAAATATCCTGAGATAGAGGCAGGAAGTTCTATAGGAATAATTTCAACGAGTTAGTAAGTAAGAATTTCAAATAATGCATGCTTTCATTGCTCTGATGTGGGTTTTAGTACATGACTTTTGAAAAGTGGATTAATTTCCTTGTGGACTCCATCCTCTTTTTAAATCAGGCAGTGGAAAACATAAGCAAAATAAATCATCTGCACTTGCACATTCTGACTCACTGAGCAAGGCAAAGCTTACAAAAAAACCCAAAGAAACACAAATAGGCCTGTGATCAGTTAATTCAGGACTGTATATTAATGCATTACTCCAAAGGGACACATTTACCTTAAATCTGGCACTACTTCACTACTTCTGGCACTCAGCTTCATAGTCCTTGACTTTCTTTTAACTTAACCTCTTAGCGGAAGGGTTTTTTCCATGACTCAGTTCTGTCTTTATAATTCTCGATTGTGCAAAGACGCTGCTCTAGCAGTCTCCTCGCATCTGTGTTTCAGGACCGGGTACTGCCAGGGACGGCATTTATCCCTGCAACGACACGGGATGCCGAGCTCGCATGCTAAGCAGCAATGACCTGCAGGCTGTCTTCCTCCCCCGGCTCAGGGATGGCGACCTCTTTGTGCAAGGAGAGGGAAAGGAGGCTGGCTCCACGCGCTAGATTTCCAGGATCGAGAACAATACCTAGGGGCATGAGCCGCTGTCATGGTCCCGCAAGGAGCACTCTTGGCCCCAGCTTTGCCCACCGCCCATCCTGCCGCTGCTGTATCATTGACCTGACACTTGTGTGCGTTCGGCTGGCGGTGGCAGCTTGCCATTTATTCTCCTTTGGAAGAGGGAGATGGAAGAAATAAGGAAATCTTCCTAGACTAGCCGGTGTTTTCGCCACACCGTGCGAGGATCACGGAGCAACAAAAAACTGCCGCAGTCCAGCCCCCCCCACCTCGGCCCGGGCACTCCCCGCCTGCAGCCCCTGAAGGGCGGGGCAGCCCTGAGGTCACGCCCCTTCCAAGATCAGCCAATCGTATCGGTATGTGGGCGTGGCCATTGGTCCCCCATAGCCAATCAGCGCCGCGGGTGACACAAAGTGGTGTTCTTTGCACGCGCTTTAAAGGCCGGGAAAAAGTGGCAGCGCCAGAGCCCAGTCAGAGCGGAGGGAGGCGCGGCCGCCTCAGCCTTCTGTCCAGTGGGAGGCCGGGGCGGTGGTGCGGGGCAGGCGGGGGCAGAGTGGCAGGAGCGTCACCCAGTAAGAGGGCGGAACTCGCCGCGTCCCCCGGCAGCCCGAACCAATGGGCGCGGGCAATGGGCGGAGCGGGGGTGTCCGTGCCCAGGCTCTGGATTGGGAGCAGGGCAGGAGCCGGGCCGGGCCGGCGGCGTGTGCAGCGCTGCACGAAAATGCACTCGGATGCCGCCGCTGTCAGTGAGTAGCGCCGAGGCCGGGCCCGCCGCCCGCCCCGCTGCTTGGCCGAAAGAACCGCCCGGCTGGGGGCGGTTTCTCTTGCCTCTGAACCGTGAGGCTTGGCCGAACGCGCCACCGGGACTCCCGATGCTGGGGAAGCGTTCAGGCCCGCGGGTGCGGGACCGCCGCGGAGCGGGGCGGTGTGTGCGTGCGTGGCGGTGGAGCCCCCGCGGGGACAGCGGGAGCCCCGCGGCCCTCGGCGCACTCCCCCGGGGGGCGGGGGCGGGAGCAGGCGGGAGCAGCCGCACCGGAGAGGGCCAGGGGCGCTCGGAGGGTGTGACGCAGTTTGCCCGACCCAGCCGGCGAGCGGGTGAGGCTCCGACCGGCCCTCGTGGCCGGCTGTGAGAGAGCCGGGACTGCCGAGGGGAGCGCGGGCTGAGGAGCTGCGTGTGTAGGGGAAGACGGGAGGTGGTGAATTCAGCGGGTTCCGCCGGGTCGGTGCGGGAGAACCGGGTTGCTTGCGCGGGGGACTGGAGCCGCGGCGCATGGTGGGAGGTGGAGTCCCTGCGGCTGCGGCCCCACGCAACGGGGTAGCGGGAGGTGGCGTGGCGGACTACAAATCCCAGCAGGCCGTGCGGCGACTCGGTGTGCCGCCCCCGCCCCGCGGACCCTCGGCCGGACCCGCCCGCCCTGGGGAGCGCGGGGGCACCGCGCCGCCTGTTTTGGAGGAGCGTAGCGAGGGCTTTGTCTCCGCAGTAGTTTCTCTGCGTTCCGAGCAGCAGGCACCGCCTGCTGTAGATGGGTTGCATGGCGTGGGGGGTCATACCTCTGCGTGGCCGTGGGATGGCCGGGGTTCAGAGATAGGTACCGTCTGCATCCTCTGGAGAGACCAGGCTGTCGTCCCGGGCACAAAGCTGTCCTGCCACAGCGACGTCCCTGTGAAGTCTCCCAGGGACGTGTTCTCACTACGAAAGGAGCTGCAGCTCTGAGATGCCTTATTACTGTAGAACTTGCTTGTGGGAAAGATAATGAAAATTGATGCTTTGGTCGTGCGTTAATTAATGATGGTCTCACTTTTGGACAAAGTCCTGAAAGCAATGGTGGGAAGAAGTGCTGCATAATGCCTGGATTTTCTTGAATCCTTATGTGTCTCTCCAAATGAGATGTCGTAGAGGGGCAGCCTGGTGAAGGCTCTAACTCATAAGATTATATAATTTTTTAGTGGTTCTGGTTTATTTTACCTTTACATTTAGGGATCATTATGTGTCGGTGGTAAATGCTGCCATTAAAGCAGAAATAATTGCCTCATATTTGAAATGGAAGGGTAATTATTCTAGAACATGCCTTCTGTTCAGTGTCTTTTGTCATGTGCCCTGTCCAAAAAAAAATGCAGGTCCTCATTATATACACGTGTGAGTTACAGTTACAAATATTCTAAGGCTTCCTCTTGTAGGATGTTCAGACTACATAGTGATTTAAATTTTTTCAAGAATTTTAACTTGTCTGCAGAAAATAGGAAGAGTATTCTTCCTCAGCATTCGGTGTTACCGGCTTTTCATTAAAAATGTGCTGTGGAGTGATCAAATCTTACACCTCAATTTTTTATTTTTTTATTTTTTTTTGCTTTAATGTGTGTTATTTTAAATACCTATGTTTCCCTAAATTAGCTAATTTCATTATCTGTAGCTTCGTAGTGGTAGGTTTTTTTCCATTGATCTAAATGCTTGAAGCAAGAAGTGTTTATAGCATAGCTTTGCCCATACAGAAGCTGGGTTATGGTAGTCTCTATGATAGACTGAAGATTTATTTTGAACCACCTTTTTGATTGTTCTTAGATCCTAATCTGTTCTTATGATACAAACTCCATTAATACATTTTTGTTCAGTCTCAGTTTTATTTTCTGAATACACATTTTTCACATTATACGAGGAAATCAACTTTCCTTTTTTCTTTTGAAGATGTTTGCTTAAAAGTTTCTTGCAGCTGTAATTGGAGAAGCTTCTCTGTACAAGACCATGCAGTAGGTTGAATTAGGCAGGTAAAATGTTTTCTTACTGCTTTTCTTCATTCTGTTTTAACAGGGTGAACTCTTATTTGTGTAATTGCAGCACTTAATTTAAATTTATTTTTGTCTGAGTACTTTTTGTGCTCTTAGTGAATTATTAATCCTGTGTTTTCTTTAATTTCCCTCCTCCCACACTTTCTTTGCAGGTACTGAAAGCAAAGACTGGGTTTTCTCAAAGCATTGGTTCCTAGTTTTGTTTGTGTCTTCAAGCAGAAGAAGATAACTTGCTTAATTTGTCTGTCTTGTGCTTGCCAAAAGGCATAGCACTAGGAAGTACAGTACATCCTGTGAAAGTGTTCAACTCTTGTATGCAATTTAAATATTAGAGCATTTAATAGTGTGGTTATTTCTTATACAGTAAGTAAGACTACTAACAGAGGCTTGAAGCAGAACCCTTAATTTAAATGTGCCAGCATTTTTGTTGTAGTGTCCAATTAAATTGATTTATTTAGAATCATGATCTGACGTTAAACAGAGTTATTACTTTTGGCTCAGAAAGAGATAGAAACACTAACAGCTCATTCATGAGGAGCATGTGTATTTAAATGTAAAATTATGTGTATATAGATGGTTATATACATAGATAGATACATATATATATATAGTTAGAGCTACAAGGCTTTAGCTTGTCCTGGGGAACTGACTGGTGTCACACACTTGATGCCGATGTGTGGCTGCGTAGACTGTGGGACTGTGTTTGCTGCAGCTGCTCATTATTGCTCATTAGCTGTAGATTACTGCTTCAATTGCTCTGTTGGTGAAGTGGTTTGTAGGAGCACTCTCTAATCCACTCAGTCAAATAAATGTACCTGGGTTAGCTCTTACTTAAGTTGTCTAAACTGATTCCTTGTCTGAAGTGGCCATGGCTGGCAGAGCTGTGGGGTCAGTAAACTTTGGCAAGGAGGAAGAAGCAAGCAGCTGGGACTGTAATGCTTTTGACTGGCATAGCTGTTCCTAGGCTGTTGCAGCTCCATCATGATGCATACCAGATGTGCATGGTGCTGGATACCCCAGTAGTGTGTGTTTGACAGGGTTGCATTTCTGCTGAATTAGCTAGAGCACAAGGTAAAAAGTTTGCATTAGCTTTATGGCCTTTGTAGGATGCCAGATGACACTGAGCATGAAGTTAAGAGTAATGCTTGCAAACAGCTCTCAGGTCAAGGCAGCCAATGATGCAAAACTAGCTCACTGACACTTGTGTGAATTAATCTGATGGTGGAATAAGTGTTAGACTGGATGAACACTTTTCATCAACAGAATCTGATGTTTTGCACCAGAAACCCACTTTGTGTTAGGTCTTTGCTATATAGCACCAAACACCCAACCAGAATCATCCCTTCCCAAGCAAACCCAAATCCTGCCATGAGCCAGTTGTGTGGAGTATTTTATCCTATGTGTTAGTATAGGAGAATGAGCCTAGCTCTTATTAGTTCAATCAATTTAAGGTAAACGGAAATGTATTCAAACTGAAGTAGCAGTTACACAAATTTTGCACTGCTTAAATTGCTCTAAAATTGTAAATTAACTTTAAACTGCTGTGGCTCTTTTTGTAAACAAGTCTTCAGATTAGGGTACTCCTGAAACACCTAGGTAGAATAAAGTTTTGTTCCTGTGGGAGCAAAAAAGAATTATATTTTTTCCTATCTATGTAGCATGCAGCGATCTTAAGATATTTTGTTGCAGTAGTCATTCTGAGCAGTAATACCAAATGTTAAGAGTTGAATCTGAATGTTTACCTTTAAATGATTTTAGAGTGCGTGTAGTAACTCCTACTATATTTTGTTGCTTGGGTTTGGGCTTTCTGTAAGGTTTTTTATTTACTAGCTTAAGTCAATCTGTGTTTTGCTTCAGAACATTTTAGGCTGTTGTGTTTGGAAAATGTACACAAATTTGCAACTGTGGGTTTTGGATACCACCAGTGTCAGCAGTAGCTCTGAGCTTGGTGCAGTTCTGTGTGCAGGTGGGCAGGAGAAACATTCTGCAGTGTTGTGTCTTTAGCTTTAATGGCTAGGTCCTGATGCTCCTCGACATAGATTGGGTCGTCCCATCTAATTGCATGTCCTTACTTTCCAAGCTGGAATTCACTTCTTTTTTCCTTACTTTCTGAATCATGCCCTTTATTTGACCACACCGAATCAAGAGAGAGCCTGTTTTTCAAGCCTGTTCTCTGCCTCCCTTGACCCAAGACTTGTTTTCACATGATGGACTGGGGGAAAGGATTCTACCAGGTTGGCCCTGATATAGGATGTCATGGCCTGCAGGGATACAGCTACAGACACATTGAAAATTGATTTTTAATCCTGTCTTTAACAGGAATTCAGAGTCAGCTCTTCTCTGTGCTGAAGTTTGGGGTTCTCAGTCTTCAGATGTGTTGTTAAGTTTTTGTGTAAATAAGACTGATGTATGTTTTTCTTTTGCCTTCTGTATTTAGTAATGAATACAAAAACTTTGCTTTCTGAACGTAAGTGTTGAAGGCTTTCAACAAATGTAGGTTTCAGATCTGAACTTCTAAGTTTATTAATCAATTCATCAATATAAATTGTATTGCTGTTAGGATAATTATATAATTATGTAAGTAGACTACAGAACATAAAATAGTATATTTCATAGAATATCAAATTACTCTTTTTTGAACAAGTAAAGTTTATTTAAAGCTAATGAAGGCAACAGAACTTCAAACTATTACTGCCAGTACTACTACAAGTTTTTTCCTAGCTCTATTACTTGAAAGCAATTAAATAGCCTAAGCATGCTATTTTAATTTTTAGGTATGATTTTGCCTGATGTGTGTTTTCTCTTATTTTTTTTCTGAGTTTACCAGTTATCTAAGCAGCAATAAGAATTACTATTATGTTATTACTACTGCTATTTTCTATTTAAATTTTAATTTGTATATATAGCATATCTATTAAGGATAACTATTTTTAGACTTACTGTTAAAGTGAGATTTTGTACAGGTTTTCAATTTCCTTAAAAAAATGAGAAGCTTTTAAAGGAAACTTGGAGTCAGCTGATCTCTTGTTTACTACTATTGTTAATTTTTTACTAGGTTTTTAATAGCTTGTACTGTACCCTGTAGCCTGTTTTGTCCAAGCTTTAAATTTCCACAGCAGCAACTAAGTTAAAGATTTTGTTCAGGCAGGTACTCTTTCTTTTTTTTTTTAGCCATTACATTCTGAATTACTGCAAAGTATTTAATACCATATGGAATTTTCATTGCTTCAGACCTCACTGAAGATCAGCTACCTTCTGCATGAAAAATCAACAAAATATGTATGCTTGTTTGACATACACCCTTAAAGTCATAGCAAGCTTTCCACATATCTTTCAGTATTTATAAAGGAAGCAGGTTTCCTTCTTCTGAATCAAGGTCAATAAACTGTGTGGTATGTCAGAATCGTAGAATGGCTTGAATTGGAATAGACCTGAAAGATAATCTAGCTCCAATGCCCCTGCCATGGGCATGGATACCTTCCACCATGACCAGGTTGCTCAGAGCCCCATCCAGCATCACACTTCAGGCTTAGGGCATCCACAGCTTCTTTGGGCAACCTCTGCCAAGGTTTTTACCTTCACAGTAAGAATTTCTTATTAATATCTAATCTAAACCTACTCTCAGTTTGAAGCCATTCCTCCTTGTCCTGTCACTGTGTGCTCTTATGGAAGGTCCCTCTCTAGCTTTCTTGAAAGTCCCCTTAAAGTACTCTAAGTGCACTTAAAGTGCTAAACGATCTCTCTCGAGTCTTTTGTTTTCCCCACTGAACAACCCTAGCTCTCAGCCTTTTTTCATAGGAGATGTGTTTCATTCCTCCAGTTACCTTTGTGACCTTGCTCCAGCAGGTCCATGTCTTTCCTGTGCTGAGGACCCCGGAGGTGGTTGCAGTTTCTGTAGGAAAAAAAAAATTCCGACCAATTCATGTGCTTTGAAACTCTTGTCTTCAGGTGAAAAACAGCTTCACACATGATGGCTTTATTCATGTAAAGCTCATGTAACTGGCTGTTGAGTGTGTAGCTTCATGTGATGTATCGCTCCTCTCCTAGTGGCGCTGGGATGGATGGGTGGATTAACACAACACGTTGCTGCTGCCATGAGAGATTGTTGTGCTCCCACTTCAGAAGACCTTTCCTGTTTCTTCCTCTAACTCAGTTGGTCTTGCAGCTCCTTGGTGATCTGATTCAGAGCACTGGGCCGGCAGGGTTTGTTTGTTTATTTATTTTGTGGATAAGATCCCAAGTGTAGTGGGCTGACCAAGGGGATCAGCAGGCATAATTTTGGAGGCTGCATAAGCATGTGTGGAAAGTTTGGGAGGTGGAAGGGAGAAAGTGTGTTCCTGAAGAATACAGTTGCAGCTAGCTGTCCAGCTACTTGCCATCTTGACCACTGTTGATCAGTGCTATTTTTGCTAATTTCCCAGATAGTATTATTTGAGCATGGGAGGTGTTATTTTTTGGATATTGTTTCTAAAAAAAATTTTTTTTCAAAATAGGCTTTTTCACAGTGGCATAGGATACTTTGTGTATTATTCTTGAAAAATAAATAAAGCAAACATTGACCCACTGACCAATTTAGAGAATAATTTGAACTGTAATTTAACTTCGCTGATTTAATGGATGCTGCTTGCATTTGCTTTTATAACTGTGAAAGAAACCTGTTTTCAGTTTTAGGTAATACCCCTACACTGTGCAAGCTTCTCCTTGAAAGAAAGAAAACATTGGACTCCAGTCCTCTATATTCATACTGTGTATGGTGTGATATTTCTTGTATAATAACTGGAAAATATATGTGTATAACCCTGCTAAGTCAATCATAATTATGTAACCTCTTTCTGAAGCAGCAGCTTAAAATTGTATGGATATTTCCAGTGGACATGTACAACATACTGGCATGAACTATGTTTTGAAGTGCCTAGGGATGTTTTGTTTCAACGGTGATACCTATATATATATTTGTAATTTTAGAATATTTTTCAAACATTTTTAAGAGTGCTATCTAAAGTTAATATTAGTTTAGAATAAATAAATATTTGCTTAGTGTTCTCAGCTTCTTACCTCTAGATACTTCTGGTTTCTCTAATGACTTATGTTCGTAGATTTCAAGCTAAGCAACAAGGGAAACTGTAAAATTCATATTCCAGAAAGTTTAGTCTGATCTGCCAGTTAACAAATCAAGTCTTATCTATTAATCTGGCCCTCCTCAGAATGACTTTTATGTTCCCTGTTTTCCTCATTCCTGTTTGTCCCCCCCTCCTTTTGTTATTTCTCATTGCTTCATATTGAATTGAGGGTTGACTAAGAAACTCAGGATTATTTTTTTCTTGCAGAATAGTTCTGCTTAGTATTGTTTGACTAGCAAAAATGGAGCTTTATTGAGCACTTAACACAGGAAAAACTCTACCACCTTGTTCAAGGTTCAAGACCTTCCTATTGTAGCTTGGTAAGAAGATCTGGATGGTCTTTGTGTATATAAGGTTAGCTAAAATTGGAAATTCCATCTCTGGTACTTCTGACTTAGAGCAATTGTATTGCTGTGGTGGATTGGGGACAGCATGTTAAGAAATAGGTAGCAATTAATTAAATGATCTGCTGGCTAAAATGATGAATGAAATGTATGATTCCTAAAAGTATCTTTCGATTTTTTTTTTTAATTCACTGTGAGAAGAGAATTCCACAGTGATGTGTGTAACAAGTACACTTAGAGCAGGCAGTTTCTTCAGTTCCACTTGTTAACTTCATAGCAGTGTGTTTCACTGACTTGGCAGTCGGATGTTTAATGATGACTCTTGTTTATCTGGGTCATCTTAAATGTATCTTGAGAGCACTTCTTTGAAATGCTCTGGATGGAAATAAGGGAATTATCCTTTTGACCTTACTTGCATCTTGCATCAGCTCCTGGGCAAAGCCAAATTATATATCCCATATTAGAAATGCTTTAGTGCATTAGCTGGGTAGTGACACTAGGCACATACAGAAGCTTTTCACGTAGAGAAGAAGTTTGCTTAGAATATAGTATATTTCTCTAGAGTGTTTTGGCACAGGAGTTCTAGTGTGGCAGACTCCATTTA
Source organism: Pseudopodoces humilis (assembly GCF_049639895.1). NCBI lineage: Eukaryota > Metazoa > Chordata > Aves > Passeriformes > Paridae > Pseudopodoces > Pseudopodoces humilis. The sequence goes on from NC_142205.1 coordinate 25,997,052, forward strand.
GTTTAAATGGCGATGCTGTACAGTAGTTGGCTGTCTAAAAGCCCTCTCGGCTGGTTTGTGTTCAGATTCTGAGATTCTTCTTGGTTTGCCTGCTATCTGGCTGGATCTCAGCTATTCTTTTGTAAATTACTTACTTTCCAGTTTTGTTCTTGCCACATGCCTAGCAAAAATAGGGAATTCAAAAGAATAGAGAAAAATTAGTTTGTTGCTATTTAGCAAATGAAGCAAACTCAAGTGTTTTATATTTGGAGCGTGGAAGCAAAATTAACATCTATGCTATGGCTTCTTCCAAGAAGTGTCAGAATATTTTATTACCAGGATTTTTGGCTCTTGTCTTCACAGCTGCTGCATTGTGATCTTTGGTTTCTTATTAAAAAGCTATGTTTCAACTGTGCAAGTGTATTCTAGTCACTTATTTTTGCAGGGAAATTAGTGTAAAGGCAAGTACATGCGTATTAATAAAATCAGATTTTTTAAGAATTAGGATTTTTATTAATGATTTTAGAATGTTCCATGGTACTTGGTTTTGGAATAGGTGAAACAGAAGGACTGGGTAACATGTAAGTTATAATGATTCCCAATGTAAAGGAAAAAAAGTTTTTCAGCTATAGTTGGCTGTACTTCTGCTGAGGGTCATCCATGCCTTAAGAAAAACGCATATGTAGGATATCTTTTTGCAGATTTCAGTTATTCTACTCAAGTGTTGAAAATGTCAGTGCTGAAAAAGTATTGAGATGACTTTTATTTTGTAGTTTTGTGATAATTTTATTAAATAGCCAGAACATAGGAAGATCATGACTGCTGCATCTGGAAACCAGAAGTTTAAAATCTTTTTCTTTTTCCCCCCCTCTAGATTTTCAACTGAATTCTCATCTATCAACACTGGCAAATATTCACAAGATTTACCACACCCTCAATAGGCTGGTAATGACTTGCCATTTTCTCTTAGTAGAATAGCTAGGGCTTTGGTCCAGAATATTTAATGATTGAAATCATTAAGTGATTACACTTCTAAAAATTATAACTGCCTTGTTGTATGAAAGGCTGTTGGGTTTCAATTGGTGAAGAGATAAGCAGTATAAGTAAAAGGTGATAGATTATACTCCAGAGGTCAGAGTGGAGTTTGAGCTTTGTTTGAATGTTTAATTTAGATGTTGCCTCCCTACAAGCAGCTTTCTTGGATACATTTAGTGATTAAGTGATGGCAATCATCATAGTTACCCAGTTTCCTACAGTTCTTCTGGAAACATACTGATTGTCTTCTTACATCCATGCAGAAAGTGAAACAAGGTTTTTTTGAAGACTCATTCTACTTATGTGTTGCACATTTACATTTGTTTTATTGCAACCATATCTGGAAAAGGTGATTCAGCTTCTGTGTGTACACTGCAAATTTAGTGGAAAAGACCCTGCCTGTGGAAGGGGGTAACTTGTTTCCAAGATTTCAGGGTTTTTTTTAATCAGTTTCCTTTAGAACATGTGTGTTTATCCTAAAGCAAAGCCATTTCTGTGCTAAATGGTAAATGCACTCTTTCTAAAGCTGCATTTATTGGTGGGATTGTTCAATACAATAATGCCAGTTCCCCAGCTAATGGGTAGTTATTTCCACTCTGAAAAAATTTGGTATGTTTTTGATTGAAAAAAACTCAAAAATATCAAATTCAGTTTACTTGAACTTTTTAGGTAAATTTGCAAGGCTAACTTTTTAGGTAAATATGAGCTGAAAATACAAAGGCTGCAATCATAGATAATCCTTAAGTAGTTAGGATGAATATTAATGTCAAGTAAAATTAAAACTAGTACAGAAGAATAAAGATCACCATTTTGGTTAACTGCATCATTCCTGTTTCTTGCAGAATCTGACAGAGGACGTTGGTCAAGACGATCACCAGACAGGTATTTAATAGGGATGCAGTAAAAAGAGATTGAAACAATTTAAATGTACTTTATTAAACAAGTCTCTCTACTGTAACTGAAAATGATGTTTTAGAGGACTGAAGGAATTTTAGGAAGCAAATGCCAGGCTTAGTTTGTTGTTTTTTTTTTCAAAATAGGTATTTGTGCTTTTAATTTATTCATTTATGAAGGACTTGAACAGGTTTCAGCAGTATCTGTAATTTACTATCTCTTAGTTTAGAAGACTTAATGAAAACCTTCTCTCACTCCTGGGTCTCAACCTGTTGGGCCACAGTATATCCATGTTCTTACAGTATTTTGAGTCTTGAAAGAGCTTTAGTAAGAGCAGAACAGATGCAAGATGTCTTCTGGCTGTTGTGATGCCTGTGACCGAGTTTAAATGCTGTGCTCCAAACAACCAGCTTTTTTCCTGACTGACTCTAATGCAGGTTATTTCTGTTTCTTGTGCAGATTTTCAGTCAGTGTCTGAGTAGTATCTTTTTATAAGCTCACATCTGTGTTTTGTTCAATGAGATGTCATAATTTTTTGAGGTCTTCTTCTCAGGTGCCTGGTACCAGATTCCTGCCATTCTTGATTTGTCAGCATTTGAGCTTTGTGACTTGATGTTTTGCAAGAGTTGTTACCTCCTTTTGCACTTTCACTTGCGAGCTGGCAGTTTCCTTGATTTATTTTTCTTCTTTCCTTTTCTGTGTTTCAGGCATGATACCTGAGGAGGGAGGGAAATAACTTACTGCCTTCAAGCCCTGGTCATTCACTCAGCAGAACTATTCTTTATAACTGACCATGTCTGTCCTACCGTCTCACTCACAGCTTTATCACTATCCTGAGGTGATGGCTATATTTGCTGATGTTACCTTGAGCATTTAGGAAAGTGGAGAGAGCTGTCAGCTCCTCCTGGAAATTTCTGGCACACACGTAGAAATCTAGCACACTCTTAGCCTAGAGCAATGAGAAGAGATGTACAGGACTGCATTGCTTGGGATTGGACAGAGCTCAGTTAGGGATTATGCACCCTCCTCTGTACAGCAAAAGGTGACTGTTTCATGCTTGAACTCTTACTCCAGCCACAAAAGGCTTCTCTGAAATACTTTCATTCGCTGTGGTTAGTGACTTGATACTTGAAATTAGCTCATCATGCAAATTAAAAGCCTCAGAAAAAGAGGTTCTGACAGATCAAGACAGTTAGGGATTTTGATGTCCATATTTTAGAACTGTTGTTTTCTCCCATCTCATGATAGAGACTTGGAATTTTCTCCTATGTGACCCAGGTGCTATAAACTAAACAGCTACATACTGATTTCATGTATGAAAATGTTTACTCTTGATCACAGAGACCTGTTGTGACGCATTGAGGTAGTCCCCTTCTCTCACTAATCAGTAAGTGTTGATGTACTTGAGTTATTTGGAATTTGTCTTGCCTCTTGCCTAGCACTTCTGTCATAAAGTACAAGAAATTAGCCTCGGCACTCACATTATCTCTATTAGAAGGTGCTTGAGCATGATACTAGCTTTGATGAACAGTTTTATACTGACACTGATGGTATCCTATTGCCTGCATTGTATTGTTTGAATTAAGCTATTTCAAAAGTTTAAACATGCCTGTTGAATGAGTTGGGGCACAGAATCCCATTAAAGAGTGTAATTTTTTGCAATAATTGTAAAAGAACCTTTCAAACCAGAAATAAATATGAAATGAGAACCAAAGCAGAAGTTGATAATGCCAGGTTCCCTCCTCATCTTCATATATTATTTCCACTGTTTCTTATGTTCCTGCCGTATTTTATGTCTTCTTGTAAGAAGAGATGAAGCCCAAATATTTGCATAAGTTTCAGGCATGCTCAGTTGAAATGTGTGTTTGATTTGACTCATGAGAGGACAAATAAACATGCAAGGAGATATTTTGGCCATTGTGAATGTAGTACAGTGAGCTCTCCTGTTTCTGTTTTGTATGGGACTTGACACTTCTGAAACATTTACTTGGAGGGACTCACGTGAATCTATGAAGAGTTACTTTTTGCAAATTGTTTGATTTCAATGTGCCTAAACTTTTGGAACTTCTGCTTCTCAGTAAGAAGTGGTCAAGACCTATTAATTTTGTTACACAATTTATAGAACTGCGTAAGTGCTGTGAATTTGAGCTTCTGTGACTAGAACTCATTTGAAAATCAGGTTAAGAACCATTGCAAAAGGTTTGAGTGTTGCCAAGCCCATATAAAGTTTTTTTGTAGTTATGAAATTATTTAACACCAAATCTTCTGGCCTAGGCCTTATTCTTAAAGATTGCTGTTCATTTTCCTACATAATTATCATGGTTATTGTCATTACATTGTGGACTTTTTTTTTGGGATAACTTAATACATGCTTATCTAAATTTGGTTGAGATTTCTAAAAGGTATTTAAAAAAATCTTAGTTTTAGGTTAATATTTATTAATAATAATATTAACTTTTAAATGCATATTTCATTTACTTCAAAGCAGATGTTTCTAAGCTAACAAAAAATGTATTAGACATTTAAATTACTTGAAGCAAATTGTATCTTTTCTAGCTATTAGCCAAACTTCCTTTCTGAAACTAGGCCTTAAAACATCAAAGAGCTATAGGGAAATGGTAGTTTCAAAATTCCTTCAGTGATTTGAGAGCTAAGATTGATCTTGTTTCAAAATTCCAGTCCCCTACAATGATTACAGTCTCATGTACTGTTGTTCAGTATGCATATCTATCTGAAAAATACAACGGATTTCAAATATGTCATGGGCCTTTGCCTTTTCACCTGTTTGTAGGTGTAAAAACAGCAGGCATTCAGACTCTGTAAACAATTTATTTTTCTTTTAGTATGTATACGCATTAATTTGGAAAACTCACATTTGAAAACATGGTTGTTTTTATGTCCTAACTACAGATCTAGCAGGTTGTTAATAGCTTAAAGTCATGATTTGGTAATTAAATTGTGATTTACTTATCCAGACTGAGAAGTCTTTAAAATTATGCTTCCTGTTGTCAACCTGGCTTGTTTAAAACAGCGAGGTAATATCTTCAACAAAAAGAAGGCTTCGTTGCTGTTCTTGATGTTTTGGAGGGGGAGAAATTGCTTTTGCCTCTGCTGTTTTCTTCTGTTATATTACAGAAGAAACCTTTTTGAGTCCAGAGCAATTCTGTAGTGTGGAATTCAACACAGAAGGTGATTTTTCCTTTTGCAACAGGATTACAGGTTGTTCAATGTTTTGATGAGTATCTTGGTTTTCTCATCTTGTGTCTGAAAATTGATGATTGTTAACTGTGCTTGTGGTCGTTTTGTTGCATTATTAACTGAGCAGCTGTATCTTCCCAATTGCTTCAGCATTCATAGTTTCTAATTATTTTTCCTTTGAAGCATCCTTCTACTGAAGCATCAGAAGAGCAGGATTCCTCACAGGCTTTATCTAGAGAAGGTGAAAATTCCATGCCTGTAAATAATTTCTGTAGGGACACAGCTTGTAGAGCTCTTCTTTACTGACTTTTTTTTCTTTTGTTTATTCTGGTTTTGTTGCTATTCTAGGACTGCCCTTCTCCTGTGGGTTTTATTTTGTATATTGTTTTAAATTTCCTAGGGTGAATTTTAGCTCTTGAATGGATGCTTCCCTTTGGAAGCTTTGTCTCCTGCAAATTTGGAAGTATTGAATAGGATGTTTGGCAAACAGCATTTAAACTCGGCAGACTTTCGGCTGGTGGTGGTCTCTTCAGCAGCCGTTTGGAGGCTCTATCTTGCAAATGCTAGCTTCAAGTGTCAAAAAACCAGTGAGAACTAGGAGGGTTCTGTCAGTCTTGAGTTGAGGCCTAGGAGTGAGAAACTTTGAAGATAATCACATCAGCGAAGCTGCACTTGGTAAGTAAAATTCTGTCAAATTTGCATGTAGTCAGAGGTAGCTGCATATTTGTTTGTAGATAGACCTTTGGGAAGTGAAATCAGTTGTGCACTGCTAGACTAGAAATCAGATTTAGAATTAGAAAGCTCTGTGTAGGAAAGGTTAATATTGCTACTTAGTGATTTGTATTGTAAATTAAGAAATTGCTGGAGTTCAAACTAAAAAAAAAAACCCTAACTGATAATTTTTAGCTTTATATGAAAATGAAAGAAATATTCTGTTGCTATTACACAGAAATTATAACTGCCCTTCAAATTTAATACACCAATTTTAGTAGCAAAATAAATGCTTTGAAATGCTTTAAAATCCTTACACTGTGTTTTTAGTAGTTTAGAGATTATTCAACAGCTAAAGCCTAGTGAAGACTTGCTCCTAACCTCAGTTATTAAGATACTATGTCTCTGAAAGCATTTACAATATGTTTGTCCACCTGGTGTCTCTGTGCTGTCAGTGTGTGAGGGCAGTGTATGTGTGCATTTAATAGCCACTTTCCAGTTTCTGAGCTGTCTCTTTTCTTTCCCTTTCTGTCAGTTTGAGAGCTGCAACTAGATACATTCAAACCAAAAAGGGTACCAGTTTTTCATTGGAGTCATTGGAGAAATTGGATTGTAGTGAATTCTGTGATCAGTTTAAAACTTTAAAACAAGTTCACCAATCTTAAAAATAGCCTATCATTTAAGGAGGCAAAGAATCCAAGCTGGAATTCTTGAGTTAAATTCTTTGGTTTGTATGGGGTTGCAGGTCTGACAAAATGATTTCTCTATTCTATAACTGTTTTATTTTACTTTCATTTATTTTACTTTTGTCTTTTGCTGTGCTTCTTTTTTGACAGAGGCCTTGCATATTTCTTATCATATTCAACAGACCAATAAATTGCACACATTTGTTGGGGGTGAGGGGGTTGTGGGTTTTTTTATTCTTGCGTTTTACCAGCAGCCAATGCCTGTGGCCATCACAAATGGATTTTTACTTTTTTAAAAGAAAGGCAATTAAAAACAATCCATTTGCTCTCAAAGGAATGAGATAGCTACAGGTTATACTCAAGTAAATGCATATTTTCCAAAAAGAGTTATTCACTATCACGTTTTCATTTATTAAGTTCAGTGTGTGTCTTAAGTCTGTTGGCTCTTTCTAGCCATCTGTTAAGTTCTTCTGTCATCTTAAGTGTTTTTAGTCTGTGTAGGCTTTCAAAAAATACTTACTGGCAGAGTCTTTAGAAATTTGATCTAAAAGATAAACTGTCACAGGTTCAGTAACTTATGAGAATACCGTTTTTTTCAGTATCATTAATGTGCAGGCATAATCAGATGGAACAAATGATGTTCAGCAGGTCAGGTTCCTTAGTTTGTTTAATTTGTAAAATGCATTGGGTGTACTGTTAGTTTTTTATGGTCTCTGGCTTATCTGTTTCAAATATATTTGATATTTTTGAGAAGAAAATAAATACTATTGTCATTAATTTCATTTTGTAATGCATTCTGGGCAGTGCTTCTAGAAGTATGTTCTTCTGACACAGCCATTATGATTTTTTTTGTGGTAATAGTTTAGGGAGTATAATACTTGTAAGTTTTTTTGATGACTTGTTAAATTATAATTTTGAATTTACAGTGCTCTTAATTCTCTTTCAAAAAGACAGTGTATGGCCATACTTTCCTGGGACAGTAATGGGGAGAGTGCTTTAGGGTTAAAAAAAAAATATATATAGGAAGAATTTTTTGAATTGGAGAGTGTTTCTTGAACTAGAGAGATTATTTTTCTTCTTAATACATAGAAATTAATATAAAAAGCAGACCAAAGAAGGCATATTTTGCACAAAAGCTTTATTAGTTGAAACCAGATTAGTTCATCTTGATGTAAGAATTGGGTTGAACGTCTTACATAATATTAGAGAAATATGTGCTTATGTGTAAGACTTTCCATGCATGTTTGAAATAACGTACATGTAGCAAAGCCTGTGAGGCTGTAAGGTTCCTTACATGTGTTTCTCCTATAACAGGAGAGAGCCTTTCAAAGATTCGAAGAATAGGTAAGCAAAAGATTACTGTCAGTATTTGTTGGGAATTGGGCCTCTGATTTCAGTCTGTTCCCTTGGTGTCAAAAAGCAGTCAAAATTTTATTGCTTGCTTCTGTGCTGTGATGTAAGATAAAAGATTTTGTGGGCATCTTAATTGAGCAGAACTAAACCTGGATGCTGTTGTAGCAAAGAGAAGCTAGCTTAGGAATGCTGGAGTTCTTAATGTTTTCTTGCAAATTTCTTTTACATCGCTTTGTGTCTGGATTTTTATACCTCGCTTCTCTCTTCTTTTCAGATTCTCTGTGTAACAGAGCTGTGATAGCTCTTTGAGCTGCTCTTACACACAGCTTTCTCAGGTGTCAGTGTGGTCTTCAGCATACAAAAGTAGGACAAAATTTTGCCCAGAGTGTTAGTCATGTTTTCATGAGACAGCAAAAGCAATTTAATGACTTGCTGTGGTCAAAAGGGCTGGTCCTGTGCTCTTTCTTGTGCTAATGTACAGAAAGTTGTTACTCTTTTTTTTCCTTTGGTTAATGATCTGCAGGTTTGGTGAGCTGGATTGGCACACTGAAGAGTTACCAGAGACATAGGAGTATGTAGCTGAGAGAAGGGGATGGAAAGACTGACACCTGATTGGCATCAGTGTTGAATTGGCTATTTCCTACTTGGGGACCTCATTTTTTGAGAACTATTCAGTTCAAATAATACAGCCAGCCACTTACTTTTTCCCCTGGTAGTTGCTGAATGTCTCTTCCTGTCCCTGCAAAATTAAAAAACAAAAACAAACCTGTAAAAAAACCTCTCACCAAAGAACAAACAAAACCTTTCCTACCTCTTGCTCTCTGTATCACAAAAAACTTGGGGCTTGAAAAGAAAGGGTTCTTTTTTCTAGAGGTTCACTCACATCTGTATTTCAAAAAGCAATGATCAACTCTTAGAAGCTGTGATTTGAATAAATGACTGAAAATAAGGATGACTTTTTGAGGACCTAAATACTTCTCTAGGATAGTGTCAGTTCTTGACTGACTGCTGTTAGACTGAAGTAATGCTAGTGCTACTGTACATTTTGGTGTAGTACTTTTGACCTTAATGGGAATCTGGTCATAGAATACCATGTAAAAGTGAGATGGATTTTGCTATTAAAAGGAGACAATTTCTTTTATAATTTTTAAATCCCCTAATTTCCTTTCCTTCCCTTTGTAATATGCCTATTAGTGGACACAGTTTAACTGGTCTGCAACAGTTTCATTTCTTTGTCCTGGTGTTTTTAATTCCCTCTGTAGGAAGTCTTCGGTCTTGCAGTTCATCAGACTGCTTTAGTAAAGTGATGCCTCCAAGGAAAAAGAGGAGACCTGCAGCAGGAGATGATTTATCTGCTAAGAAAAGTAGACATGATGGGTATGTCATCTTACCATGAGCTAAGACGGATGGAATATCTAAAGTTGAATAGCTGATATATCATGTGTTTAAGTACTAATGGAAATTATATTGAAATTTGCTTGGTTTCTCCTTGTGGAACCATAGCTGGTGATTGAACTGTGGGCTATTGATAAGTATATGTAGGTTCAGTTTGCATCTCACCTTTCTCTAGATGCACAAGAAGCTTGTAGGCAACTTCTCCTTGCCCTAGTTGCCAGCTGTCAAAATACATACTTGTTTGTTCAGAAACAACTTCTATGAGATACAGGAGTATTTTCCCCGTATACATGCATAAGATCTGCATTGGATGTTATCAGTCTCTGGCCTGTCAAAAAAGTGAATGCAGTTAGAGTCCACTAAGCTCTTGAAATCCTGCTAGTCTCTCCCTGTTATGTTATGATTTGATACTAAACATATAAGGGGAAATTGCCAGGTAAGATGATAGCCAGTGGTTCCATGGTTACTGAGGTGGTTCTCACTGCATAACAGAAGCCAAATAGGAGTGTGCATGAACAGTGTATTCTTTTGGCATAGATACTGGATAGCTGAAACCTCTGCAAATGTTGGATTTCCAGTATGTGTAGTGTGTTAAGTGATTCATTCAGAAATCATTGAATGTGCTCCCCATGTGCAAGAATCACTATTTATGTGGACCAAATTCAGAACTTGAGGCAGTACAGAACTGTACACTCCTGCATGATAGATGCAAGTCTATTCTGATGTTGAAAAGTGGCTTATACAACTAGAAAGTTTGCTTGGCACTGCATCAGTCAATAGAATTTGAGCTCTGTTATGTTCATGTACTAGTGGTGTCTCAGAAAACATATGCTTCCATAGCAAGTACCTTCAAGGAGGTTAAAAGAGGCATTTTTCTCCTGTCAGGCTGGGTACTCTCCTTTTTATACTCTAAGATGAGTAAGAAAAATACTAGTAGCCAAATTAAGCCTCTGGTCATGCCCCTATAACTCCATTGTGTTTAATAGGGTTGCACAACTGTAACTGCACTGGAATTTATTAAATGATCTGCTGATGCAGAGGAAAGATTTCAACTCTCTCTTTCATTGCTTTGTAACACTAACTAGAAAAGAAAGCAATTCATTTTCTTAGTATCTTTTGTTGCTTTTCAGAAATGATGAAATATAAAAACTAAATAGTTGATAGAGGACATTACAGCTCATTCAAAGATAGGCTTAGAATGTGGAAGCAATACAAGGATAGACTGTTTCTAGAATATAGAGAGGTTCCTAAAATTGAACTCTACTTACCTTAGCCAAGACACTGATGATAGAAAAAAGCAACCCCCTAGAAAGTAAGCTTGCTTTCTTGTAAGAAATACTGATTTGTGTAATTACTTAAGAAAATGATAAAAACCTGATTTTTTTTTGCTCTATGAATACTAGATATTTAATGGTTTTAAGAGCTTGTTGAAAATGTAATTTGAAGGATTCTTTTTATATCTGTCTCACAGTTTATAACTAATGGATCTAGTCTTCATTTTACTGCCATATAAGCATTTATTAAAAGGAAGACCTTAGCCTGCTTTTAGAATTGGAGGAGAAACCAGATCTGCTAGTCATGAACCATGGGGTAATATCCTCTGATGTGGTTCCAGTTTTTATCTGACTGTCTTCCTGTAAAGGTTTTTGAGCTTTCGTTGCTCCCCAGAGTGTTTCTTTTGTTTTAGTCTTCAAGAAAACAGTTTTTTATTTCAGCATGACTGGCAATATGAAATTATTGCTGGACATTCAGCCTGGTCTTGAAGCTGTATTTTCCTTCAAGAAAGGATTTTTACCCCTGTAATCTGTGAACAGGTTAGTCAAAAAGCAATCATCTACTTCCATGCTTGTTTTGTCAGGTGGAGTTCATATCTGTCAAATTTGGTTTTTGGATTAGACATCTCAGTTAGTTGAGCAGAAATCAGTTGAAATCAGGAAACTCTACAGCAGTGTGCTGTAGCATACCTACTTTGCAAAGCCAGTTCTGCTTACATTGCAGAGAATACAGTAAAAATAGTGTGGATAGTGGAATGCCAGTTTATAGAGTGAGGAGCTCCTAGGCCCAGTTCTCAGCTTCTGGTTTAGAGACAGACTTCCTAGAAGCTGCACTCTAGTAACTCAGGATAAGCCTTTATGGGATATTAGTCTGTGTGGATTCTGTATTAAGTGAAGAAAGGCATTCAGTGTCTGAAAGACTACACAGGCTTCTCCAGAAGAGACTGTATTTCCTAACAGAAGTGATTTGTCACCTCAGATACTTTCTGGAATGGCATAAGTTTTTGAGTGTTTCTCAGTTACAGTGGCATACTTAGGGTCAACATTAACAAATTCAGTAATTGCAAGTCTCCTCAGTGTGAAAATATTGGGTAGTAGTCCAAAGATTTGCAAGGTATGTCATCATTAATGGTGTTACTGCAGCTGAGACTGCATGTTGATGATTTCTCCTGATTTGTCCATTAAAAAAGCATTGCTTTTTTTTTTTTAAATCTATAATGGAGTGTTTTGTTGGATCGTATTTTCAGTCTTCACTATTTTTAATTCATTCCTATAATTTCTTCAAATCTGATAGCAATAATTTTAGATATGCTTTCTTCCATAAAGTTTCTTTCAGCAGGTCTCTATGCTGAAAGAGAAGATACGTTTAAGTTTATGACTTTAAGAGTCTTAAGAAATCGTCTTACATTAATTCCAGGCTGTTAGGAATACAGCCTCATCTCAAAAGCATTAGTGGAATGCACAGGCAGTTGAGGAAAAACATTCATAGGAACAAATCTAGTTGTGAAATTATTTGGATATGCTGATCTAGTGCATAAACTGATTGTGGAAGACTCCAAACATGTTCATTAGCATTCCACCCTTACATAATAAGAACTTGAATTCTCGTAATTAGTGCTCATAGCATCACCATGAACCATGCATGAATGTAGTGTTTCAGTGGGAGGGAATTTTTATACCAGATGATGTATAGTAAAAAGAACTCAGTATGTTATAGTAGGATTTATCTTGCCTTAAAGAACAGCTGTTGGAGGTAAACAGTTGAACACATGCTAACCTGAGCATAATGACTTGAAGACTTAGTTTGTATTTTCATCTCATTATCACAGTCTTGACTTTATTGTACTTAAAACTGTCATGGTATAGCATATTTTCAAATTGGAGTTAAAATTACATGTTCTGTACATTGTTTTTCCATCACTGTGTTAAGCATCTTCAGAAAGGTAAAGCAAGATTTATGTAAAGATACTTGCTAGGTAAAATGATAGTCCTCACTGGGTAGTTGTCTTATGCTGCTTATCTGTTACACAATATCTAGCCAAATAGCGAAAAATGAGCTGTATAATATAATGTATTGGGTTTTGACAGTCTCATAAAAAGTAATTCTACTCCTTATTCTGGAATTACACTGAGGGCAAAAGTATTGCAGTATTACTGCATACTGGATATTGTCACCTTAGGAGGATAAAAACTAGGAATATTTATCTACTTCTCTGAAATTTATATTTTCAAACAATTAGATAAATGTTTTCAATTAATTTACCCTTAATGTATAGGAACCATGAAAGGGCCTACTAACATGAAGAAAGGTTTTCTTTATTGATTAGTAAACTCAATACTCTATAGTGGAAAAATGCAATTTTTGACAACACGGTGTCATTAACATAAGGTGTACTAACTTTCAAAGTTTTCAAAACCTTTTGTGTTGAGAGTTGGTTTGGTTTTTATTCTGTTGTTGTTTACCAACTGGTTTGGTCCTGTCCCATGCAGACTGCCTTTGTTCCCAGCTGTCATAGGTGTGTAGATATTTTTCCCTTGAAGTAGGGATTTTCCGGTACACACAAGTATAATTTTTCCTTTTTCTGTAGCTTTTCAGTGCACTTCGCTTAAACTGGACATGTGACTATCAGCATGTATGTTGTTACACATACTGCTCATTAAGTAAGCCTGATAAAGTTCCAAACATTTAACAGCTTAGAAATTATCCTAAATTTTTAAACAGGGAGACATGAGGTATATTCATTCATAAAACTTAACAGTCAAGTAAGTTGGTCCTGAGGGTTGCTTTAAATGTTTTTGTTATGTGTTGCAAATTGCAAAACATCTCTTCTCCCACCCTGTTTATAGTACAGTTTTTATGAAACTATTGCTAGAATCATAATTGTGAGTGAATAGATAAGGCTTTATTAAAATACTTCCATTGTGCTGCGTTGATGAAAATTCTCAGCCAAAATTTTAAATTAATTGGTATTAATGGAAGTAATATGGGGCATCTCCTTCAATCAAAAATTGGCATGTTTTGAAATGTAAATAATCTGGAAGCAATTACTTACTCAGTTCAAAACTCAAAATTCAGTAAAGATTCTAAATTCTGGTTGCTTAGAAACAAAGCTGTTGGATGATCATTCAGTAAGCACTGACCATCTAAATAACCAGGCTGTAGATCTTCATTGAGAGGTTAACTCTTGACTTACCATAATAAAATGTAGCTTTTTTCACCTTCCCTTTTTATTTTCTTTTTACTCCTCAGTGGATTATTACCAGTTCCACCATGAAGAGAATGTTTTGTGTGACCTAAGCTCCATGTTTTCACTGATCTTGGTTTGAGTATTCTGTAACTATGCAGCCCAGAGTTGCTGCAGTGGGAGGGGCTGTGGGTGGAACTTTAACCAACTCTACAGGTGTAACATACTCAGAGCAGTACATAATCCAGCTTTGAAGACTATAGTGAGTTGAAGAGAATTGCCTTGTTCTTTTTGCTAGCAGCCACCATCAATTCTTACAATCTCGCCTAATCACCCCATAATAGCTGGATGGAAATTTCATGCTTTTGCTTTTCCACCAAATCAATTAAAAAGAAAAGAAAATAATCTGGAAAAGATGTGGATGGCTGTGTATTCGAAGAAATATGACATGCCTAGACACTCCATTTTAATTTTTTTTTTTTTCTGTTGATGCTTGCCTATATCACTTTCAGTTATAAGCCACGTTTTCTTTCCTTTTTAGCTGGTATATTACAATTCCTTAGCTCACATGAATATTTCAAATATAAGTTTAAACATGGATGTTATGAGTCAGCTATTAGGTCATGACAGAGGTGCAAGCATCTCTGAGAAAAGTACTACATTTTGATGTGGTTAAGTAACTGAAATCACTTCTACAAAATTTAGACGGGTTATCTCATGTTGCTTTTGCCCTGCTCTGTCCCACATTCTTTCCTCTCTAGATGACGAAATGGCTGTTAGAAGGAGATAATTAGAAAGAGATAACAAAAAAGAAAAGCCTAAAAGCTCCTTACAGGGATATTTGTTACAAATAACTTGTATATTGCTGTCTCTGTTCTGACACAGTGTCATGCTAAAGTAAAAAAAAATACTATTTTTCAAGTTGATATTTTTCTGAGTTATTGTACCTTCATGTGTGTTTTATCTGAGAGGCAAATACATACTTATGTGTGTAGGTCATACTTTTTTTTTTTTTCCTTGCTGTTCCTGGCGGAGGTCATGTCATGATTCAGAAATGGAAGGGCAATTCTAAAAGCAAAGGTTCCGAGTTTGCTATTGTCTGGTAGTGATAGGTACAGCAGACACTCCAGGATAAAATTGTGTATGTAACTGATGATGGAGAAATGCCCTTAGCAATCCTGTTTCAGTGCCAGCATTCTTTGACAGTGTGCAAATTCTGGTACCAAAAGTATCAGCTATATTCACTTGCTCTTCCTTTATAGGAGGCATTTTTTTGAGTTTTTTACTTTGCTTGTGCCTTGCCCCTCCCCCCCCCCCCCATTTTATTTTATTTTATTTTTTTTTTGCACAGTTTGTTCTTTCATATCTAGTGTGTGATAGACACTGCAGTTTCTTCTTACAGACCATCAATATAGAAGCAAATTATCAAGCAGAACTTGGTTGGCATAATGGTTGTGCATCTGTCTGAAAATACTGATCTTTTGACCTGGTCAATGTACTGGTCATTTGAGGAAGCTGTGAGCCATTGAGGACTTGCTGTTTGAAACTCGGATCTGTCCATTAGATGTTTGGTCATCCCAAAGTATTCAGATATCTACCCTGTGCACTCTGGCAGTGTATTTTTCTGCATAGCAGGAGATGCTGTCCTTGAAACAAAGACAAGGCACATCATATGTAGTATGCACTGAGAAATTCCACAGGGATGAGGAATACTGCAAGATGAAAAATGGATGCCAGATACATCTGTAAGTTCGTGTTTTTCTCCTCTACAAGTATAGTTCTTGATATAATTAAATCCATATTAATCATAGTTCAGTGGATGTAGTTCCTGAATATACCTTTACTCTGTGCCACCAGGTTGAACCAAGTTTTCCTAGGCTGAGTAACCTCAGGTACTTGTCTACTGTTTGCATCTCCCCACTCATCTTGCTTCACTAGGCACTTCAGAGATTAGGAGTCTCTCGCTAGTGGAAATAGTTGCCTTGGCTAGGTTGGGGTGAGAAACTAATTTAATGTTTGGAGTAAGCAGAGAGAGAAAAGGGTTTGTCTTTATACATGAGATCACTGATTCTGGCCATGCATAGTCTGTTCTCATTATAAATGTGATACCTTGTCACCTGCACTGTTAATGCATGTCTTACTAATTAGCTTGTAGCAGAGAGTGGGATATTTCGAGATTATATCCCTTTTGACTTTCTTCTTTGAATTTGTGAACTGGCACAAGCTGGAATGTCTGTAATCAGTTCTGGTTTCTCAAAAATTGAACTCCAGCAGTCAGATACTGAGCTTTTTGAACAATCATAAGTTTGAGGCAAAAGCATTTTCTTTGGAGTTACTTGGCTGTCTGTTGAGCACATGGACTTTATAATGAGTTACCGTATAACTAATTGTAGTTAATAGTATAATCATTTCCTGCAGTTCCTAAACTGTGACCTTAGCCTTAAACACAAATGACTTTCAATCTTGTATCAGTTGTCAGATATTCTCCTATGTGCAGATGCAGAGGATGTATAAAAAGGGCTGTTTTTTTCTGTTCTTGCTCACCATTCCTATTACACATATTGCTGGCACTGAAGTCTTGTTTCAGGCTGCAGTATTTAGCTCTGCCATTTGTAGATGCAGGAAACCTTTTTTTATTAAATACCTGAATGACTTATAGCTCTGTCAAAAAGTCTGTTTTTTGAAGTTTCTTCTTAAATACACTGTTTGCATACTGACAGCCTAACATGTTGATTTACATGAACAAGCAGGGCAAGACAATTGGTTATCATCCCTTTGTAAGAAAAAGCATTGAGTCTTGTGATAAATATCTTTCTTTGTGAACCTCATTAGCTTTGCTATGTCCTCGCTTCCAGCAGTAGTCTTACAGAGTTCTTGAATAAAGAGAATAGAATAAAGATGTTGACTAGCTCCTGCTACAGTTTCCAGCTTGGTATTCTACTTGGTGTTTGTCACGTTTGTTTGTGACAAAAAAGGGGATACTGAATAATTAAGATTTTGCCAAAGTGGCAGAATGCCTTCTTTCTTTGTCTTGATTGCTCTGAGTTCAGAATAGCCTAAAAATTATTTGATATATATTTCATAATCGCAGTTCATTCTGCAAGTATGAAAATGTTATCAGACTTATTAAAAACAATAAAAAATTATTCCGACTCAGACTTATACCTTCTGAGTGATGCTGTCAGCCTTTTCCTTTGCAACTTCAGTAAAGCTTATGCAAAATAGGTAATTCAAATAGGAAAAGAGTGTTTTCAAAATGAAAAAATCCAAACCTAAAATTGTGGGTATATGAATATGTGTTTGGAACACATTTGGCTGACGTTTCTATGCAGTGTTCCAGTTTGTTGCACATCAGTGTGTTTCAGTACAGTGTCAGTTTTTCATAAGGAATTTCTTAAGGGTCTCATTTGTATTTGTCTTCCAATTAGCAGTTTATAATTTTGTTCTGACCAGTATTACTTTTCTAAAGATTAGTTGCTTTAAAGGAATTATGGCAGCAAACATGAAATATTTCTTTGAATTCCTGTCAGAATGATGTGTGTGCCATTAACTTCTAGCTCCAGGTCCTCACAGCTGATAGCTGAGCTAGGTGGAGGATAGTGGGATCGGTGTACTTTAAGCTCATAAATCTAGGTGTCTTTTACTTGTCTTTCTAGAAGGACGAAACATTGATGAAATCAACTCCAAATTAATTTCATTATTCAAATGGTTTAAAAATTCTCCTTGAACCAGTTAGCCACTTCATTGTCTTCCCCCAGCAGGATTTGACATGGTGAGAGGAAGCTCTGCATGCTTGGAACACTTACAGAGCTGCTCTTGGCTACCTCATCTAGACTAAACCATTTATTTGTTGCTCTTTTCAGCCTTTATGAGGCCAAGCTACTGAAGAGTGGTGGAAATGGATCACAGAATGCATGTGCATCAGTGGATAACTTGACTGAGTCTCTTTCCTCTAGGAGGCACAAATTATATTGTCCCTGTTTCACAAGGTCTAATTGGGGGAGTAACCCTTCAAATTCGGTCATGTTTCCTGTGCTTTAGGTATTTCAGATACTTAATTTGTTTCCCTAGTGTAGTTAAAATTCCTTACACTTCTTGTTGAAGGAGAAGAGCATTACCCTGCTGGTAGTCTCTGGGGGGAAGGGAGACAGCTTTTCAGATTGTTCTTTACTCCATTATGAATGATGTTTCTTGAGTTATTGTTGATGAGGACTATTAACCTTTTTTCTGTGGTTTTTTCGTGTTACCGACTTACTGGCTTTAGAATAATATAAGTGTAGATCTTGCCTCTTTTGGCCTTTATGCCTTTTGTAGAATCCTTTTGAGGTGGCAAAAGGAATATTTGCAGTCTTCTTTAATTAATAATTAAAAATTTGAAGTTCACAAATTATGGATGCACCTAAAGGTAGGACCTGTGTTGACTGCCATAGAATTACTCTGGCCTTAGACCCACAGCTGGATTGCAGCCCATCAGTTGACTGTGGTAACTGGTGGTGTAAGGCAAGGCCTTACTATGAGCTTGCACAGAACAATTTGGGGTTGAATTTGAACGAACCTGTATTCGGTTTAGGGGAAGGTCATTTACATGGGTAATGAGTATGAGTCAGTGGAAGTATGACAGAGTGAGCAAACAAAGTATTTAGCTTCAGTGATTCTTAAGCAGTGTTCCAAATGACTGGATATGTGGACAGAATGTTGAGTAAACTGAAAGGAATAATGTTTATACTAAGAGTGGCTGTTGACTAAAAGATTGCTTTTTAAAAATACTGATTAATTAATTTCTTGTTTCTCTTTCTTTTTTCTAAGTATGTATAGAAAATACGATTCAACTAGAATAAAAGCAGAGGAAGAAGAAGTCTTTTCAAGTAAGAGATGCTTAGAATGGTTCTATGAATATGCAGGTAAGTATGAAATGCAAATTTCCTACCAGTAACAATTTAATTTATATTGGAATATAAAAATTGCATTAAATGAGCTTTAAAAAGACTGAATAGAAAGGATTTTTTCTAAAAGTCTTAGAGAAACTTTCCTTTATCCTGTGTGATGTGAGGTTGAAGAGTTCAAGGTTCAATTTTCTTTGTCTACATCCTATAAAAAGAATACAGAAGGTGTGTAATTTGAAATATTTTGGAACCTGTATACTTTACTATTCAAATCTACAGTTAAAGTTGTACTTCTGTTGAAAATGTTGTTACCTCTCTATGATCTGCCATGTTAGTACTGCATAGTACAAAATTAGCCTCAGAAGTGGTGTGTCTTTAACTAAAAAAACCCAAACAGTGAGGGAGGTAGTAACACTAGTTTTGATCCTGCTGAATCCAGTGCTTAGGATTTCAAGTGAAGAAGTGAATGAATTCAAATATCCCATACTAGTTTAATCAGATAGTTTTCCATCACAAGATATAGGGAAGATAGCCTGTAGTATTTATTCATGTATGAGAAGTTTTTTTCAGACAGTACTTCTAGGAATGTTAATTATGGTCTGCGGTCACAAAAGATGATCCTTTGTTAGGGAAGTTGGTTGTCGTATTTGTTTTCCTGCGTGTGTTTTCTGAAAGGAAGGATTTGACATATGGGGGAAATGACTGTAATGACCAGAAAGAAATGAAGTAGATGTTTAATGTCATCTTGCAGTTTTCTGGTGCTGTCTTGGATAACATGTCTAACAGCTCGTTCTGTTTTGTCTGCTTTTTAAACATAATGAAGAATGACTTAATTTGATGTAATAAAACATTTTTTCTCCTAATAAAATTATATAAATGAAATTAAATACTCTGAGATCTCACTTTTCTGTGGCAGTCTGTGAGAGGAGATTCAGACAAATTCAAGCCAAATCTAACCTGTTAGATTGTCTGCCTTTCTGACCAGCTTGATTTATTTTTTCACTCTAGCAACAGGCATGACTCATTTTTGTCAAGACTTTCATGGAAAGAAAGGATGAAAGGAAGGCTGTTTGTGAAAGAACTTTGGGGTTTCCACTGGATGCACACACCAAGATAAAACACAGAAAAGTGGAGAGTACGATTCTGTTTACAGTATTGAGTAACTTTCTAAAAATGGAATTTTCAAGGAATAATCTCTTGTGTTCTTGCTTCATAAGTCTTCTTTATGTATGCAGACAGTTGACACTGCATTTGGGTTTTTTTGCCTCCCTTGGTGTGTTTTTTGCATTACAGAATGAGTCTTTTTAAAGGCTGTTGTGTACACTGAGAACTGAGAGGCTGTTAGGAGAAGATGGGAAAAGACATAATTAAACCTTGTTATTTCTAGAATAGATCACCCAATAATAAAGTACAGATTGATCTTCCCTTTATAAATCCTGCTTTTCTTGCACATGTGATCTTTTTAGTTGAGGAAAGTAGGCATTTAAGCCTGTATTTTTTTTTCAAATGAGCCCTTTTAAACACGAGTCAAGTAATTCTACCAAAATTGTTCAAATATGTAAAGTGTATTTAAAACTAGTTCAATTCTTGATGCCTGTATAACTTTTTTCAGTATTCAAAAGTTACAAATACATTAAGACCATATTTTATTAGTGGTGCATTTTAATAGCATTTATATTTTGAATCTTTTTCCTTTTAAGTAGGCAGAGAAATAACTGTAATTCATTGTTTTCCTTCCCATTCCATTTACTTTTAGTCAGATGATGTGTGGCTGTGGTGTAGCAATATGAATAAGCAGGATAAAATAATATAAAGATAGTATATGAGACAATGAGGAATGAGATTCTGCGAATGATCATGTCTTGTATGCTGTATAGCTGTACAGCATGTTTTTATGTCATTTGATCTTGTGATAACAGTAGAAATTCCAGCCAGGGAATGAGTTTCACTAGCCACTGTCCACTCATTTAAGCGTGATAATACTATATTCTGTTAGTCTGAAGTGCATTATTAAAAATCTTACTAATTTAGACTTCAAAGATTATCTCAGTAAACGAGTAGAAAGATTGGCAGGGATGAAAAGTCGTTTTACTGTTTCTCTGTTTTCAAAGGTGAGATAAAGATTTAAGTGCATCAAAGTCTGATATTAAGTGTGGAAATATTTATTTCATGTTAAAACAAACTCCATGAAAGTTAGGTTGCGCTGTGTAATTGCACTTCTTTTGTAAAGGACAGGGTACTTTAATTTTTAGAGATAAGTAAAATAAGTTTTGTTTGCAGGCACAGATGACATTGTAGGGCCAGAAGGTATGGAGAAATTTTGTGAAGACATTGGAGTTGAACCAGAAAATGTAAGTTCAGAATCCATTTTAAAAATGCCTCATCTGCTATGGTGTACATTAGCTAGTCTTACAGTTCTTGCTTTTCCACCAAGGATTGAAAAATTCTTGAGACTTGAAAAAAATTCAAGAAATATAAACCAGGGAGGTTTTGAAACACATTTGGGAACAACTTTCCATTATTTTAAAGACTGTCAATCTGTGAAACCTCAACATGTCTTCTCTGCCCCCCCTTCTTTTCCACTTTAACACCGCCAACCTTCAGTCTCTTCAGAAAAAGAGAGATCTTAAAAAAAAAAACAACCAAAAATCAAACCCCCCTCCGATGATTGTCTTTCTGAAACTAAGAGACAATATTCAAGATTTAATATACCAATGAACAAATAGTGTTTCCTTTGGGTTTTCTGGGACAGAAAGAGATCTCAAATATTATGGGCAGTAGTGGCACTACCATTATACTATTTCAAAAAATAAATAAGGAATATAAATATATTTACAGATACCTATTCTTTATGTGAGGTGTATATATGCGTGTGTGTGTAAATATATGTATGAATAAAATCTAAAAAAATAATTGTGCATTTTACAGGCTTTTTCCTCGTGCCTAATTTTTGTTATTTAAATGCATTTGGAAGTCCTGTCTTTTGCAGAATTCATGGAGCGTCATATAAGTAAACGAGAATTGTGGCTTTGAAAGATGTTCTGAAAAATGAGATGTTATTTCATAATTTCATAATTTCAGAGTTTAGGAAAAAAATAAATGTTGTGATTTATGCAGACATTTTGGATGTCTAAGCAGGTATTCTGATTTTCAATTATAAGCTGTACAGAGCTTCACTAACCTTAACTTAACTTAGTTAATGGCTAGTTAAATTACTTATTTTTTTTCTCCAGGTTGGCAGGGTCAGTTGTCCTGAAAGTTTTTCTTTCATATATTTGTCAAATGTGGTTTCTTAAGTTGATGAATTTGATAATAATAGTCTTAAGGTATTGCTTTTTCTAACTTCTTTTTTGATTTGGTCTTCTGTGCGAGATGTGAAAAAAACTGTTTCCTTTTGGGCAAAACTGAAGTATTTATGTATCAGCCTATGTTTTGATGTGTATTAATGTTAGTTCATCTAGATTTACTTATCTGCTTGAACTGTGGGATCATTATTAGCTTTCAAATAATTGAATTTCATGGATTGCAACTGATGTTCATTGAGATGAGGGTTTAACAAATGCGAGGTATAATTTGTCAAACTGGTACTGAAATTTTGTAGTTACTTTGGGAAACCTTTTCTGTAGCTTTTGTACCAACTAATCTTCTCCCCATTGTATTGCCCATGAGATGACTGGTAACTTGGGTAGATGTTCACTATATGTTTGCACTGTTCTCTTTGGACTGTGTAAAGGTTTGTCACCTACAGGTTTTTCTTAACTTCTAAAATAGTGTAGCCTATTTTCAGTTCGGTTCTGAACTTTCCACTTAGACAAGTAAAAGCTTTTGTAGCCCACTAAACAGTGGTTATTTGTAAAACACATTGATTTTTTGTTAAATTCTCAGTCTCCTTGTTTTTTTCTTCTTCAAACAGGTAGTTATGCTTGTGCTAGCATGGAAGTTGGATGCACAAAACATGGGCTACTTTACGTTACAAGAATGGTTAAAAGGAATGACATCACTACAGTAAGTGCCTTGAAAATTCTCTTAAATTTGTTATAGTAAACACAACTTTTCAGAAAAAACACACTTTAGTGTTTTGACTCATAACACCTAAAGCCAAGAGCTCCGCCATGGAGTGAGTAGAAGTCACAAGTTTTTGGTCTGATTTATGATGATACTGGTCACTTAGAGACAACTTGAAACCTGACGTTGCACATTTAAATACAGTTGGATTAAAAGGTCTGCACTCAGTCTCAATAAAAGAGAAATGTCATAAAGTTTGACTCTCTTTCTGTCCCCAAGGACATCTGTCTTTGTTGCTGGATTGCAACATCTTTTTTTTTGCATCTTTTAGATATTGGTATATTGTTAGAGTGATTTAAAACACTAAAAAATACAAACCCTTTCTGTAACTCTGCATTGTTCTTTCTAAAAGTTGCTTGCTCCAGTTAAGAGCTTTTATGGCAAAAATTATCATAAATAAAGTTGGATAGTCATGTTTCGTAGAGAGCTGGAGAAAGAATGAACTGTTTTGACTTACCTTCCAGAAGAGAATTACTGAAACTGTGTAGGAGGTTCTGTAGTTTCAGCAAGACTTTACAAGTATTTTTCACTTTGATTTGCTGTTTGTTTGCCATGCATGGACAAGCTCTTAGTTTTATCTGTTGGAGAGTGCATTTTTACAAAGCCAGTCAGTCCCAGTGTAAGACTTTGTTACTTTATTTAAATTTGTTTCACACCATGGGTTTAATAAGGTATTTCATGAAGACATACTCAGAAACATGCCTCTATACAGAGTGATGTGTTTTGAACAGGTTAATGGGGATACATGTTAGAGATTCTTTCCTAGAACATCAGACATCTCAGTAAGAATGCAGCCTCTAAACCTACTTGGTGCTTGTTTTGTAGGTGTGATACTACAGAAAAATTGAGGAATTCTCTGGATTACTTGAGATCTTTATTAAATGAGCCTGCCAATTTTAAACTTATTTATAGATATGCCTTTGACTTTGCACGGGTAAGTACTGTGCACTTAAAATGACAAATGTTACTGTCATAAATAATAATTGAAAGACCGTATACTTCTAAGGTTGTTTCTCTGAAGATGCTACTCAAGATGGCTTCTAACAAACTGAACCATTTGTGTTCTAAAACAGAATGTGCGAGATGTCAAAACTGGAAAAGTATATAGTAATGCTTAGTGGTTTAGTGACATGTTTTTTATGTCTCTGCCTCAAGCTATTTTATGACTTCAGGGAAATAATTTAGGCCCCATTCTGTTGTGTATTGAAGCTTTACTACTGAGTTCCCCTGACTTTATAATTACTGCGGTTTCTCTTACTGTGAATTTTGTGAGCATAAACATATATAAAACAGGAAGACACATATTTCAATATTTCAACATATTTCCATAGCTGATGAAAATGGGTAACATGATAAAAGCTGGATATGTTATAAATACTGATTCAGAAGATCGTTGTAATGAGTTTAATGATGTTCTCAGTATTTTTTAAAGAATACCCTGATATCAGTCTTCCTGCTATAAAACATGCTTTGATGAAATTTTACTTGTATTGGAACTAGTAGACATAAGACTAATCATACTTGGAGAAAGTAATAAGATAACTTTATTTTCTGAAATAATAATTTGAAATAGAATTTGGACATACATTTTGCTAATGTGTTGGAATACACAGAAGGTTTAACATGAAAAGATAAAACTGAACCTCAGATTCCAGTGCAAGTGAACTAAAAAAATTAAGAAAACTTGCACCAAAAAAAGTAGCCTGAGAAAATGAGAAAAATAAGAAGAAATTGCACTGATAGCAGTCCTGATAGTCTCTCATTAGCAACTCAGATTTTTGATAGCTCAGTGCTTTCTTCATCTCGGCATTCAGATTTCTGGTAGTTCACTTTTAAACAAGGAAACTTGCAGTTGAATATAAAAAAAATGCATGGGATTAGTATGAGAGGAAAAGAAAAGCTTTATCAACCTCTTAATTCCTCCTTTGCTGTATGAAGCTTTATTCTGCCAGTTTTGCTCAATGTAAAATGCAGAGGCATTTCCTAAGAAGTTCATGATACTGATGAAATATTTGGGATAGAGAGCGAACCTGTGCCAGCTGATGGCCTGTCAGAAGTGCAGATACTTAAAAGGTGGATAGTTCATGTTTTCTTTTCAAGAGGTACCAAAGTGGTGTGACAAACAGTGGTCTAAAAAAAGAATTTAAACATTGAGACACAGGAGCTGTGACTGTATTTATGACAAAATGTCCCTGCAGATTATAGAACTTCGACCCAACATATAAATTTGGGTGTATTTGGCTACAGTGATTACTGGACTTTTGATACTACAGACTTGGGGAAAGTCTATAGGAGAATAGCATCCAGTAAGAACAGAAAAGAACAAAGGCAGATATATTTATAGATGCTAGATTAAACTGGGTGTAATTTTTTTCAGGGTCATTGAAATAATTGATAGAAAAAAGCTGATGGTTTTGCATTCAGGAGATAGCATAATTTCTGTCCTAAGGATGATTCTCTTAGGGAAGTGCTCCATGGCAAAAAACCACTTGTCTGAACTTCCTAAATTTTAAGATTTTTTTTTTTAAAAAGAGTCTGTTGATTTGGCATTTAAAGTTAGATTGTGAATAAGAATGTGTCATCAAGGTTTCATGTGGCAATGCACGATTTAAGTCAGCATAGATTTGAGGAAATAATTTAAAACACCATATGTTGATATTAAGCACAAATACATTCCTCAATCCATGTTTGCCCTTGTTATTGCCAAGTTTGAGAAGATACAGATGCATGTATATGGCTTAAACAGATCTTTAATGTGAAATATGAGGGGGAAAAAAATCTCAGGAAGACTGCCTATCATCACTGTAAAACAAAGATAAAACCAAGTTTGTTAATAAATTGCTTCAACTGTATCCAAGGAATGTAAGTGTCTAGAATGTATGCTAAGAATGAAATTGCATGGCATGGCAGATGTACCATTAAGCAGTTGGAGGTGGGTAGAAAGGGCTTGTCTGAACAATTTGTTCTGATCAGTAGTCAGAGAATGTAGAAATGTAACAATATAAGACATAAAAAACCAGTGTGGACAAAATAAAGGCAATAGAGCCTGATTTCATTAATACTTGAGTGTGTGGGAAGAATTCAGAGTATAAACAGTAAGTAAAATAAAATGTATTCTGGCAGCAGCATTATTTCTGCTTAAAGGTTTTTGTGACAGAAGTGTCGACAGGCTTTGGAAAGAGAATTAGTTCTTAGAACTTTTTGAGTTCTAAGAAATAAGTGAAATAAGAAATAAGTGAAAGATTTACACCATACTAGTACAAAAATGCCTTTGCAGGTTACTTTTTCATCTTTCTTACTAACTGCAAAGTTTTGTTCATAATGGAAATTACTTTTTTCTCTAAATCCCTCTTGGATTTAGTGCCCAGAATGCAAAATAGTTTCTCATGTTTTCAGAATTGCTGGTCTCCCCGCTTCACTTTCAAAACAAATCTGCATTAAATTCTGTCTATGCAGTTTTAGAATTGAGATGTGTTTAGAATGAAATGAATATAACCTTGTGACTAGGGCATTCAGTTGTTGACTGAGAACTGGGATCTTACTCTGTCACATCCTTCTTATGTGATAGAAGACAATTCAGTTATGATTTTAGCTTGATTTTTAATAAAGATGTGTATTCTGTAATACATAGAACTGCATTTGTACAGGTGAGACATAAGGCTCAATTTCCTTTGTCGTGGGCAGCTAGCTGTCTTGCAGTGATCTGTTAGACACTCCTTGCATCCAGAATATCCCTATATGGGATATGTCCTGGTGGACAACAAGCTCTCTGTGTGTCAGCAGTGTGGAAAGACAGTGGTGTCCTGGGGTGCATTGGGAAGAACACTGCCAGCATGCTGAGGGAGGGGATCCTGGCCCTCTACTCAGCCCTGGTGAGGCACATCAGGAGTGCTGTGTCCAGTTCTGGGCTCCTCAGGGCAAGAGAGACATGGGGCTCCTGGAGCAGGTCCAGTGGAGGGCAGTGAGGTTGGTTAAAGGATAGGAGTGTACCAGTGTCTATCATTATTTGCAGGGAGGGTGTCAGAGAATGGATCCAGGCTTTTCTCAGTGGTGCCAAGCAGTAGGACAAGAGGCAGTGAGCAGAAGGTGATGCACAGGAAATTCCACCTGAATATGGGGTAGAATAGCTGTGGAGGTGACCACAGACACTGGAACAGAATGCCCAGAGAGGTTGTGGAATATCCCTCATAGAAGATATTCAGGTACCACTTGGGTGCAATCCTGTGCCACGTGCTCTAGGGTGACCCTGCCTAGCAATGGGGTTGGACCTGATGACCCACTGTGGTCCCTTCCACTTACCCATTCCATGATTATGCAATACTCTGTCTTTCCTTAATTTAGATTTTGCAGTCTGCTGTCATGAATACATACAGAGAACAAGATCTACATTGGCTAATATGGAAATTGATTTTTTTGTGATTTCATTGGCTTGTAAATTTATAACTCAGTGCCATAATCAAGGCATAAAAGTGTGCAGGTTTATCTCATCTCTCAATAAAATTGGTTTAATTTAGTGTTAACAAAGGTAGGTGAGTAAACTACTTAACAAAATGGAACCATACACATACATGTTACTTTGAGATGTGCAGAGTTTATGTTACTAAATATTTGCCACTGATTAACAAACCTGCTGGGTACAGATGCTGCTGCTTTTACTTAGCAGAGACAACAAAAACGTCAGCCCTTAAGCTTAAATATACTGTTGTTACAGTGAACTAAAACTGGACAGTCCAGAGAGGAGTCTAAATGTGCTGGTGTATTATGTTCTGCCTGCTCATTTGATAATTTAATCTGAATTTCACGTGGTCAGTTAGAACAACAGAACAAAGACCCTCGCATGGCTCGCTCTCCGTGTAGTGAAGGAGGTGTCAGGTAGCAATGAGTGTCTATTGACAGTCCAGGTAGTTGTAATGATAGAGCAGGAAGTGGGTACAGCACCACTACTCTGAGAAGTGTGGCTGTGCAGGGGATCTGTGCAAACGTGGCTGGGGATCCGCTGGCCATTGCTTGCTAGGGAGTTATGAAGTCAGAAATGACCTTAGGCCTCATCTGCCATAAAAGTGATGTCTTATTGGGAACATCTATAGAAGGCAACATCTCTGTAAAACAACCTGTTACCTCTAAGGAAAGAAATTTTACTGGCAAGTTGTGTTTATTAAAAAAACACTGTAAGATACTGCTATATATCTTATTTATTTGTTGATTTATTTTGTCCATGGGTGAGGTGTGAGGGAGGTGAATTCATGCTTTGTTTTCCTTTTTGACCTTTTCATGCAGGAAAAGGACCAGCGCAGCCTAGATATCAATACTGCCAAGTGCATGTTGGGCCTTCTTTTAGGAAAAGCGTGGTCCCTTTTTCCAGTATTTCATCAGTTTCTAGAGGTATGGAATTGGAAACAGAACGATGGGGTTTTTTAATCTGTCTTCTCTTACGCCTTTTAACTCAATGTAGAATGAGCAGCTGTGAATGCTGTGTTCTGATTTAGGAAATAGTAACCACCAAAGTAGCACATGCAACTGGTTGTCTTTCCTTGCTTCCTTTTTCCTAAATTCCTATGGTGTTAAGATTTGTGTAACACAGAACAAACTATAGAATGTTATTTTTTTTGCTTTTGGACTTTATTTTCTTGCTGCATGTTTTCCTGTAAAAGATATCTTAATCAAAAGCATGTTTCAACACTAGTTTAAATACCTGCTGGTTTAATCTTTTATACTTTTAGATGGCACGTATACATTAAAACAATAATGCATCACAAAGTTTAAATTTTCTGTAAGAAAATCTGAGTTTGAGACAGTTGAAAATACATGTCAGTAATTTCTGTTTCTTGCCTCAAGCAGCAATCAAAATACAAAGTTATCAATAAGGACCAATGGTGTAACGTTCTTGAATTCAGCAGAACAATTAACCTTGACCTCAGTAACTATGATGAAGATGGAGCCTGTAAGTATTACCATATGTTGATGATCTAAACTAATTTATTTCTCTGAGCTTAATCATTCAGTATCCTTTTACAAAATTTTGTAAAATACAGTTATTTGATCTCTCTACAGGGCCAGTATTGTTGGATGAGTTTGTGGAATGGTATAAAGGAAAACAGATGACATAGGAGTTTAACTATGCACAGCCACTCAAGAGTCACTGTTACCACAGTTATGTCAACCATTAGCCATAAACTGCTATTTGTATCAAAGTGCATGCTGCTTTTCTTGCACTGCATCCCTTTGGCAGGGAACTTTCGATGTTTGCTATTTAACAAGCTAGCTATGCTTGCTGTTTAGCATTGTTCTCTTTGAAGGCTGCTTTGCATTTTGTATTTACACTACGAATTGGTGAACTTGCCAGAGTCTTCACTGTGATTATGTGTATATTGCTGTCTAAATTTTGTATATGTGTATAAAAAAAGGCTTCACCTAGGAATTATTTCTGCAGAAAT
Source organism: Pseudopodoces humilis (assembly GCF_049639895.1). Lineage (NCBI taxonomy): Eukaryota > Metazoa > Chordata > Aves > Passeriformes > Paridae > Pseudopodoces > Pseudopodoces humilis. The sequence goes on from NC_142205.1 coordinate 26,026,144, forward strand.
GTATTGTAAAAATAATCTCGTGGCATATTTCTAATCATCACTTACATGTCTGTTGAAACTTTAGTTATTTTTTCTTTTTGTCTCTAATGTAGCATTTCAGCCTTTCTGGACATAGTTATGTGAAGAACTATTTACAGTTTCAATGTTACTTTTGAGATGCCAATTTCTGAGAAGACATGCTGTGATTTCCTTCACCAGAATTCGCCAAACCTGACCTAATGCTTTATAGGAATGAAACACTGGTGTCTTAAAAATATGTATACATATAAATATTTAAATGCTGTAATAGTTGTACATGCCACAGATGATTTCCATTCAAAGAAAAAAGTACTGACTTTTTAATGTTAAAACTGTGGTAGTCATTACAGGTAAAAATGAACAAATTAAAATACCTTTTAAAAATGGGTTTTAGACTTTTTTAAATTGCCATTGGCATACTCCTTTTAATTTTTGTTGTACCGAGAATGTTTGATCTATGTTGTGATGTAGTGACCCAATGACATTGAAAGTTCTAGCTGAAATTAGTGGTTTGAGGAATGAAGTGTGCTAACCCCTAGCACAGACATAATAAAGGTTTTGGGTTTTTTTTTTTTTGTATGTAACACTAGTCTTTCCAAGGGCATCCAGCTTCATGTTTCTAAGTACTGAAAAATATGATATTGGAAAAAACACGATATTGAATAGTCAAAGTAGTACTTTTTCTTTCCTGTTGGGGATTAAAGTTTCCTGGCAGAATGTCCATTGCAGGCAATGGGCATGGAAGACACCAGCATTAAATGACAGTACTTTTTAGTAGGGACCACTTCCTGTTTTGCTCATCTCTTTATATGTATGGGATGGTTCTAGTGATTATTTTGGGAAAAAATGAGTGAATGGAATAATGTTGAAGTTCTGTAATTTTGTCATGTTGTCTTTGCCTTACCCTTCTTTATGAAGTAATGTTAGAGTTGCTATTTATAAATAGGTCCTTAAAGTATCCGGTGCTATTAAACTTTGATCCCCAAGGATTTATTGAGATGTTATCAATTCATGGAGCATTTAATGACAAAGGGCCAGTGGGTATTTTGGAACAACAAATAACATTATTTTTCTGTAGAAATATTTTACGAGGTATTGGCAGTTTTGTTACTTCCCTAGAATGCGATCCTGAGCAACAAGAGGAAAAAGTTTTATGTTGAAAATTTTCTTCTGTGATGAAGGGTCTATCCTTGCCATCAAGGTAGGAACAGCTGCCATTGACTTGACCCATTTCAGGATTAAGCCTAGTTTAGCAAAAGCACATTAGTTTGCTGCCCTGGGCCAGGAGGTTGTAATTGTGGTGCTACAAGTGGTCAGTTGTGTTCAGATCTGGTTGTTGTTGTTGGTTTTTGTTTTTCAAGCTCAGCTGCCAAAGACAAAAACTGTGTGTCTGTTTGTGTATATTTGTATATACGTAAATATACAATATACATGCATATACAAAACATAGAATTCCATGATGCTAAGAAGAAAATACTACCTGTCCTGTGAAATAGCTACATTTGGGTTTCTGTAACACTAAATAGCGCTTTATAAAATTAGTAGTGGTAAAACTTACACAGTCAGTGCTTTCTCATGTACTACTGTACATAACCTTAATTCCATGTTTGATGCCAGTTTGCACAAGAAATTAATTGAGTGGAGTGTGATATTTAATGTTTACAATAAGCCTCTTAAGAAAACACACCTTTTATTAAGACTTCTGATGTAAATGTGTATATTACAATAGTATTACTGTAATGGAATACCAGTGGAGCTGCTGGTTTAGTTCTTCAAAGAATGAACTTAGAAGCAATATAACTTTTAACATTAGGCCAAATTGTGATTGCCAAGATTTTAAGTGAAATAGGTGTAGTTGTTCTTGAAACATTAAGCTAGCTGTTGCCTCTAGGAGACTGTTCAGCACAAATTGGTGTGAATCCTGCAACAAATACAAGTTTGTATAAAAGGTTTTATATGTCACAAATAACTGAGTTTCCAATAATGGAAGCAAGAGCCAAAGACACTTTTAATCTATTACTGTTACAGGTATAGCTTTCATACAACAGGGTTGACAGAAATCGGTTCAGCCAGGTCTTGGCAGTTTTGCAAATGTTTATCAGAATAAAAAAATTAATTAAAAGCAAAGAAACGGGGAAAGAAACCTCAGAAAGTACTTGGCGGTGTAAGCAAACAAACTTGTTCTTTCAAGTTTTTTCTTTTTGGGTAAAAATCAGGAGTGGTGGAAAGGAAGAATGTGTTTGGAAATGAATGAGATACTGCAAATTTTTATTCCATATGAAACAGTATGAATCTGTAGCCATCAGCAGGTTTATAAACATGCATCTTCCTAAAGTAAACCACAGATTCAATTACAGCTAGTAGAGACGGCTTTACTGACATTTATAGTGAACAAATGACTAAAACGGACCTGTGTGATTTGATCACACATATCCATCCTGCTGGTTTTGCTATATATGCTGATAAGCAGGAGATCCTAACATTGCCTGCTCCTGTATATTGGAGAAACTTTTAATAGTTGTGGAAACTTAACTAACCTCCTCAGTTAATCTTGTATTTAGTACAAGTGTGGCATTTGCCTTTTTTGTTTATTATGCCATTAAATAGCTGATGTAATTTTCTTTTTTGTTTGATTGTGGGCTCCCCACCCTTCTGAGAAGTAATATACAAAATATGCTGTTTTGTGGGACAAGACACTGAGAAGTCATTCCTGAAAAAGTGTCATGGGTCTTGTGCTAATGTTTCTGGTGTACTGTTTTTGAACTTCTAGCAGAAACTTGATGATCAATTTACAATTCATTTTTGGTATTTGGGAGATATAAATTGGAAAGACAGTTAGTGAAAGGAAAACAGTGTCCAGACTACAGCAGTTGATGTTCTTTGATAGATGACAAAAATTTGGAGCTTTTTGGACTTAATAGTCTTAAAGATCTTTTCAACCTGAATTAATATTCTATTAATATTAGTAACCAAAACAGTCCATGAATTCAATATCCTTCTAAAGCAAAGTGATACTAAGTATTTAAAGTATTAATATAATTCTCCATTACTGTTGTTTCTTCACTTTTTATCTTTTCAAAAGAAAGCAAGGTGAAGAATATAGAAGTTACTGAAATTATTTATGTACTTGAGTTTTCAGTTAAAACCTCTTTAAGGTTGTCTTTAAGCTACAATAAATACTTAGGTTATCTTTGTGTAGCCATTTCTAATTCTGTTGTGGCTTCTCCCATTTAGCTAAAAACACGTGTATTTCATCAGAAATATGCTCACACAATCAAAATTAGTTACAGCTTATTGCTATTGGTTAATGTTCCCAAGTTACTGTTTTGAAGGACAATATGAATGGACTTCACTTGTGTTAAGGTTTTCCCAGATTTGTTGACCCTTAGTCATAAGTATAACAAATTGTTTGATACTCTTGGAGTTTATATAGGCAGCTTTAAAGGTTAGCTTGTGCCCTGATTTTATTTATAGCTGCTAACATACCTCTTTCTAGGCCTTATATTTTGTCTTTTCATATTGTTCTAACAGTATATAGAATCCATCCACAAACTGAATGGTTTGTTTTCTGTAAATGAGACCAAAATTCAGCTTTTTTTTTTTGTTTACTTGCTTTTATTTTTGAAATCCTTGCTTGCTCCCCCACTGTGTGTGTGTGTGTGCATGTGTATGTGTGTCAAAATAGCACCGATTGACACTGCTGTTGCAGGAACAGCAGTTAACGTGTAACTGTGAATGCTTTATGTCTTAGTTATTTGGCTATTACATAAATAAGGTGTGCTAAACTCCTGTGACTCACAATGTGATGAAAATACTGTTATGCCACCTAACATGAGTTAATTCAGTTGATTTTTTTTTTAGGTCTTTTCATGGTGTTGTTGTAAAATGGCATCCCACAAATAAACAGTATTTGTGTTGGTTTCAGAAACTGACTTCAGATTTTTCTGTGATTCATGCTTCAGAAATTCTCATATCTGAACATATATCTGCAGGCAGCCTTTATCAATTATTAGCAGGGAATTTGTGTGTAGGATCTTGTACCCCTTGTTTCTAATAGTAGAGCAAATCAGTATTTAAAACTGTTGGGAACAGGTACGTGATCCAAAAAGGCTATGGTTCAAATGGAGTGTGCCAGTGTAAAACTACTTTAGTACAAAAGTTTTCTATAGTAAGCCAATTTGAGCAGAAATGTCTCAAGACAAAATTTTACAGAAGCATAATTGTTATATGAGTGTACCCACTCATCTTGGTCCAGCCTTTTGACCCACAAGTTCCTCATTGAAAAGCTGTTGATGTATGGACTGGATGAGCAGATAGGTGGACTGAAAACTGAAATTTTAGGGCCCAGAGAGTGGTGGTCTGCAGAGCAAAGTCTAATTGGAGACCAGTAGCTAGCGCTGTACCCGCAGGGTCAGAGCTGTGTGCAGTCCTGTTCAACAGCTTCATTACTGACCTGGGTGATGGGGCACAGTGTCTCCTCAGCAAGTTTGCTGATAGGACAGAGCTGGAAGTAAGGGATGATAAGCAAGAGGATCGTACTGCCTTCCAGAGGGACCTCAGCACGTTTGAGAAATGGCCTGACAAGAGCTACATGAGCTTCACCCAGGAGAAGTGCAAAGTCCTGCAGCTGGGGAGGAGCTACACCAGTATCCGCTGAGGGCCACCCAGATGGAAAGCAGCTTGGCAGAAAAGGGACTGGAGGTCCTGGTGGGACACCAAGTTGGAGATGAGCCAGCAACAAGTCCTTGCTATGAAGAAGGTGAGTGGTTCCTGGTCTGATTCAAAGTATTGCCAGCAGGCTGAGTACACAGCACTGGTGAGGCCACACCTGATACTGCGTCCAGTTCTGGGCTTCCCAGTACCAGAGATAATTGTGACATTCTTGAGAGGGTCCAGTAAAGGGCTGTGAAGATAATGAAGGGATGGGAACTTCTCTCCTATGAGGAAAGGCTTACAGCTGTTTAGCCTTTAGGAGAAGAGAAGGTGCTGTGGGAAGTCTTACTGAAGTATTTAAATATCTGATGGGAGGTTGTAAAGAGGACAAAGACTCTTCAGCCAGTGATAGGACCAGAGGCAGTGGGTATAAAATGAAACACAGGAGGCTACATCTGGACATCAGAGACTGCTCTTTTTTTCTGTGAGAGTTGCCATGCACTGTTACTGAGACTATCCTCAGAGGTACTCAGAAGCCATCTGAACATGGTCCTGGGCAACTGGCTCTCAGTGGCCCTGCTTGATCAGGATCGTTGGATTAGGTGACCTCCGGATACTGCTTCCAACCTTGACTTAAAATAATACTTGAAATGAATGTATTTACATTGCAATTAGAATATTGTAATACAGAACCCATCCGGAAGAAGTTTTTCATTGCATTTATGTTTCTGATGAAGGCTGGGATTGGCTTTGCCAGTTCTCAGAATGTAGGCTGTTGCTTATCTGTATTTATCAGAGGGGGTGAGTCACAGTCTTACCTACCATGAAACATTTACTCCTACTATCCAAAAAAGTTTCTTTTGTTGGTTATGTGTAGGTTAAACGTGTATGTCTTCTCATATTTCAGGGTTATTTTCCAGCCCAAACTTCAGCATATTAAGAAAAGATTGAAATGCTTTATACCTACAGCAAATAACTCAATTATCAAGCTATTATGTGTTTGAAAATGAGAGTTTTGTTTTATTCCGATTGCTGTATTTGAAGTTCTTGATCTGCTCTTATAACTTCTCTATTTTTTCGTGTCCTGATTCACTGTGTGAGGGATTCTGTGTCCTGTTGATTGTGGAGCTCGGCAGGCCATTGTATTGTCAAGTCAATCATTGTCAAGTATTGTCAGCATCCTCCTGGCTGATTCATTTACAAATTCATACAGCATACACTCAGGCGCCTTTTTAATTGAGCTTATTCTGTGACTTTGTCTGATTTCCCACAGTCAACTGGTATAGTAACAGCAGTGGGCTTCCTCCTAATGTATGTGTCCTAGAAAATTCTCAGTGGCCAAATAAGCTAAATCAGTTAATGTGAACAAGATGCAATGGATGAAATGTAAAGAAAAGTGAGGATACAGTTTTGGGGTCAGTGTGTGTGGGACTGTAATTGTATACAGAAGGGCATGTTAACATGGGGTGGATAGGGAGGAGCAGAGTATGATGAGTACTATGTGGAAGTCACAGAAGATGCAAAGGTTTTGTATTAAAGAGCACTTGCTAATGAAATGAATTAATATGAAGGAGAAGCAGCTGAGTGGATATGAGTGAAGATGTGATTATAAGAATGGAGAGATGAGTAGCAAAGGACAGTGGCAAGATTAGGCAGAAATACAAAGATAAGTTTGAGATGAAACACAATATTTTGACAGTAGAATGAATACTTTGCCACATGTTGAAGTGCCACTATAAAGGAGCAAATTTACTTTGACAAGAACAGAAACTTTTCCACAACTTTATGGCATAAAGGGAATTGTGGAAATCCTGCAGCTTCTCACAAGTGGTGTAGTCTGCCCTCACCACTGCAGCATTCAGAAAAAAAAGAGAAAATTATTTTCCAATATATGTATTTTGAAATCCTGTTGGACTGTTGAATAAGCAAATGGCAAAACATTTCAGTGTATGAGATATCAACAGAGCACTTGAGTGTGCTTTTTTCCCATGATTCACAAAATTGCCTTGCCTTGTACAACTAGATTTCTTAACATGTTATCAGGTGCAACAGCCAAGAGAGATGTTAATGATGTTTGAAGACTTGAAGATATCAAAAAGAGCAAGTTGGTGCTTTTTTTCAGGCATTGCGTTTTTAAAGTTTTGGCCACAAGGAACTGGTGTGGATAATGAGCTTTAGTGAAAGGTGGCAGTAGCTCTTTGTTCTTAGTTTTGTCTTTAAAGGTAGTTTCAGTGATGTAGTGTGCCATTGAACTTGCTCCTCTTGTGATGGAATTAAAATGTGTTCCTTCTGTTTGGAGTTTTTAGGAGTTAATTGTGTCTTCATGAAAGAGTTTTCCCAGAGTTGTAGCCAGCTTCCCACATTTTCCCAGAACTGGATCTGCTCCCTTTCATGATGACTTTTCCGTTCAAGGACTGCATCAGTGGTTACTGAGTCAGTTGAAAGGGTCTTGGGCTATATTCAGAGGTAATTTTATCTTACATTTGCTATCTTTTGGCTGCTAATGTTCTAAAATAGCAGTTCTGAACTGCTTTTAATTTTCCCCTCATAAGTAAAATTCTCAAGTGTGTATAGGATCCTTTGTCTTTTTTTAAATTACTCTGCCAGTGTCACCACATCTGCAAACTTTGGGTGATGTCCCATTATAGCTACATTTCTATAAATGATGTTTCTGCAAGAATTGAATTATATTCTGTTTCTCTGCAGAAGCTTGTTTTCTCTCTTTTGCCAAGTTAAAAAGTAATTTTTGAAATGTAATTGAATATTGCTTGGACTTTATTTATCTTTGCAACACTGGGAATTCAGAGATAATGCATAAATCTGGTTCAAAAAGCAGAAGACAGTAGTATGTACTATTTCACTGCATAGGTTGAGTCCCATAAGAAAACACAGCAATAATGTAAATTTCCATGTTGCATTTATTTTATTAGACAAAAAGACAAAACAGTGAGTATCTGAAGCAAATTCCAAGGGAAATGATATATTGGTATCAACTACCAGTAATGAGGAAGTAAATATAATTCAGCAAAAGCTTTATTAATATTGTGGAGTAGCTTTTTATAAAGTCTTTTATAAAGTTATTGTGTTTTTTACAAGTACCCTTCTAAACAAAAATAATTTCACTTTAAGACAGAATAGTGTTTGCACCTGCTGTAATGACATACACACTGTGGGAGCTTAGTATTACCATTTTGTGTTTCAACTATTGGAGTTTGTTTTCCTGCTTTGCAAAATATTAGCAAATCCATCAAATGCTCTTTTCTTCTTAACAAAAAACTGGTCCTGTCCTGAATTTGTCTGACTTTTTTGACTGAGATTTTCACTGGAATTTTGGACGTGTTCTACAGTTGTTGCAGAATGGTTCTCCAGGTCTGTTAAAGTAGTGTGATCCTTCATCTTGGTGGAATCAGTGCTTTCAGAGGTTGTATTTCCTGTAGGCTTTTGTGGGAAGGAACATGAACTGTATGGTGTGCTTTCATTAAAGAAACATTGCGGGATTGAGAAGGAATATTCATCCTCATCACTCTGATCCAGTTGGAAGCAATCATCTGTTGTGAATTCTGACTGTGTTTTCCCACAACTTTGAAGATGCAGCAGAACTGCAGTAGGATTACAACACTGTGTTTCTTCAGGCAGACTGCAATTGCTGGTATCTGGTAATTCTGTGAATCCATCAGAATTTTTCTGATCAGAACCTCCTTGCATTTTATCTCCACAAGCCTGCTTCTCCTGTGGTATCAAGTCATCTTGTTGTGTAACAAACATGAAATGTTCTTCAGCTGTCTGTTCAGGCAGCAGTTGAAGAGATGATTCTTTGCTGGAATGCAGCAGTGATGGTTCTTTTACAATTTCATTCAAGCCAGTATCAATGGGAGCAAAAATAAAGCCATTGTCCTCAGATGTGCTCATGTTTCTTCTTAATGTAATGTCTGCTTCATCATGATTCTTTTCAGGGGAGTTCCTGGCTATATTCTCATCTGTACTTCCTGCTGGTGCATTTTCTTTTTGTTCTGTGTGACTGGAGCTGAGGGAATGCTGTGGTTCTCTGGGAAGCAAAGACAGCTGCAGTTCATCCTCTTCAGAAGTTTTCTCTGTGTCATATGTGGGAATATGTTTTAACTTAACTACTGTGTTACCAAAATCTGTACTTTGACTGTGTAGAGAATCAGAAATAGGGTTTTGTACTGTTGACTCTGCATTAGTAATATAATCAAATGTATTTGGAATTTCTTGACTTGAAGAACTAACTGTATCTAAATCTGATACACTTACGTGGCCACTGCATTTATCAGAGTAAGGGTATGCTGTTTCATGCATAGTTGTATCTGATCTATAATTAATAGCGGTTTCAAAATAGGCACTGTTCTTATCTTTATTTTCCCAAATCTGCTGAAGTTCAGCAGTAATGTCTGGAGACTCTGGTGGTGTTACGAACTTCTCAGTTCCACTGTCTGTATTGGCTTCATCTAGCGATGATTGACAGACTGGCAGGTTGTCACTAACACCAGGTTGTTCCAGTTCAAAGTCTGCTAAAGAACTACAGTCACTCATTGTGAATGGAGACCCTTCAGTTGAGGAAATGTCACCAAATATATCAGCTAAAGCATCTTTTTCATCTGAATGTATCCTTTTACAGTAATGCTCTGTAAGGGGGGAATTTTCTATTGTTTCATAGATGCTAAAATTCTCAATATCTGCATCTCTTCTGGAGCTGCTGGGTGAAATAAAATCTCCAACATCACTAGGTTTATTTCTGTTGATATTTAGACCAAGTTGTTCTTCACAGCTTTGCCTTCTGTGCATAAATTTTGTAGTGTGCCTGTGTTCATTATGTGAAACAATACCTTTTCTTTCTGGAGAATCTGGTGTAGCTTTTCTGATCTCAGACTGCAGCAGACCCGAGTTGTTTCTTACTTTGCTGTTTGATGTTATTTCATTGCTGTTCTGGCAATCTGTCCTTACAAAAAATAGTCCAGTATCATAAACATTTATACTTTCATTATTGTCAGTACTAGATCGGACCTTTGAAAATGCTGGTATTTTCTTTGTGTTGATCTTAGTATTGCTTTGTTTCTGGTACTCTGCTTTGGGATTTGGTGAATGTACACCACTGCAAGTGACGTTTTCATACACAGAAGTTTGTGTAGGAAAAATCTGTGTGTTTCTTAAAGAGTTCTTATCACAAAATGATGTATTACACTGTGTATTTGTTGGCTTGCTTGCAGAAGTCTCTCTGTCAAAGGTTTCATCTGAAAAAGCTTGATTAGAATACGTGCATTCTGAACCTGAATTTTTGTTCCTGTGCATGAGTCTCCACAGGCTCTCCAGGTAGGGTCTAGCAAAAGCACCCAGACAAAAAGCACAAACAAATGTAATGAGCACAGAGAGGGAGACGGCCAGTGCGAAGTTTGGCTCTGTTTCTTTCTGTCTAAAAACAGTGTTAGTGTCTCTGGCTTTTCTAAACGAAAATGCTGAAACTCCTTCTTTCACCTCTATATTGTAAATGAGATATTTCTCTTTTGTTGTATTAAAAAGACACAAATATAATCCTTCAGCAGTTTTCTTAGCGTTGTATATCACTAAATTATTCATTTCATCCAGTGTCATATGAGGAAGACTGTGATTTTTTGAAATTCTGCCCTTAGGTGTCCACCAAGAGACTCCATTGCCTGAAATGAAAGAAAATACAAACTCAGTCTATTTTAAAATAGTATTGGTTTGCAGGGTCCAGTGATGTTTTTAAGAATATACTCTGGACTGTCTCTCATAATTTTAACTGTTTATTATTTACCCCATTTTCCTTTTATCCATCACAATAATTTTACATGGTACAAAGTCTGTTAAACCATATTAGCCTGTCCCTACTGCCTCCTGTCTAAAAACACAGTACATGTGGGGTCTTAATTGCAGGCTTTACAAGAAAAATCATAATGTGAGGGAGGAGGTCACTGAAATAATCTAAGCAAGTTCAAGGTTGTGCTAGAAACACCTGCATCTTCCTTGTCGAAGAGACATGTCTACAGCCAGCTGCTCTGCAGCCTGGCCATGGTCACTGTGTGCAGCTTTGGGATAAAACATCACCTCCTAACTCTGTGTTTCAACCACTGTGATTTTCCTGTAGTTGCTGATCTGACTGCAGCAAAAAAGTCTGTAAATCAAGGGTATTTGTACAGACTGAGTAATTGTTCCAAACTTGAGCTAGTGTGGGCCATGGCTGGTTGTTGGCTTTTAGCAATTGGTTTCAAGGTCGTATTTTTGGCTTTGTCTTTGGATCAGCTTTTGTTCCAAGATGAGTTTTGCTGCAATCCAGTGTGTTGATTTTAATCCAGGTTTCTGTGACTTTTCTGGTAAACAGACAAGGCAGGTGGCATTTCTGATAGGTCCTGCATATTTTAATTTGGGGATGAAGTATTCCTAGGGCAAAGCCTTACCACCTCCAAGTGCTATTAGTCCATTAGAGTTAAACCATTTTTCCTTACGGCACATGACAAATACACCTTCTGCTCTAAGTTTGGTCTTGTCTGCGTGGTAAGTCTTGCCTCTATAGGTTTTGTTGCTTATACCCTTAATGTTATCTATTAATTTTTAATGTAAGTGAAGTGTGTGCTACAGTAGCTGTACTCTTTTGGAAGAAATGGAAATCTTTTTCCCTGCAAATAAACCTTCTTTTCATTTCACTGTAACTGAATATTGGAAACTATTACATCCTTCTTGGCTTTCTACATGCCTCAGAAGTTCCACCCCACTATTTGGTCCTTTGTTTCAGCCCAGAATGAACCAATGCATTTGCAATGCATTACTTATTGAAACTTATTTGTATATAATTTGGCATCACTTCCTCTAACGTAAGGAAGAAGATGACTCAGGAAACCTAACTTTCAAATAATTCTAAGCTGAATACTACTTTCTAATGAAATATTTTTGCCTGTTAAATTGTTATTCAGTTATTTTTAAACAATGTCTTTAGAAATACACTTTTAAAACCAGATTTATATGATCATTTTGCATTCATTTGGATTTTAGCAGCGTTTGGATGGAGTGCCTGATGTACATACCCCTTATGTTGTCCAAGTTACAGGTCAGCACTGATGTGTTACCCATTGGGACTGTGGCCTTTTTGAGCAAAACATTGTCCTTGCATTTTAAATGGAAACTTGAAAGATACAGCAGAGGTTTGTGGGAGTTCTTGTCAGACTTACTATATGAAAGGCTCCATTTTTTCCTTGTGGAGTCAAAGACAAAATTAAATAAATGTTTAAAAGCATTTAGCCTGCAGTTAAATATCCAGGCATTCTTTGAAAAATACACATCAAGTTGAAAAAAGTTTAAACTGACTAGTATCTGTGGTAGAGGGATTGTCAGAGCATTTTCACGGAGATCCACAACCTATTTGGAAATAATACAGAATTTGATAAGGCTTACAATGGAGTTCTTAGTGCAACATCTTACAACAGTGTTTTAGTGTACAAGCACTAATGTAGTTCTGTGAACAATACATGTGGTTAGGATTTCGGTAATGTTGATTGAAGCATTTTAACGTAGATGAAAAGTTTAAATTGTGCTACTTAGAATTCTCCCATTATAGACTTACCTCTTTTGTCAATAGGGAGCTGCAGGGCTCTTGCCATGGAAGGGATGGGGGTAGAAAGGGACATGTATGTGTTTAAGGCAGTTATGGGTTGGTTTGTGGCATACATAAACTGAATTTATGGTTATATCTTGTACATTTTAGTGTGTGTGTTTTCCTACACATAAAAAGCAAATATATAAAAATATTTTCACCATTTGCTCTAGTTTCTTAATTGTACACTAGTATTATAATCAGAACCATATAATCATGCTGAATAGTTGGTAAATAGTATCTTTAATGATTAACATAAAATATTGGAACAGATGTATTGCTTTCCAACCTGTAATTTGTTGAGATCTCTGAAGGCATCTGGATGAATTTTAGTTATCTTGTTGTGTCGCAGGTCAATGTCCTTCAGCTGTGAACAGTTTTGAAAATCCTTTGGGTCAATCCGTTGTATGGCATTGAATGACATATGGACAGTTTGTAAAGACTGCAGGAGGCCTAGTCCTAGGAAGAAAAAAACCTATTTTGCATTTCATATTCTTGTTTTCCCAGTTGCATCAAGTGTCTTTATAAATTTTTTTGCAACAAAATACCTTCAGCTCCTCACTATTGCAATGAGTGGCTGCAGCCTTTGTGCTATGCCTTTCCTCGTTAGGGGTTGTCCCATTCTGAAAGCTGCATAGCATCAACAGCTGGCATATTAAAACATTCAGTCAGTGAATGTCTTAGAAATTGACACTATCATAAAAGCACTAGCATTTCTTTGTACTATCAAAATTATTCTGACTGTGATCTCTGTGCTTGGAGCAAGCTTCTCTGGAGAACTGGAGGTAGGAAAGGGGTGTGAAAAGGGTGGAATATATTGAGCTGACAAGATCTAAATATGTCAGATTTAAGTAGAAGATAGAGATGCAAAAGGTGATATAGTATCTCCTATCCATTTGCATGGGCAGTTTCATGGGAGTTTTTCGTATGTGGAATTATTTGAACTGTATTCATTGGATGTAAAACCAAATGAAAACAAAACCATGTTGTTGCTTATACCTATCTGCTTGTGAATTATGAAGCCTTACAGTGTATTCTTCAGTGTATCCTAATTACAATAAAATCCACCTGACATAAGGAAGACTTTTGACTGCTGGAGGCACCTCATTTTTTTGAGGTGCTGTGAAGGCAGCCCCTGAAGCTCCAGCCTGCAAGGTCCAGTGGAAAGGGAGGCACGTGAACACTCTGCATCCCCACTGATGCTGAGTGTTCAACAGCACAATGTCACTTCAAAGTGATTTTTGATCATACACCATTGTTGAGAAGGTACTAGTTACTTAAAAATTTTGCCCTTGGTGTCACCTTGTTCACCAGAAACCTCTTCTCTGAGCCAGCAGTTGATTGCTGAGTAATTGATCTTTGGGCTTACTGTGAAAAGCAGAGGGAATGATTCGTTTCTAGTATAAAACTAGAGGTAGGTGATAGGAAAGGCATACAGAAGTTCTGGCAATTCATAAATTCATCAGTGCACCTGCATGAGGAATTATACTGTGACTACTTCCCTGAATTTAAGTTCGTGCAAAAATATACACAGGTATGGCAGGAGTGGGCAGCAACCTTACTCCTGGGGGGAGTGTGGGGGCAGGGAGCTGGCAGATGGGTTTCTCAGTGGGAAACCTCTGCTATAGAAATGCAGTTTGTGTTTTCTTTCCAGAGCTTAAACCTCAGAATTTTAGTGAAGTGTTTTGGATAAGAATAAGTTTCTGAACTTGTTTAAATGAATATACAATTTAAGTATAACTTGAAGTAAGGTGGTATGATGCACAGCAATTTGAACTTAAAAAATTGAGTCTCTTATAGAAGATTGATCAGTCTGACCCTTGGAGGCATCCTATAATGAGCAGTCATATTTATCTATCAAAACAAATCTAATCTCCATTGATATATTTTATAATGTAGGCTTTTCTATACTGTAGATACCTTGTCTATACAGACAAAATCATTAAATGTGCCAGGGACTTATTTAAAAGCATAAAAGGAATAAAACAGAACTTTCATGACCCTATGTAGGGGCAAATATCTTTGTGTGACGTGGTAGGATAAGTGGTATTTCTGTTTGTCATCACTTGTATTTTGAAACCCAAATGAATCTGATGGTGTTATCAGACATCAATAAATTCAATGTATTGTATAGGATAGGGCAGCTTCTGCTTCATTTAAAGCAGTTGGCCATTGTGAATCATCCCTGGATAAAGGCTAAGCTGTCCAGCATAGTTCAGTAGACCAGCAAAGCCTTTCTCAAAATCTCTTAAACCCTACAGCCCTCTCCTGTTACACCAAGGTGTCACTCTAATTGAGTATTAAATAGAACAGAGCAAAATTGTTTGGAATGATCAAAGTGTATTTTCCTGTCTCTGAAATACTGAAACTGCAGCAAGTTTTATTTAAGAGCAATGACTTCCTTCTGAAGGGTAGTATGAAATTCATGATCTGTCATTTTTTTGACCTTAAGGTTCACGACTGGGATGTGGAAGCTGGTGTTCTAAAGATCCTTACTCCCTCTTCCTATACAACAAGCAAGAATACTGCTTGGGCTCTTAATTATAAGTTATATTTGACTGCTGTTAACGCAGTACAGTTGCTAAGACTCTATTAAAAAAACTTAAAGTAAACAACCAACCAATTTACTTCCGCCTCGGTATTTGCCGGTGGAACTTTCCCTCACCTTAAGTATAATAAAATGAGAAAGTCACATTCTGGATTCAGTAAGATGTATGAATTATATCCAAAGCCAACCTACCCCTTGGGAGTCAAGTCCTTAAAGATTTTTTAAATGCTTACCTCTTGGAACTGTATTAAGATTATTTCTTTCAACTGACAATACTTTCAAAGCAGGCAGGAGATCAACAATGCTGTACTTTTTAGACTCATGTGCAGGTGTAGGTATGTCCAGTGTGAGGGTGTGGATGGCATTACCACTGAGGTTTAGAGTTTCTAAAATGGGTAAATTTGTACAAGTAGTTAAAGTGAGTTCAGAAATCAAGTTGTTACTGAGGTTCAGGTGTTTTAGTATCCACTCTTCATTTCTTCCATCAGAGCACACAAAAGTTTTAATATTATTGTAACTCAAGTCAGCTGTTCCTGCTATTTGTGATACATCTTCTGGAATAGTAGATATTCTGGTAAAAGAGCAATTCAGTAAGAAATGCCCATCCCACCGGCACTCTGAATGTTGATGTGTAGCTGGAAAAATCCGCTGTGACTTGGTTCCCACTGATCCAGGAAGATTAAAGTAAAGGACCACAGCTATGACATGCAAGTGAAGGTTATCCATAGTATCTATGTATAAAATGTAGAATTATGGTTAAATTCAGCACAACAAGAATAAACAAAAAATATTTTGACATTAAAAAAAATCAACACCGAATAACCACAGCATTACCAACATTCTGCCTTAAACATTCAGTTTTGGAGTCTTACTTACTTTCAGAAAGAACATTCATAAACTGGTAATCTCACCCCTCCCCATCATCTATCCCAAAAAACAATTAGGACCTTTTTTTTCTTTTCCAGCCTTTTGGTCGAGAAACACAACTTCTTGGGAGCTTGAGTTCTAATGACAGTGGAGACTTTTGAACTCTGCTTCAGGTACTGCACACAGTTACACTGAGCAAAGTCCACCACATACAATCTATGACAAACAGGTGTGGAACGTTTTTATACTTCTAATTTCCATATCAATAAAACAACAATGTCTTTTTAATGAAAAACTATATTCCTACAAATAACACTTCTGAACTCCAGCTGCATTTTAGAATTTATTGTTTTATTTCAAAACAAACATTTGAAATTCTACTACCTTTCACCCATTGGAACAACCACCACATTTACAGATGGTGAGAGCTCTTCACATGCAGGTTGTTTCAGTGTACCCAGTATGGCATTTTACAGAGGCATGTAGAGTGCACTTTATACACACAGAATCTTAAGTGCATCTGTGGGACTGAAATAAACAGTGTTCCACTCAATGTTTTAAAAACATATAGAAAAATGTACCATAGGCAGTTAGAAGATAAACAAGTAAATGCTCAACAGAAGGCATGTGTGGTGCCAATGTTTCTTAAACTGTGTAATATAAAACATTAACAATACATAGTGTCTAGCAAATTAGATAATTTATTTCATTTGGTATTTTTATCATTGGTTTTGCTACATTTTGACAAAAAAATCCATAGTTCAAAAACAGTTCTGCAGAACATGATTTAAGAGTACCTTTCTGACAAATCTTTCAGCCATATATTGCACACAGTATTTTAAGATGAACTCTTGATAATTATAAGAATCCAATACTAGAATATAGGCATGTCAGTGTTAATCAGAGAAGAGCTTTAATATGTGTGTAAACTACTTGCTCAAGACATTTTCAAGATGTACTTCAGCTTTGAAGATACTGCTCTTTATATTTTTTAATGTGTTTGCATTTGTATACATAAAGTGACAAACTTCCATTAGCATGAGAGTGAAAATTCTAAAAATGTTAGTTTATTTCCTCCTTTTAACTTTAACAGATACTAATTGAGGCACTGCTTAGCAGCAAAGATAGGTGTAAAGCAGCAAAATGTGTGTTAGTGTTTATTAACTATTAACTCTGATAAAACTATGAGGTCCATGAAGGTAGTATGCAAAATTTTAGTACTTCCCCATAATCTTTAATGTGACAACTCAGTGCTTTTTGCTACATTATATTCTGCTTATTCTGATTTTGTCAGAATAGCTCCACTGCTGTCCAGCCCCAAAACCCCAACAACTGCTAAGCATCAAAATCTGTCTTTGCCTTTGAGCAGTGAGGGAAATATGACTCCTCTGATCTCCCCTCCCCCATGTGCTGTAATGCCTGACTTACAAATGAATATCCCTCCAAAAATTACCTCCACCCCTACACATTCTGCATGAGTGCTTATAGCCTTCCACTAAGTTCAGAATTTGGGACCTTAGATATGAATTTCTTGTTACAGCAGGAGCTGATATGTATTTTATGGAATCCTATGTACTTTGAGCGCTGTAAAACAAGGGTAGATAGTTTACCTTCTGTAACAAATAATCAGTTCTGAAGTTAATGTATAAAACTCGTACAACTTTTAGGTAAAGAAGTGTGTGCTTATCAAGAAATTTGTCAAAAATCTGTTTTAAAGTCACTTTGAGACCTCCAATATTAAGGTTACTTCATGCTTCTGCAAAACAAAGCTATTTTAAACTGAAGAAATACATGGGGTGGGGAAAGAAGGAATCTTATAAATAGCTGGTCTATTTTTAGCAGAAACCACACATCACTGCTGCAAAAGCAGTTGGAAGACTGTAATAGGCCCCATTTCACCATAGTTTCACTGTTGACAAATTCTGATACACATGTATTTACCCTCATGTCCTACCATCACATTTAGAATTACCTGCAGTTTAACTTCAGAATTTAATTCTGATGTTCTCAGTAATGCATCAGTACTGACATTTATGGGGAAGGGGATATCTGACCACAGACACTTCTGCAACAGTTATGCTGAGATTATTACCTATCAAGTAAGGGACTCAGACACTGTTCACAGAGCACCCAGGAAAACACTATTTTTGGGTAGTAAGCAAGTTGTAAGTACATCTTCAAAAATGTACTTCTAATATAAATACGTTTTATAAGTACTTCACATAAATTAAGCAACTGCAGAATGCATTAGCTGCACAGACAGAATAGAAGTTCAAGCAACACTTCAATAACCGCAAGACTACTTCAAAATTCAGGTTATGTTTCCATACTCAGTATTACACTGCAAATATGATTTATGATAGCACAACTTTTTAACAACATGGCAGAAATAATGTGATATTTTAAAGTGAATCTGCCATTACCCCTCTCAGTACACATCTCGTAAACCACCTAAGTTTGGGGTAGATCAATGTATCAACAAGAAAGAAAAGTCTGCCACTTCAGCCATCCTAGGAAAATCTATTTCCAACAAAAAGTTGACATTCCTGTTGAAGTACTTCAGACTGCAGCTGTGTTTTCAGCAGTCTTCAAGGTCTTGGGACATAGGACAAAAATCTCTAGTGAGAACTGTAGGCAGTAGACTTGTTGCCAAGATCATGTTCTTTACATATATTCTACTGATCCCAATTTGAGAAGGTACTTCAATATGCATGTACACTGAAAGCTTACAGATTCAGTGCCACTATTGCAGCTAACAGGATGATGACCTAATACTGCTGACCGTAACAGCCTTTTCTTAAAAATACTATGTAAGAAATGTTAGTATAAACTGCTGTAGAAAAAGAAACCCTTGAAGGCATGCAATTACTTCATACAAATATATGTAAACACAAACGAGACATGTCCCAGCAGCAGTTTGTTTTAGTGTGTGGCTCCACACGGGTTGACAGATGTCTGACAGCCCATGTTATGCCCCGTCACCTGGACCTTGAACAGCGTCCCGTCCGCACACATGCAGAGCTTGAAGCGCAGCCAGTTGCCATTATTGAACTGCTCCCCGTAAGAGGAACTTGGCAGTCGTGACGGGCTAACCATCACAGTTCCGTTCAGGATGATGCTGTTTTCCTATTAAGGAGAGAAAAAAAAAAAAAAAGTTGTAAAATTACAGCTTCTAATATAAGTAAGGCAGATTGTTTTTGAGAAGGACAGACTGGTTTAATGGATAAATATCATCTCTAGGATAGCTGTAGAATCAAGAATAATACAAAAAGGTGTGTATACAAATGTTTAATTTTTTAATGAAAGTTATAGCAATACCTATGGATTTCTTGACTATAGTCAGCTTAACTATACTTAACTATTCCGGTGGTGGATCAATATTGAGAAAGACAGCAGTAAGCTGACTTTTCACTTTACATTCTTATTAGCAAATGCAGTTAATGTAAAATCTATAGACATGAAACAGGAAACAGTGTTTGAATTCATGCATGAAATTCATTCACACTTAAAAGTGCATATACCTTTATTTTTATCCTTCTTTTTTGTAATTCCATATATACTGCCATCTTAATCTCCAAAAATCTTAAAGGAATGCTAGTGAGTCTTACAGCAGCAGCACAGAAGGTGCTATAAAACTATATGCTCTACTCTTCTGGCAAAGGTTGTCACCTACCAGAGGAGCTTAACTCCCTTTCATGTCAGTACAGAGGCAAATAGCTTAGCTTTAACTGCATAGTAGGTTTTTAGTGTCTTAACAAACAGTAGTAAATCAGTGTTACCTGAAGCTACTCAACCACTACTTAACAGCAAAGTAATAAACCATCAATTTAAATCCTACTAAATATACTGACTTTCATGCATGAGCAATTTATATAAAATTTGGAGCTATATAAAGCTACATCAGTTTACTATCAGCCTAAATTTGAAACTAAGCTGTTAAAAAAATTGCTTTGATTTGAAATACTTACTGCTTTTAGTTCCATGTTTCCACCCATTCGAAACTCAATTGTCTTGCCTGTGATGAAAACACCTTCATTACCCCGGACAATGGCACGACCATCAACCTTTATGTTTAGATCACTGGTTGCATTGCTGGTAATCTAAGAACATAACCAAAAGAACTGTATTACAGATTAGTGAAAATGTGCCACTTGTGTATGTCTCAGTAACTTGAATTACCTTAAAAGTAGTGCTGTGCAATTTAATAAAAAACTTGAATGTACTTCTTGCACTTCTGCCATTAGCTTCTGCATATTTATTATTTTTAATGTTCAACTTCAAAACAAGATTAATGAATTTTGGAAGGTATGTAAATTTAATTTTTTGTATAAAAATAATATAATTCATATGACAATTTTATGAGATATGCAGCTAACACTTGCACCAAATACAGGCTTCATATTAAGAGAGATTATGTAAATTTACTCCTCTGTTTTCACTTAATCTGTTCCTCTTACGTATTTTTAGTTGTAGGTGTATTTTCTTCAACAGGATTGCTCAGTGCTTCCAAAGGCACACGCAACCCTCTATAAATACATTAACTCTACTCTACTGTTACCCAAACAAACAATGGGCTGTATTCTTATTACTAACAAAAAAGAAAAGAGACATACCCTCTCTGTAGAGGCCTTTTGTACATTCAAGATTTTAACTCCATTTGGCAGATGAAACTCATGAGTTTCATAGTCGGTGCTGAACAAAGTATTTTGTGTTCGTGGGTCAACAAATTCCATGCCAATATCGCTGGTAATAGAAGTTTTGTCTTTTTCCACGCTAAGCTTGGTCGTTCCTTGCTGAAATACAATCTTCAGAAACAAAGCCATGAACTTAATGATTTTTCAAATGTAACATTTATTAGCAATGTGAGTGTAATTCTCTAGTATTGCTCACAAACATTCAATTCATGGTATAACTTACAGGCTGATTATTCCCAGTGATCACCAAGTCTTCATTCCGTCTCCCTCCTACTGTGCTTTTATATAAGGGATGTATAACACCCATGTCAGACACTTGCTTAAACCGCAGCAAGCCACTCTCGTGGAATTCCATACTGTCACAACCATTGGGACCAATTCTTATCACTGCCCAGATAACCAGGGTAATCTGAAAGAGACACACATTTTCAACAATTATGTTGATCATTCGCATCTTCCTACTGCAATTATTATATTAATTAGATGTTTTATTTGAACAATTATTAATGCCAGGGTTTAAATAAGCTTTAAGAGCGAATTTACTTTAGTCTAATCCTACTGAAAACATCATAACACATTTAATTATAAAAAGCATTTTAAATTATTTTTAGACTTACTTGAAACAGTAACTAAAATTATTTTTATATATATATATATATGTAGACAATGTTAAATCACAGCCATAATTACATCTTTTTTCTGTTTAAGGTTAATCATTGACTAAATAAATTTTCTGAACAGTTCAGCTTGGTATATACTTAACGCTGAACAGCAAGAATGCATCCTCACATATGGATGTGCAATGATGAAAAATAATTTAACTCCCATTGACCAAGCAATAAAAATGTGGCTATTAGAACAATGAAGCTTTAAAGTGCAGTGTCTGGTTAATTCTGAGTGTTCACATACAGCTCTGTAATGTAAAATATAACCATGTTTTATATGCTATATTTCCTGAATGTGTATGTACTAATAACTCTCATGGGGTGACCATGGTAACCAAAATAACCATGCCTGAATTTACACCATTCTTCCATCTAATCTTGCTCAGACTACAAAAGAACTAAAAAGAAAGGAGAAAAAAGAGGCTCTCCTTCAATACATTTTATGTCCTCAGCCATACTAGAAAAGTTTTATTTTTTTTACTGAACTGTCAGAATGAAATATGACCTAATGTTGCTTACACTATAGCTATTATACTCACTATCAGATTGATGACGGCCAAAATAAAAAGAACAACAATCACACATATGGCCAAATTGCCTTTCCTGCCACGTAACCCTGTCTTATGGAGACGGTCTTCATCAATTGGAATATATCCTGCTTTGAAGTTACTGTTGTGCTCCTTATTAACATTCCTGCGTTCCACAGCCTTCTCTCGCATAGACTTCTTCACCGGGCCGTTAGAACTTTGCTGTAACAAAAGGCAAGGGTTAGCTTTAAAAGGCATGTAAATTAGCTACAATGACACACTCATATGTATGCAAAAAATGTAAATTGACTGGTATAATATATTGGATATTATGTTCAGTATTAGATTTCAGTCACCCTGCTGTCAGAATACACACTTTGAACCACAGCAACCTCTGCTCACTCAGTGACTAAATTTAAAATCCAGATACTTTCAGACAATATATGGCTTTATACATAATTTTTATTGTGGCAAATAGGAATTATTAATTACACTGTTACAGATAACAAATTAAAACAAACGAGCTACCAAGAAATTCATCAAGTTTTTACCTCTCAGGGATGATACAGGACATAATCCTACAGGTCATCTGCCAATACACAGGATTTTAGTTCCATCCACGCTCATGTCAATAGTCACTCTCAGTAACTATTCAAAAAGAGTGTGGTGGATACAGTTTTAAAATTAGTTTGACAGTACAGGGTTTGCACTCAACTCTTACTGCTTGCATGCAGCATTGAGAAAGATACTGTGAGGCTTCAAACCTGGCATGGGGAACTTGGCCAGAGTAGCTTTCATGTAATAATCTGAAGTTATCAGATTGTAAGGGATGTCCTGTCAGTGTAACAAATTAATAGAAAAAAGTCTTGGACATATTCATAGTGAAAATAAACCTTTAATGTATTTTTCGTAGCTGTTCAAAATTTTGTTCCACTTCCCTTGAATGGAACAGTTTGTTATTTAGGGATTCACATCTTCAAAGAAGGAGTTTGATCTTTTGGACGGAATTAAGTTTGTTCACTTGAAATTAATCCTAAAGCTACACCTTAAGTAACTACACTTGCACAGGTCTACGCTGATGTAACAACACCGTGTTTTCTGCTGCTGCTGCTGCTGAACTAATAAGAGATGGTGTTGAGAAAGGTGCTTGACCCGGATGAGTTTATGGAGGGTTCGGTCCCTCGGGGATGTTCTGGACCCACTGCGACCCTGCAGAACACACACAAGATGCGGTGCCCCGCAGGCACCCACCTCCCTCTCGCCCGTCAGTGCCTCGATGCGCGCCTCACTCCCCGGGCACAAACTATTTCTGTCTGTCACACACCCACGCCTGCGGGCTCCGGGCCGCCCCGTCCGGACAGCAGGCTCGGGCCGCCTCTCCCCGGCACTGCCGAGCCCGTCCCGCCGCCCGAGCGCCGTGTCTCCGCTCCCCGGCCGGAGCGCTCCGGCACCACGCCAGCCTCGCCCACGGCCGCGAAAATGGCGCCCCCGCCCGAGCGCCCCCTCCGCGAGCAGCACCCCCCGGCCGGACCGCCTGCTCCCCGCGGCCCCGCTCCCCGCTGGCCCCGGCGGGGACGGCGCCGCCGCCTCCCCGCGCCCGCGTCCCGTTGCAGACGGACCTGCTCGGGGGCGGCCGCCGCCATCTTCCCCCGCCGTCGCCGCCGCCGCTGCGCAGGGGGCGCGGGCGCCCCCTGGTGGCGCTCCGCGGGGCGGGTCCCTGCGGCCCGCGCCCACCGGCGTTACCCGGCAGCGCCCCCCAGCGGTTCCCGGGAGGCGCCGCGCTGCCCCCCCGCGCGCGCAGCGTTACCTGGCAGCGCCGTCACCGCGCCGGCCGTCGCCTCACCACCGCGGCTCCAAAGGCCCTCGGACGCGGCCCAGCCCAGGGGAAAGGGGACCGGGCTGACACTACCATCTCCGTTACACCTTCGCCGCCCGAGGAGTGCTCTCGGAGGGACACGGGAGTCATCGCACCGCCCCCGGGAACGAACTAACATCTGGCTATGGCAGAAGACTTAAAAAGTCTGTTGGGCGCAGGAAGCGTCCGAGAGCTGCAGCAGAAGCTGGAGAACTGGCATCACGACTACGAGGTGAGTTCTGCCGCTGCTCGGGGAGCGCAGCCGTTCCCTCCTGGGGGAGTACCGGCCGCCGCTCGCGTTCCACTGGCCGGTTTGGGACACCGCCCCGCGCGCGATTCCAGTTAGCGCAGTTTTAACACCTTTTCAGCACCCAGGGCTGCGGTTCTTCGGCTTTTTGTCCATGACGAGGCTCCCTGAAAACGAGGGTCGAAGGTTAAACGTGAGATTTGAGAGGTACTGCCTATGTTTAAAACAGAGTTGGGCGTTGGAGCAAACGATCGGCAGGTAGAATGACCGCGGGTGCGGTTGTGCTCGGAGTCGGCTGTGGCCCAGGAACGGTCAGGACGACGTGAGGGAAAAGGGTGCTGAAAGTGAGAACGGGTTATCCAGCATCCCAGCTCTCCTGGGTGGGGAAACCTGGTAGAGCTGAGAGGCTGCTGCAAGGCAGCACAGCCGCTGAAGGGCTTTCAGAACGGGGCTCAGGGAAGAGTTTAGGGTATAAGGAGAAGGCTGTAGTGGAATCCATGGAGGAGTAACGGGAAACTGAGGAGGCGGGACAGGTGAAGGAGTAGAGGTGCAAATTCAGGGAAAAATGAAGCGAAGGAACTTGAGACTTGACAGCTGACTTTGCTCAGTGGAAAATCTTAACAGAGTTTTCAGTCCTTCGTCCCCAGGTTTGTCTACCTTCAGGATGCAGATAGTTGGTCACGAGCCTGTAACCACCTACCGTGTGCGGTGGCTAGTGAGAAAAGATGCAGCGTTTTCAGGGGAAACTAGTTATTTTCTTTTACTTCATGGTTGGACAAGAGTTACAGTTACATAGCCAGTGTAACTCTGCAGGATTCATGACAAAGGACAGTTTTAAGGAGTTTGAGAATAGCTGGTAAAACTACCACAGAGGAGGAACAGTGCATTTCAAAATCTTGCAGGCGGATGGTGGAGGTAGACCTTAGGAGGGCTGAGCAGCGGTGGGGGCTGACCTATCCATCGTAGGTTGGTGGGGAATGGTCTTTAATGTCTTGGGAAATGAAGATGAGCAGTTTCAGGTTGCTGTTGCATAAAAGTAAGAGCTGGCAGATGGAAACATCGTGTTATGTTGCTGTAATGAGCTGGAAAAATGCGCTTTGCAGCTGTGTTCTTGTGGAGGTGAGCAGGTTGACTGTGCTCCCCAAGGCCTGAAGAAAGCATGTTGCAGCAATCAAAACACAAGCTGATGGGGGCATGGCTGGGAATTTCAGCTGTTTTGGAAGCTTGTAAAAACCATATGGAGTCGTTAAAATCTGAAGACCTAGAGGGTGATCTATGTAGAAGGTGATACACAGGTTACAGGTAAAGATTAAGGAAGCAGGTACAATGTGTGTATTCTCCTGGCAGGTGCAGTAGTATCCTGGACAGATTAACCCCATCAACTCATTTTCAAAATTTCATTTGCTGAAAATGATGTAGTTTTGCTGTTTCCTAGGCATAATGCTGGATTTTGCTCCTTCAGTAGTTTATGTTTCAGTTTGGAACTCTTAAAAATCAGATGAAATTGCATGGAGGCTTTATGTGACTGCTGATGAAGCAAGATAAGAGCCTCATATGTATTATTTCAGCTAATATGGAATACCAGATTTTGGACTAGTTTTTTTTTAATCCAATAATCTGCTAGATTATTATTTTAATAACTGTTGAAAGATTTTAACTCAGATTCACAATTTCTATGATTATTTTTTTAGAGACACTTGTGGTTGCAGCCTCTTTATGATGGAAAAGGAGTAGGTTTTCTCAAGTAGTGAATTACCTGGGTCACAGAAGTCCTGATGTCTTGTTCATTTGCCTACTAAAAATGTGAACCTTAAAAAATGAGTATTCTAATGGATCCAGTAAGAAAAAGTTGGGAGGATGTAATTATAGGTGGGAAAAATGCCATGATTGTAACAGGGATAACTTTAAGTAAGCAAGCCCACACAGATGTAGTAATGCACATTAATTTACAGATGAATTCCAGTGGTGAAAATATGAGCCGATGCTGTGAAATATTAGAACTGAACACCGCGATTCAAAAGCAGCTCTTCTCAATTCTCAGTGAAACATCTCAAGGTAAATCAGTGTCTTGTCTAATTATTAATTACACACATTTCACATAGGGCATTTTTTTCCAACTTGGCTCTTTCTGTAAGCTTTCTCACCATTTCTTAATGTATGTGTTTTCTTAGATGCTGATAAATGCGCAGAAGTAATAAAAAGCTGTATCACGCCAAGCCCATGCTGTGCTGCTTCAGGAGCACAGGTGTGTAAGAAACTTATTTTAAAGGGATAGAACTACATGAATTTATACCTGCAGAAAGGCATTAATGAATTTCTGTTAATATTAGCATTCCTCTCAGATTTTACCTAATGAAATATATCCTTAGTTGCTCGTGGACACCCCTACAGAGACAACCATGCTATTGTGAAGGGATTTGCTCTGTATAAGAAGTCTAGGTCACTAAACTACTTTCCTTTTCTAGGTAAAGATCTGCTATGTTTATATTTGCAGAGACATCATAGAAGTATTTATGCCATATCTCTTTTAGAAAAATTAACACTGAAAATACATGTATAAACTGAAGGTGTGCATAAACTCTGTGCATTAATCTATGAGCTCCTTTTATTTTTTTTTTAAAGAAAAAAATTCTAAAAATATTATATTATTTCCTGAAGTAGCTAAAAAAATAAGTACTCATGTGTGTCATGATACCACCATGCTCCTGGAGTTCCTATGTACTTGGTATTTACTGAAGGGGTGTAATACTAACCATTTGGCAGAAAACACAGAGATGCTGTGGCTTTCTGTTTTGAAAGAAAATAAGAGATGGCTAATTAAGACTAGGGGAAGATCTACAAGATCCTGAAATTTGACAGTGATGTCTCTATGTTCTTTGGTTTCTCATTTTTACACCTGCTCTGTCAAAATCTTTCACAATTAAAGTAGGACAAATAAAAAGTGATATCCCTTAAGAGTCAGATTATAGTATAATGCAGGAATGGGGCTCTGAAGAAACCCCCAAAAATATAGAATAATGATGTTATTAAATGACAGTACCCCAGGCATACCAGTTACAGATTTGTCATTACATGTGACATTCAAAATTTAAAGAAAAACCTGTTGCACTAATCCCAGTACTAGCAGGCCATTATATGGGTTGTTAAAGGCAACTACATGTGTAGTAGTGTAGTAAAGTAGTAGCTTTCTGGAATGACAATACTTGCCTCCTGTGTTCTAATAACTTTTTCTGTTATTTTGTGTACATGAATTCCCAAAAAGTTTACTTCAATTGGTGATGTAGTCAATCAGAAGTTGACTAACTGATAAAAACCAACTGTGCAACACATCTGCAAAATGTTTTGTTCTGATGATTCAGGCAATAAATTTGCATATGCAGACCTTCCATAATTTCTACCATGAGGTATAAAATAAGTGAATATTTTTCTTTATATAATTGAGTCTTTGTTTGGTATGCCTGAAAGGTATTGCTTATGTCTCAGAGAGAATACAATTACTTTTATTCTCAGTTTCTTTAGAAATTGTTGTTGCTGAACTATTTAGAACTACATCTGCCTATAAAGCTATAGTACTTTGCTGAGGGAATCTATAAGGCAGAACATTCAAGCAGTGTGACTTCATTTCCTGGTAGGATTCAGCTGGAGAAGAACTACAGCTGTGTGATTTGGCCAGCAATCCGAAATGTCGACTGCAAGATTTGGAGAGCAAACTAGCTGAAACTCGTCTGCAGATCAACCGGATGGAACGAGAGTAGGGAATTTAACTGCAATTCCTTTTGTTTGTTTTTTGTTTTTCAATAAGCTACATTTTTCCCTTGACATCTAAATATTGATGGAGATTTGTAAAATATTTAATTTCTGGCCTAAAACCAGAGTTTCAAAATGCATCACGTCTCTGTATTATGTGTGTGTATCCAAAGCAGGGTACAAATGATACAGTCACACCCACATTCATAAATTGACTTGGTAGGTTTTGCTTCTGACAGAGGTGTTGGAAAACACCCCAGTATTCTATGTAAAAAGGTTTTGTATAGTCCATGAAAATCACATGTGGAGTTACATCTATGAAATGTTGCATCCTGAGCAAATCCTAAATAAAAAATCAGTTGAGTAGCTATAGTGTAACATTTACTGAAGGACTTACAACATGTCACAATTAATTATGCAACGTAACTGATATGTAAATATCCAGGAAGATAAAAGTCACTGTCGTAAGATGGATGAAGAGAGTTGGATTTCCAGATAGGTGACTACACCTGAACAGTTTTTGCCTAGTTGCTTAAAACATACGTTGTGGAGCAATGTAATATAAAAATTACTAAGTTGCTTCAGATACAAATTTGTGCAGTTATTACCAGTTCCAAGGACATTTAAGATGTAGCGTCAAGTGGCAGACACATTATCATGCATCCTGTTAGCTTAAGAGCAATGAATATTTACAAGTCTTGGGTCAGTACATTAAGTGATATAATTCATGCCCTTGCTAAGTGATTCCAAGAATATCAGTTTGGATTTTCCCCATCCCTATTTCTAGAACTCATCTTCCCAAATCTACTTTTCTTTCCCAGTTGTCCTTTATAGTAGAATTCTTTAGCCCTCTTTTACTACTATTCCTGCTAGAAGCCTTTGCAGAAGGAGCTGACTAAGGATGGAGCTGAGAAATCTTTCCTCTTAGCAGATGTTGCAGGCCTTATTACCTGTGGTCATCTCAGTCAGCCTGCACCTTATAAAGGTGGAACAAGAATCTTGTCAATTGAGAAGTGTTAGAGCTTTTGTTGGTTCAGATCCTCAAAAATCTCACCAGGGTCCTCCAGTAAAGGAAGGATGGAGTGAATACCTTCAAAACAAATAGAAAACATCTTTTTTATTTTTTCCTTCCACTTTTGGTAAGAGGAAGGCAACAATAATACTGGTGTTTGGAGAGAAAGCAGAGATGTTGGGTTAGTTTTTAATATTAAGTAAGAGTAAAGGACAGAAGATAAGCTTGCTTCACTGGTTGTCTGCCAATCTTTAAGAAACACTCCTTTCGGGGACAGCAGGAGAGGAATTGTTAGTTCTTGTTATTACTTGAATAATATCTGTGAGAATGAACCTGATAGAAGAAAACACCTGGGCTCTAGATCTGTAGGAAAGAAAACTGAGCTGGTTTAGTTAACATCTTAAATATGAGAAAGAAATTAGTTTCTTTTAGACCTGATCATTTGAGCTAGCATAAGGACACCAAATGTTAACCAGTGATTTTTCCTACAGGATAGAGTGCTATATCCACTCTCCTGCCACAATACACTTACACAATTAAAGTAAGATCAAGGGTGTGCTTTTTTTCATTTGTTTTTAAACTCTTGATTTTTCCTGTATTTCAGCGTAAGGAAAACATGCTGAAATTATTCAACAAAACATAAGGAGCTTGCTCAATAATTTCCCTCTTTTTTCTAAACCTGTTGTTTGATGATGAGGATTAGTTGATAGTTTACATTGATAGGACATCTTGTGACTGACCATTCTATGGGCTTAAGTCTGAGGGCTTCCTGTGCTGAAGGCTGCAAAGTCTTGAGGAAGTCAGAGCAAGTGAATGACTGTGAGCATCAGATTCAACTATTGTGGGATGAGGTTTCTATCCTGGATGCCCAAAAGTCTATTCTCCAGAGCAGGTAGAGGCCTTACTCAGAAAAGTCCCTGAATCATAGAAATCAGTCATGTTAGGTAGCATGAATTTTCTGCTCATTTGAAATTGAAGTGTAAACAAAAGCTAGGCTTTTTCACTTTGTAATGAAGGAACATAAAGTCTTTAGATGACTTCATCTAGTGTCCAAATATTTTATTTTAAAGCAACTATGTTAAGTTTCAGACAAAACAGCAAATAAGGCACCTTTACAAAATACATAGAGAGCAACTGTATGGAATAAAAAGAGAGTTTTTTGTTGGTGAGTCCTCTTATAAAAAAGTTCTGCCCTGTAATCATACAATGTTCAATTTTCACTTGTTTGACTTCGGCAGTACTCTTCAGTGGTACTGAAAGAGGAACAAATGTCAAAATATTACTAATTAAAAGTGTGTTTCCTAGGAACAAAGTGCTTGGCTACACATGCTTTAGGAATTACTTTACTTTCACCATTTATGCTTTAGCCCTTAAAAGGTATTGATGAAAATGCCTTCATATTAGACTAATCAGCTGTAGCTTCTTTAATTACATTGGCAAAAATCTCACCTTACTCTTGTGAAAATTAAATTGACAAAAAATCTGCTTTAAGGAAAAACATCTGAGGATGATAAAGTGACATGAAGCTTCTTTGCCTGTGTGTCGTAGGCTTGCACGGACCTGCCCTCCTTGCTCTCCTTGCCCTCCTTGCTCTCCTTGCCCTCCTTGCTCTCCTTGCCCTCCTTGCTCTCCTTGCCCTCCTTGCTCTCCTTGCCCTCCTTGCTCTCCTTGCCCTCCTTGCCCTCCTTGCCCTCCTTGTGCTCCTTGCCCTCCTTGCCCTCCTTGCCCTCCTTGCCCTCCTTGCCCTCCTTGCCCTCCTTTCCGGTGTGGGAGCAGCCGACCTGTTTGCGTGAAGAGCTGGTCACCTGCCCAGAGCAGACGGGTCCATGCTTCGCGTCGCGCCTGCCTCATAGCACGCTTCAACTTCATCTATGCTAAAGACCGCTTGGATGCAGAGGCCCGTTTGAGGACATTCATCTGTGACATGGAGGTGGTGCAGAGGATAATATACCTTGCAGTTGTGGTGAGAAAGAAATAGTATTTCTTATTTTACAAGAGAGGTGTTGTAAAACACTATGTCTGCATTGGATTAAATTGTGGGTACATTAGCATTTCTGTCAAATGCAGAGAAGAAAAGCTTTCTTCTTTTTTTATTTTGGTTTTTCTTTCTTCCCCTCACACTTCTACATTGAACTCTCAATGTAGTGTTCTATCTGACCTGTCCCAAGATTGGAACAGGGTCAGTGATTTATCGTACAGGTACTAAAAGAAGACTAATTTGGTCTGAAAAGTAGATGATGCCTGCAGTGCTCAACCTTGCCTTAGTTAGAAAAATTCTTTTGCGAGTGCTGCATTAAATACTACAACACTAGAAAGCTAAAAATCTTTCCATATCATGCTTTCCTTATGCTTGTAGCTATGTGCTTCTTTAGTTTAATTAGGTCCCTTGAAACCACCTAGATACCCCACATTTACCATTAACTCAGTTTGAAGAAAGTTTTAATTTTTTCTGTATTGAATCTTCTTTTCTATAAAAATGATATAACACATACCTGTGTTAGAGAGGCAGCATCTCTTAATGTGTGATCCCAAACACATTTAGCTTAGTAAAGATTTTTTATTTCAACTGTCATTCAGTTTACACTCTCCAATCCAATTCAATCAGAGAATTCCTTCCCAATGAGTTAACTTTCTCCTTTACAGTAGTGTATTATATTCCTCCTTATTATGATGATAGTTGGTTCAATTCATTTTCTGAGATAACTGATAAAAAATAATTTTGCTCTCATGTATTTAACTAGATGTTCCTTGTGTTTGCAGGAATCTTTCCGTGCAGCAAGGATGGCCTTCTGGAAGCTCAAAATACATCTAAAAGAGTCTTTGCCTCTATGTCACTTGGCGGGACCTGGGTCAGCTGAACTTGCTATCCTGGATTATATGGCTTGCCACAAGGATGTGTATGACGTTTGTTGCAGTGTCCAGGTAAATCAAGGGCAGAGGGGCAGTGATGTGGTGATCTCTTTCAGGAGCTAGTAAATTCAGAATATGTAAACGAGAAATGCACTGTAACCAGTTAACTTTTCAGAACAATATTGCTAGGACTAGTATATATATGATTTAGTAATAGTTTGTTTTATTTGTTTATTACAACATATTCTTTTTGAAGCTATTGTTTTCAGGAATAGTCCAAGGCAACGTTACTATGAGTATCTTATACTGATTTTTAAATGTAGAAAGCTGAGAGGCATATTTAAGGGGGGATTTCTATACTTGCTTGTGAATAAAATCATTAATGCAAATTACTATGTATGTTTATTTTCAGGAAGTAATTTGCACCTTGAGCATGAATCCGAAGCTTCCGTGTCCAGTAGAGGTTGATTTTGCTGTGCTCAGCTGTTTGATTCGAGAGTTGTGCTGTTTGGCTTTTCAAATGCAGACACTCCTTCCTGCTCTTGATATTGCTGTTGGTGTTGATGGAGAGCTTTTCAATAAGTGCATGTAAGAAATCTTTAGATTCAGTCAGACTCTTACCATTAAAGGTTGTGTAGTCTACTTGTTTCCCAATTAATATAAAAGTTTAAGATTACTAAACATTAATTTGCAGCAAAAAAAACCCTGGCCTGTAGTGAATTTGGTCTGTCTTTAAGGTTTAGGATAGTGTCTAAATACCAGCATGTACACAAGCGTTAACAATTATTGTTTTAGTGAACAGCAGAGCAATTTTCTGGATTGACTTCAGTCTCAAGAACATATTCAATTTATCATTTAAGAAGAAAATTATCATCAGCTTTCCCTGCTTAGTCTCTATCTGCCTTTTTAAAAATGCTTGCATCTTTGTTCCTCCTTACTGGCCTGTTCTATAAAAGTCATGTTTACTGAGGTCTGGCAGTTGATGCTGTTACCAGGATCATCAACATGTTTGCTGCAACTTCCAGGCTGTGTCTGCTGTACAGCATACAAGTATTAATATACTCCCATCACTTCTGGCTTAGAGCTGAGAAAAACCAAAACTGCCTCTTAAGAATGGAAATTTTGTAAAAAAAAATCCACACCATGACAGAGTTTTCCTTTTTTCTATAGGGTAAAGCTGTTTTTTTAGCAGGCAGAGAGCTATAGGGTGCTTCCATGTTGTCTAGAAAATTAATGGGATTGATAGGTCATAAAAAATTGCTCTCAAAAGAAAAAAAACATGACATCACTAAGGAGGTTTCTAGTAATAATTTAGAATAGAGTGGAATCCAGGTGGTGAAGAGCTTGAGAAGTCAAGGAAGGAAATAAAGAAGATGAAAGTAGACTCTGGACAGAGTACAAAGTCATATAGGACTACTCAATGATCCTATCCAAATACAGGGCAGCTAGCTTTTGAAACTCATAGCTATTGGCTAAATTAGGAAGCACTAACACTGTGGTATAGTCTTGGGATGCTTCCTCTACCTGCTTGGTGTGTATGGCCTTAAGAAACCATATGTAATATGTTTTTTTGTGCTGCTGTGGGAGACACATATTCATATCTATCTGCCCATCTAGATAAATGTGGGACATGTATATGTTTACATGTATAACATGTATATGTGGTACACAGAGATGGAGCAAAACTTGTAGAAATTAAAATATCTCTATTTATTGTGTGGTAGCATTCTTTAAAGGGTCAGCCAAACATCATTGTACCCTATTGCCTTGCTTTATGCCTCTGGTTACAACGTTGTTTTATATAACTTGCTATTGTAATATATTATTAAAGTATAGATCCATAGCTTTTTAAAAATTTCTGTTATTTGGTATTTGTTCTGAGTTTGAATCTATAAAGCCAGATGTGTTATTTAGCCAATATTCCAGAGTTAGAGAGGTAGTCTATATACCTTTGAATTAATTTTTCACAGTCAAAATGTCAGTGTTTCATTATCAATATATGAGGATCTTGCTAATCAAGTTGCCTCATGTCTCATAAGATACTAGGATGTATATAGTTGAGTATTTCTGTAATATCCTTTATAGGGTGTTTGCTTTAGCAAGGTATTTCAGGAAGAGGGGATGTCTGTGTCTTAAATTGCTTCTCAGAAGGTTTAATCTGTCAGTGAACACAGGGGCCCTGGCTTGTGTGGGATTTATGCAAAAATTAAGATCTAGCGGCCTTCTAAGTGTGAGATGGCTTTATTAGAATGTCTGTCAGTATAAGTAAACAGTATGTTCGGCTAAGTCTGTCTTCCAAGTCCATTTCTTTTACAGAATCACATAAAGAATATGTATTTTTGTGATATGGAAAGATATTAGAGTTGTAGCTACTTTTTATCAGCATTGATTTGAAACATATTTATCTTTTGGCACTTATATGCAAACATTTCTTGTACTGTTTGTTTCAACAGGTACTATCGTAGTTGTGACTCAGATTTCACAGCTTGCTTTGTGGCCTATCACGTCTGGCCTGCTCTGATGGAAAATGGTACTGTAATTGTGAAGGGAGAGGTAGTCACCAAAAGAACTGTTCCGGTACGTATTTTGTTAAAGGAAAATGTTAAGGGAAGTAAAGTGGATTTCAGCACTGTTTTTAAAATTTAAAAAGATAAGTTTTTAACTATTCCTATATGGATTGAGTAGTATATCAAATATCAATTAGGTTTTAGTGCTTCATCTTGTATATAGGATGAATAGTTCCATTTTCCTTAATGCATTAATTATGCAGATGTATGGTTGTTGTCAGAGCCTGTTCTAAGGAGAAAGCTTACTGTGTTTCCTGTCTGTCCTCAAACTTTGTCTCTAGCATGGCAAGTTTGCTTGTAGAATCTGTCTTTATTAAATCTTCTCTCTCAGAAAAGATTTGTCAAACTCTTCTCTTGTAGTGTTGTCGCAGAAGCAGAGTTAGAAGCAAAAGCTGCTGCTGTGGCCGTCGTCTCCTGCCTGGTCAAGTAAGCCTCTGCTAAATGTCTGTAGTGTTAAGAGCATCAAGTATTTTAAACAGGAGTGTGGGCAACCTCTTAAAAATGCTGATGTGCCACATGTACACTGTAACATTGGGAATAAATACCATTGCTTGATAGTCTTGGATGAGGTGAAGCTGCTGACAGGTAGTTATTGGCTGGTATAATGATCAGTAGAGATACTGTATGAGAAACAGATCATATTTAAATTCTCTGAAGTATCAACAATGTATCTTGGAATGCTTTCCCCCTACTCCCCTTGCTTTAGTGCCCTTCTGAATAAATAACTATATAATCTAGAAGTGTTTCAGTCATTTTGGAGTACATACACAACACATTCCTACCTCCTGGAATTAGTAACCTAAATTTACTCCTGATTTACTAAAAGCATCAAAGGAGTGGAAAATAAGTGTAGGATGAGCAGGAAGGGAAGGTTGTACAAATAAGCTACGTAAAACAGCAGAGCTCTGCGTATGGTTACACAACGTTTGTAATTTCTATAAAAATTTCTATAAAAAATGTGTATATTTTTCTAATTGTTAGTCCATCTTATTAAATGGACATAGGTGCCCTCAACTTGAAATGTGAATATTGAAAATGTGAGAGGCTTTGGGTAGGGCTCACTTTTTTGTGTGTGTGCAGGCTGTGAAAAAAAAATAGAAAGTTGTTGAACTTGACTTTGTAACAGTAGAGCTGCGCTGATAGACATGCAGATTTTCTGGATGTTGATGGGTCCCCAGGTGGCTTTCTTGGGTACAGTTCTTTAGCACACCTGATTTTTCTTTTCTGTTTGTCTTGCAGGTAACTCGAAGCCGCAGTCTTTCAACAGTGAGGGTCAAAAGTAAGTAGGCATATTTGTTCCTAGTGACTCATGGTTTTCACATTAAGCCCTTAAACAATTGAACAAAGGAACAAAATAACATGTTGAACATCTTTGATTCTAAAATAATTGCCCAAGTCTTATTTTTAAATTGGGTAGCCCTTTTTTTATGTGTGGCAAAAGGCTGAGATTTCTGACTTGGAGGGGAGCTTGTTTTTTTCACTCTACTTGGGCCACTGTCACAGTTTCTGTCTGCTGGTTGCCTTCACGTGACCAGTGCTGTAGTAAGTAAAACTTGCTTCCTTCCCTACACAAGAGACAGTTTGCTGTGGGGGCTTCCAGATTCCATGGAGATAGCTAAGTGGTGACAGTGAAGTGAGGGATTTTAGGCAGTATGAGTGTATGCCTATGTTGAAGCCAGCCCAATTTAGAGATTTAGAAAATATAATTGCACTGAAATGCACCTTTTTCTTCCTTAGGGCGCTAACTGAACATCTTCCTGTGGTGCAGTGTATCTGGATTCAACAACTTTGCTGATGCCTTTTCTTCTCAGAAATACATCAAATCTCTCAAAAATGTGAATGGCAACTGTCACTTAAAATGGAGTTTGTGTTCAGTGTGTTTTTTAAAATTATAGAAGGCTTATTTATAATTTTAGAAGCTAAACTCTTCTGATTGCAAAAAAAAAAAAAAAGTGCATGCAGAACAGGATAATTTGGCAAAATTTCCAAAGCTCTCAGGAACCCATGATGTAATCTTACAGGTGGAGATAGAATTATTGCATCTAGAATGTTTGTGTTCCACAGATTCCAAATGATGCAGTTTATCTTGACAGGATTTTAATATAACCTAAATGGTGAATGTTGAAGAATGTTGAGGTTAGCTATTACTTGAAAACAATGTAATTAATTGGTGCTTATTTACAATTTTTAGAAAACAGCAATAATCATAAGATGTGCCAGTCAGACACAGCAGCCTTTTAAATATATCCTTGTGATAAACTGAATTTTCTAACTACAGTGCAGAAGTTGCACAGAGCGATCATAAAATGCCAATACTGCAGCAATCCCCAGGGCTTTATTGACATTTATGCATAAATGCCCGCCCGTCCTTTAGCAAGGCAGTAATAGTTCTTGCTTAAATACATTGTTACTTTGAAATTATTGTAATAAAAACTTGTAGTTTTTGTACACTAGTAGAAGTATTTTGGAAGTGTGGCACTGAGTATTTGTAGGCTTGAAATATTTGATTGAGGCCTCTTCAGTGTCACACTTCATGAGCTTTCATACCGTATTGATAGATCAGTAATTTTTGCGAATACAGTGAAAAAATCCTGTCCAGTTAACTCTTACTGTGGGCATTTATTACACTTTAAATGTAAAAATTGGAGAGAGCTGAAGAGATTTAACAGTGATAAAATATGGGACAACATGCCATCCCATTCATACCATCTCTGAGCCAGAAAGAGATGGCTAGAGCCTGGAGAGGAGGGTGTGCATGTCAGTGGAGGACACCTGAAGGAACAGCACCAAGGAATTCCAGCCACTCCAGGCAGGAAGTCAGCTTCACCAGGGGCCCAGCTTAAATCCTCTATTCTAAAAAAACAGGTAAGATGGGAAGTAAACAGGAGAAACAGAGACATGCGCTGGCCTACAGGGCTATGGCCTAATTGGCATCCTGAGAAGTGGTGGGATGGCTTCTGTGTCTGGAGGGCTGGAATGGAAGGGCAAATGCACTTTTATGAGGGAAAGACGGGAGATGAATGGTGCTGCCCTCTCTGTCAACCAGCTGGAGTGCATGGAGCTCAGCCCGAGTATGGATGAGGAGCTGTCTGAGAGCTTATGGGTAAGGATTAAAGGGAGGGCAGGAACAGGTGTCATTGTTAGTGGGGAACTGCTACAGGCCACCTGGCCAGAAGAACTGAGTCAATGAGGCTCACTGCAGACAGGTAGGAGCAACCTCATGTTCCCAAGCCCTGGCCCTCCTGATGGACTTCAACCAGCCTTATACCTGTTGAATGGACAACACAGCAGGGCACAGGCAGTTCAGGAGGTTCTAGAAATGCGTTAATGAAAACTTCCTTCTCTAACTGAAAGGAACCGCTGAGGGTAGGTATGCTAGACCTTATCTCATCAACAAGGAGAAGCTGGTGGGGAATATGAAGCTCAAGGGCAGCCTGAGCTTCGGTGACCACAAAGTGGCGTAGTTTGAGATCCTTGAGTCAATGAGAAGAGTGAGAAGCAAACATGCTACCCCGCACTTCAGGAAAGCAGGCTTTGGTCTCTTCAAGGATCTCCTTGATACAGTGCTGTGAGAGAGAGCCCCGGAGGGTAGAGGGGCCCAAGAAGAGCTGCATGATATTCAAGGGTTGTCTCTCCAGGGTCAAAAGCAATGTATTTCTACAGAGATGAAATCAGAGAAGAACACCAGGAGACCTGCATGGATGAGCAAGGAACTCCTGGACAAACTTAAACAGGTAGCTTACAGAGGTTGAATACAGGGAAAGGTAGCCTGGGATAAACACAGAGAAATTGTCCCAAAAGCCAAGGTTCTGTTCAGGAAAGCAGAAGCACCAGCAGATGTAAATCTGGCCAAGGGCATCATAAGTAACAAAAAAAGCCTCTTCAGGTGCATCAACAATAAAAGAAAGACAAGGGAAAAATGTGTGTACTCTCAGCAAGGACCTAGTTACCCAGGACATGGAGAAGACCGAGGTATTCAGTGACTTCTTTGCCTCAGTCTTCACCAGCAAGTGCTCCAGCCACATTACCAAAGTTGAATACGGTGAAGTCAAGGATTTGGAGAATGAAGAACTGTCTGCTGTAGGAGGAGAATGCGTGTGAGAACATCTAAGGAGCCTGAATATACGCTAATCCACGACATCTGATGAGTAACATCCACAGGAACTGGCCAAGGAAGTGACTAAGCCACTATCCATCATATCTGAGAAGTCATGGCAGTCCCATGAAGTTCACATAGAGTGGAAAAGAGCAAACATAACCCCCATTATTAAAAAGGGAAATAAAGAGGACCCACTGCTTGTGGGAAAAGCAGATGCATCCTCATTGTTTACACTCTGCAGGACAAACAGCATTTTAAATGTCAAAAGGTGTCTGGTGCTCTCTGGCTTGTGAGATGATGTTTTTGTTTTGACTCTGCAGAAACTGAAGGGAAAAGCCATTAAAAGGAGAAGAGGCACAAAATCAGATAAAATGATCAGAAAATGTTGACAGGACAAGCAGGGTAAAGATGTGACTGGCAATTGTTGCATGTATGCATGTAATGTGCAGCAGAGCTGATGTCTCACAGCATGGACTTGGCTGGCGAGGCTGGTCCTGCTGGAAAATGCAGAGTAGCATTGCTTGCAGTTGGGCTGGTTGCTCTCCCTTCTGCCCATGGGACCATCCTGGCAGGATGGAGGACTTGTGCTCTCTTGGCATGTACCCAAATAGGGGCTTCACCTGGAAGCAGAGTAAAAACCTTATGAAACCTTCCCATAGTGACTAGAAAGGGCTAGTGGGCATTTTAGATGAAAGTTTATGTGTTAACCTGAAGACACCAACTTAAGGGAAAAAAAAATTACATCTCATTTTCCTGAGGAATTGTTTGTCTAAGAAAGGCTCTGGGCTCCTTTGCCCAGCACAGGACACAGGCTGAATATTTCCCACGAGATGGCACTATTGCCTTAAGAACAGAAAAATCAGGTTTTCATTTCAAGTGCAGTTTTAAAAGCTATTGCCGTTGTGAGGTTAGCCAGTAAATGCATAATAGCCACAGATTGGAGCAGTATCAAGAGATGTCAAATGGAGAATTAGCTTGCTGATTGAACTATTGAAGTTTGCTGCCTGATAAGAGTATGAAACTCCTGACGTATGTGTTGTGAGATGAACATCACTATCGATACATTATTGGAGAAACTCTTTGATTTTAGGGTTTTTTCCTATTGAGGGGTCAATTTTTCAAAATTAAATTAATGAGTCTTTCCAAAGTGAATGGTATTTATCTGGTGGTATTCTGACAATTATTCTCAAAGAACATAAATAAAAATGAATCCCAAACTGAAATTCAGATTGAAAAATAGCTACTCTTAATATTCATAATTTTAAAATTACTTCTAGTTCTTACCTAGTTCAAGAAAGTGGCAGCTTGAGAAATTATCACCTGTGTGATTTGTCGGTTGCAATGGTGTACTGGCAAGTTGCTTCACTATTCCCTTTGTCTATGACTGACATAGATGTTTTTCTAATGAAGTCTGCAAAGTCTTTGAATCAGAAATGTACTCCCTGCTTTCAGCTGCACCTCTCTTCATTTTCTAATCAAAGACAGTCAATTGCACCTGCCTAACCCTCGGGATACAGCTGGAGGGAACACTGCTGTCACAGCAACTGGTTTGGATAATTATGTTCTTCAACTTATTAATTACTGTTTTAAAGGAAAGTTTGTTTAGCACTATGCCCTATTTTTAATTGCAGTGCTGTCCCAGAATGTAATTTTTCTGATACTTTGAAATTTTCTTCTGAGTCCAGTGCAAATTTATTTATTTCCAGGCTATATATCTTTGTTCTTGTGCCAGTGTGATTATCTTCAGAAGTCCTTGTTCCTCACCTTTGGTATTTGCCCTACTGTTGAGTACAATCATCTTTTCTCCTAGTTTTTGTTTCTCTGAACTAAAACCACCAAATCTTTCCATCTACTCTGACGAGAGGTTTTTCATTGCCCTGATTATCCTTTTTGGGTGGCTCTGGGTGTATTTCTGTTTCAGCCCATCTTTCTTGAGTACAAGTGACTAGATATGGTGCCCAGTAGTCAGGGTAAGGCCTGACAAGAGCTTTGTATTGTACACTTGTCAGTTTCATTGTACCATTGTTGTGTGTCTGTGGGGAGTGGCTCAGTATCTGTGATCAGTTAATATGCTTTATTATCCTCAGTTGTTTCAAATTGATGAGTCTTTTCTCCCCTATAACTTAATTCATCCACACATTTTTTGGTGGGCTCTAGATGTCTAAATGCTTTTCATATAAATGGTGTGGTTGTTTTAGAAATGCTGAACTTTGACATCCATTTGCACACATACCATGACAATGGTGTCTGTGAATGCCATAGTGCATCATGGTGTGCTCCTCTTGCTAAAACTTACTGCAGGGTGATTATTTGCATTAAGCTGCCTGAACAGATTTTAGTAACCAGCCTTAAAAAGTTTTAAAGTAGCTACATGTATCTTGATGATGCAAAGGAAAATATCTTACTTAATTCTATTTATGTCTACTTTGCCAAGAGAAGAAATAAATGTGAAGAGCATCACTGTAAAGTTGTGGAAATATAGGAGACCGTTCAATGGACAGGTCTGTCAGTATTAACAGAATGAAATACTACAAATTCCCCATGAAAAGAAGTTATGTACCTGATGGTTTGCAGAAAAAGCTTTAAATAACATTTAAATAACATTTAAATAACATCTAACCTTGCCTTTTGTTTTATTGATGACATGGCTCTCATTTTTTGAGACATGCTTTTTTTCTCAGTTGTATTTGCCTACCTCTTAAATTTGCCAAGGGCCTTCATAGGCATCTCC
The DNA here is from genome assembly GCF_049639895.1 of Pseudopodoces humilis. Classification (NCBI taxonomy): domain Eukaryota; kingdom Metazoa; phylum Chordata; class Aves; order Passeriformes; family Paridae; genus Pseudopodoces; species Pseudopodoces humilis. Next base: position 26,066,845 of record NC_142205.1, read on the forward strand.
ACAATATATGTATGGCACTTGTCACAGATAAAATGCCCTTCTGAAAATACTTTCTGCCATGATTCTGGATTTGTACTGTTTATCTGTAAGTCCTGAGTCATCCAGAGCTTTGAAGTCTGTTCCCTTGGTTGAATGGCACTTTCCCCAGGCTATTTGGTGGTATTGCTTCTTGTCTGAATCATACAACCAGTAATAGTCAAGCAGTTAACGTACAAGTACTGAATTGCCTATGTCACTGAAATACCCTATTAATGTATCTAAATCTCTGTGTACCCACAGGATGTGATTATTGTCCTCATGGTTCTTTCTTCACAGTTCATCTACTGTGTGGCTTTCAGACTAAGATCTTCATGTCAGGAGCAGTTTCTGACCTTTTGTGCAGCAGGGATGGATTTCACAGGTGATGTGTTTGCAGATGCAGCCTTACCATTATCAGTGCTTGGTGCAACGTGCTTCCCTAGTCCATGAGTTGGCTGAGGATCCATCTACCCTCCTGTTACACAGCATCAACCACTCTCTGTGCCCGAATATTTGCACTTAGAACAGTTCCACTATCTCATATAAATAAAAACAACCCAGGTATCTGGATGAGTGTTTAAATGCACAAATTCCTAGGGAGGAAGGATTAGAGTGAATATGATCAAAAGACAGATTGCCTCTTACATTAAGAGCCTTCCTAAGTCACCCCTGAAATATGTGGGCCTTTAAATGTTCTTGAAGGTAATTGTACACTTTTCCCTTATTTTTGAATAGGCTTAAAAGTAGCTTCCTCTTTATCTCCCTGAAGCATGGAGTGCACACAGGGAACAAAGCTGCTTGGGAGATTCGGCTGGGCCAAGGACAGGAGATTTTTCACAAGGTCAGCTCTTCCCCCCCAGCTGCTGTCTAGGAGACTTCTCAGAATTTGAATAGATGGGCTTTTCTTACAGGGTAGTTTTTGTTGCTGTTGTTGTTTGGGTTTGGCTCTTTTTTTTTCTCTGGCCTTGGAATAATATCAGATAAATGAATACTTCAACAAATGGTGAAAGTTGCCTGAGAGAAATTGTATTTGGCAACTGTTCCTCCTAATTAAAATGAAAGTCTGAAAAGCCTCAGTCTTTGGGAACAATTAATCAAATGCTGACACTAGATAAGATACAGATAATGGTTTGTGCCTATTAACTGTTTTATGCAATTAGCATGTGTGTGTTCAGCCAAATGAAGCCTGACCCTGATGTGGTAGGATGGAGAGGTTTGGATTGAATGGAGGGCAGCACCTGTTGCTTGCCCTGCTGAGCCAACCAGTGCTTTCCCACCTTCCTGCTAACAACAATAAGAACAATTAGTAGAAGGCTTCAGTACTGAGAGACTCCCAAACTGTTCCCAGGACCCTGCAGTAGGCAGCAAGGGACCTTGTTCTGGTATCTTAGATGCGGCAGCTACAACATCCTCTGTAAGCATTTGGATGGATGGCCAGAGAGAAAAAAGGAGAAAGGAAAGAAATTCTCTCCCACTGGAGTCCATGGTTCTATTTTCCCTGCTGGGGACTTAAATGCTGATGTAGAGTGGTCAAAGAAGATGTGCAGGACCTCCAAGTTATGTTTAGATTTATTTATTTCTTAAACTGTTACATAATTAACAGTCATCAAAATCCTGAGGAAGTCTGTCCTCTGCCCCTAGAGTGGCAGCCTCAAGGCTGGCACACTTGTACAGGGACAGGGTTCATTTAACCCCTGAAGAGGTCAGGACTAGCAGCTGGTGGAGGTCCTGGGGGAGGCTCTGCACCCTCAGGGACCTCAGAGGTTGTTTCTGTCCTCTGTTCCAGCCTGGGAGGCCAAAAACACATTGAGAAAGTGCTGAGCAGGAGCAGCAGGCATAAACAGTGTGTGCATGTGGGTGTAGCGGTCAGGTGAATCCCCCAGAAAAAAACATGCAGCCAGAGGCTTTGAGAAGCAAGGCTGGATTTATGACAACTCAGCAGCAGGAGGTGTGACCCCAAAACCTAAGGGATGGGTGGGAAAATGTGCTGGCAGGCGGCTGGAGGAAGGCTCTGGAGGACAGCCATGGATCTGCACGTGGGGAAGGGACGTGCTGGAGCCTGTGGGACCCAGATGAGACAGAGCAAAGAAATGAAGTTTTGAGCCTATTACCTTCATATGGAGAATGTGTGAGTCAGGGGTGTGGGAGAGCTGAGGATCCATATGTGTATGCATGAAAGGGAGAGGGACAGGGAGCAGCCAGCCTGCTTGGCTCAGAAGCAGCAGAGATAGGCCTCAAGCGATGCCTCCAAAGTAAACCCAACTGTAAGGAGAGTTTCAGACAGCACAGAGTGAGAGTTGAAGATGACAGAGCAATGTCATCATTTCAGCTGGTGCTGCAGACCTCATGCCGGCAGCTAAAGCATGGAAATAGAAACCAGTGAGCATGTAAGAAAATAAAAGTACAGTACAAGATAAAGAGACTGGTTGACATATCCATTCTAAGCAGGGCAAAATGTTACTTAAGTAACATAAATGTTATTTAAATGTTGGACAGGTACCACATTCTGGGAATGGCAGCCCCATGGGAAGGCCTGAGCTAGACATGGACACACTCAAGTGCCATGGGAAATCTTGCCTTGCCATCTGGGTTGTGGCCCAGGCAGATTTCCTCATCCAAGGCTCAGAGATGTGTAGAAAAACTGTGATTAAGCAAGCCACCTATAGGAAAGTATTCTCAGAACTCGCTTTAGCCACTGCCACAACCTGATTGTTTCAGAAATGTCTGCAAAGTAGTCGTGCTGCTCCTCCACTGCTGGGCTTAGATTCATGGGAGGGATTTATACTACGGCTCAAGGTGCCTGCATAAGCCTGTTTTTCCTTTGCTTTGTGTGCAGGAATAAGGGTCTGGGCCCATGGCTGCTCTCTGACTAGGCTTATTCCCAGAATAACTCCTTTCCCGGCCTCCTCTGTCCCACAGAAAAAAAAATAAATTAATGTATAAACACTGGCAGCCTTCAGGTTTGTGTTTCTTTCTGAGCCTAATTTAAATGAACAGCAGACATTTTATGGGCTTTTACAAGAGAACCTACAGGGGCTTATTTGCTTGAGTCTGACTTTCTGACAGCTCTCTACAAGCCTAATCAAAACCAGACTTAGCCTCATGTGAAGCGAAATAATATATATTAACGGAGCTACAAAGAACCAGGCTAAATGTAGTAAGTCATAAACCACTACTATGGCAGCAAGCATTCAATCATGTGCGTGTACCACGCTTGGATTTTGGAACAAGGGGTGCATTTGTTTTGTTCCCATTGTACCAGGAAAATTGTGGTGAGGAGCCGAGAAAACATGCCTTGCATCTAGAAAATGTCCCACTCGTGTAAATTGGAGTTTGTAGCTACAACTCCAAGGATATCTCTTCACTTCTGTCCCCCAGGTGGGTATGCTGAGTTGATATCTCATGGTGGGGCGCACCCAGTTCCCTTAGGGAAGCTGTGGGCATGGAAGACACTCCCTTAGAGACGAATAGGACAAATCCTAGGACCAAGCTGGATTTAAGGGAGATTTGCCTTTATCATCTATTTAGGTTTTTTCTTCAATACATAGACCATATTTTGGAAATGTTCCCAAGTCTTTGTTTAGATGGATTCAGGATGGCATAGAGTGGGGAATTCTGTGGAGACATTAAATACTTAAAATGTTTTGACAGACAGCTCAACACTGACCTCTAAAAGAAGACTTTTTTCAAATTATCCCAGAGTGTTCTCATCACATAATATCACCTCTCTCTGTATAGGGATAAGTTCATGTTCAGTTTCTGACATCTGGAAGAAATTTCTCCTTATCTGGCATGTACATTTTCAAATGAAATTGTGAAAAGAGGTGCTGAACTGATAAAGCAGGGATGTACCATTGGGCTGGACCAGATGGTGAGGTGCTGCAAGCAGAAGGCATTCTGCCCAAAACAAGGAGGAAGGGGAAGGAAATCTCCAGGACTGAGCCAAGATGGAGGAATGGTAAAATCCTTTGGTCATTCAGATTTCAGTCTGTTTAACCTCCCCCTTCTAACAAAGACCTTAAGTTTGTCTGAAGCTGGAGAGACATCAGGCAGCTTTAGATCGTGAGCTTTCCTGTCTAATTTATATTTCAGTGTTTCCAGTTTCTCTGCTGAACTATTGCGTGACTGAAAATTTTATCTGGTAGCAGACAGCCAGCATCAGCCACAGTGTGTATAATATGGTCCACCTGTTTTGCTTAAACCTTTTGCCTTTCAGTATAGATCAGCTATTCTATACTGAAGTCACAGTTTAGCTCTTGCTGTATGGCCTTGGTGATTGTAGGGTGATGACAATTGCTTTTCCCTAAAAGTCCTAAATTACCTTTTGCAATAAGTCTAGAGGTGAGATTTCAGCCCATGGGCTGAGATTCCTTTGAGCACAGTTTCTGTCCAAAGGGACTATTGACATGGGGTTTTTTACATCCCCTCTTTGTTATCACCCAGTGATTTGGAAGAAAATGATTCTTTCAAAAGAAACCTGAGCTCCAAAAGATTAATAGCTTTTTATTTCTAGTCAAACAAACATACTTGTGCCCATTACCACTGTGCAGAACATATCAAGTTGAGCTGTTTGGATTCTGTGATATTTGAGGCCCATCTGGCACATGATGCAGGAAAGCATCTCCCACAGAAAGTTGTAACAAGACCAAGACAGAGTTACACCAAATCCTGTATTTGATAGCCATAGAGTGATTTGGGTGGATGTAAAAGTGATACCAAATTAATTTTGGTTTGTTGTTTCTTTTAGTGACTTTCACTGAGTAAACAGTAAAATTTTACTTCAACTGCGTTGATTAGACTGCTTGGTTTTTTCATGGACACTTAGAGCATTCGGATCTGCAATTTTGATTCAGAGTCTGTTTAATTGAGATTTTTTGTGGGTTTTGTTGTTGTTTGCTCTATTATTTTTTGTTTGTGCGCTTTAGTTTGTACAAAGCCAGCACACAGACAAATGTATTAACTGCATGGGCCATGTATTTGGTTTGATGTCATTATTTTTCACTGCTCTCTACAGAGCATTATCACTGATTATTTTTTTAAATAGGTAGTGGCCATTTAATGGGTTTTCCAGGTTTAATGTCTCTCAGCACAATGCGCTGCAGTATAACTTGCTTTTGGAAGGATGGATGACTATAGATAAAATATTATCTTGCTTTAAAAGTATGAAGGACCTTTTTATTCTTGTTTTTATGAGTACTATCCAGTTTTGGCATGAGAACAGCCATGTGGTCAGTATAAATCAAATTCTTTTAGATACTTACCTTTTCATAATTTTCTAAAAATGTGGAGGTGTTGACATTTTATGAAATCACCTGTGAAGTATTTTTGGATAGGTGATTTAGATTGAAACTTTTTTTAGGCTTTTGTTTTGATCTTTCAGCCTGTCTCCAGTTTTATAGGTGTCGTGGTGACTCTTGGAAACAGGAATTTATGTTTCTTTATGTTGCTGTTATAAACAGACAAAGTGATACTAACAGTTGAAAAACACAGGAATTTGGTAGAGTGTTTTTAACCTCTTTATGTAGAAGGTGAAGCCATTGGAACCCTCTGGGAGGCTTTTTAGCAAGACTACTTTTCACTGTGGAGAGGAAAAATGACTCAGGAGCAATAATGTTACTCTATAAATACAAAGGCTTTTAAGGGGTTTAATAATGCCTGTTGCACTGGATTGAATAAAATGCAGACACTTTTCTAGGAAATTATTATTAAAACTGTAATCCTGGAATATGCATAAATTTGGTCAAAATTTGAAGAGTGTCACCAGGGACTGATTTGCAGCCTGGCTTGTAGTGTCTTCCTGTTTCTCTAGAGGCCAGGGCAGTTCAGACAGCAGAAGACATTTTTACATCTAAACATCAAATTTTGTATCATGCAGACTCATGAAGTAGAAAAAACCTGTAGATGAAAAGCCTGTATGAAGAGAAAACCCATTCTCCAGGGGTGTTGAAACAGTGACACTTGGTAGGCTATCCATAAAAATTAAAGGAGCATATTCCACATGTGTGTGCACCTGGCTTCACAGGGGACCCCACTGACTTGTGCCCTTTCGTTCTGTAAAGGGGAAACAAAAAGGTGCATTCTAGGTACTTTCATATAGAAAATAATTGAGCCAATCTTTAGATTGCCTTTCAATTATAAATAATTTTTGTCTGTGCATTTGTATTAATGGTGAGTATTCAAGTTCTGTGCACAATTGAGGAAGTGGTTGTTTTTCTAAGATTGAATTGCCTTGTCTTGTGGCAATGTAATGGAAACTACAGTAATAATATTAAATCAGGTTACTTTGAAAAAAGCAGACCTATGTCATTTGGAGAGAGCAGGTTCATTAGTGAAGGACAGAGCATAGTAATTCAAAGATCAGACTGGTAAAACCAAAACCTCCTGAGCTGTATTTAGCTGTTCCCTTACTCAGTTATTTCTCATGGGAAACCCAGATCCTGCAGAAGAGAGTGCAGCCACATGAATGAAGTGTGAATCAGTTTGCCCCTTGCCAGCAACAGCAATCATTTTTTTGTCTCATTTGTAGGTGATTTTGAGATCCTGTCTGGGTAGTTTTGGTTTTTTTCCTGCTTATGTAAATAGTTTTCTACATTCCTGTTGTACCAAATCTGAGTCATAATATCAAACTCCAAACCCAGTTTTCTTGCACGTGGTGCTGGCAGTCTTTTCCATGGCCCCTGATTACTTGTGGTGATGTAAATACCACTGGGGTGCTAAATGTCATTCACAGATCAGAGCCTGGTGAGGAGCTCGTATGTGAACCCTCTGACTGTGCCTTTCATAAAGGGTTGCTTAATGAGCAGTAACAGAGAAGGTTTTCTTCTGGACACAGAACATCAAGGTATGTGTTTGTTGGACCCTTTATGTAGACATACTCCAGATGTGTTCCTTGCTGCTTGGTAATCACTGCATTCCCCAGATAACTCTGTGATAATGATAATATTAGCAAAATTCTAGTAATAGATGTGCACAGGAGCTTTCAAGTATATAAGAACTTCCTGCTTGAAAAGAAGGAGGTCCAAGTGTATTTTTTCTTTATTATCTTACTAGGACAATTGTCTTACATATCTTTAAAAGGAGGAAAACAGTGATACATACACAGACTGTATTTTCACTAACTTTTAACTTAGTTCACTAACTTCACTAACTTTTGATTGCCAGCAGATAACAGCAAATTGGTTTCACTACTGCTATGCCATTATTTTTACACCTGAATATTATTCCAAAGTTTTCCTTTTTCTTCTTTCTTTTATTTTTTAAATTTTTTTTAAAGGTAGGGGAAAATTAAAGTTTACTGCTAAGTTATTGCTTGCCAAGATTTTTCAGCTGCAGGATATAATGGGAGCCAAATTCTTTGGAACTTATTAAGGCTGTCAGTATAATCAAGGGGAATTGCATGGTGATAAAATTATGGATCTATGCCATAGGACTCATGTGTAATAGATGCCTGTAGACATATATATGTTAATTATGCCAGGGTGCTGTGGCATAGCTCCATATTTTTCTTCAAGTGTAATTTCTCTGGATTGTTGTATATGGGTATACATACATATATACAGAAGAGAGAAAAAAAGAACTATCTCCTCCCCTTGTGTTGTCTGAGTCTTTGAAGACAGCATCTGCTCATAATGATACAGTCATTGACAAGCAGATGTTCCAAAACTGGGTTTAAGAGTAGCATAAACCGAGATATCAACAATTCCTTTAAATTTTGATACGGCACTTTCAAAACACCATTTATTTTGAATTTATGAAAGACAGAAATATAAATGCTTTCATTTTGTCTCATACCTAAACCCCAGTCGTGTTTTAGAGTTTTTTCAAATGATGAATTCCTCTGTCAGGAGCCATGTTCTATAGCACACCCACAGCTCCTAATGGAAAATTTGAAAGAAGTCATTTGTTCAGAGCTGGGCTTGTTCAGGCTCTCTCTGCCATGGCCAGTATGTGCAGTGTACCAGCTTCCTTAGAGTAGTTCCCATCAGGATATTTAAGAAGTTTTTTTTTTACCAAAGGAAGACATGACTTTCACTCAAATATAACATATAATGACTCTCACAGCCAGATCGGCTTTTATGAAAATAGTTTTAAAGGCCATGCTTGCAACAAAACATGTAAATAAATGTGTGTATGAGTCAGAAAACCCAACCTGTGTTCTTATGCCTCCTGCCACAGAATGGGGAGAGAGGGGGCAAAGACAAAATGTAAAGAGGTTGCAGGAGGGTATTGCCTGTGTGTTTTTACCATCTTCCCTTTCCCAGTGGGAATCTTCCTCTGAGGATGGTACAAGCAGCAGGTTTGAGGCTGTGAAAAGTGAGAGATTCACTGTTTGCCACTAAGCCCTACTCTGCATCAGCCACCTGAGTCCTGGCTCCCTGTCTTCTTTGTCTTGCCTGTTGTGTGCTTTGAGGGGAAACTCCTGTGCACAGCCCACCTGGTGCTGGGGTGAAATGTGGGATGGACACACCAGCAGGCAGAAAACATCTAAGGGACAAATAATGTCCAATGCTCCCAGAAGCCTGTGCTTTAGCACAGAAGCTCTCTGGACAGCTCCACAAAGCTGAAGTTGATTCAGAAGGACATTATCTTGTACAATTTCCAGTGGGTTTTGATAGGATGCAGATGGTCAGCATCTCCTTCGGTGGGACAGTCTGCTGGCCAAAGACATGCTCTGGTCCAAGGAGACCATGCATTGCCCAGGATTTTAGACTCCACCCTAAAGTGAAGTAAGGCCACAAGACTCCCCTCATTAGGCTGATGTTTGGAGCACTCTTGGGTTTTGACATTTGGCTCGGAAAGTAACAGCTAGCAAGGCAGGAGGTTTAATTGTAAGGCTGCAGGAGTTTTCCAGAGTTACAAGATAAATAGGACACAGTGGTTCTGTATTCTATAGCTACACAGAACACATGGCAGGATTCAGCTGTGTGAGCTCCAAAGCAACAGTTTGTCTCTTATTGATAAGTATTTGTCATAGACAGATGAAGGAAACCCTCAACAAATCCTGGTTAGCTTTTCAAGCTGGGAGTTGATTTGTCTATAGTTAAACAGAAGATATTTATAGAGGCATTAGTTGGTTAAACAGAATACTTCATAAGTTTGTTTAGAAGTGATTGAAATCAACTGTTGCTGAACTGAAAAACCAGCCACACAAGCTAAGTCTACTGCCCTGTCTGTCTGTTGTCTGTTAGTGCAGCACTTTGTTCTTCCATCAACATTACTAACGCAGGGAAATAACATCAATCTCCTGTCTTTCATTGGTGGGTATTAATAATTCAAGAATTAAACTCATTATTGAAGAGGGCAATTTAAGTGGGTTTTAATGAGAAACTGCTTCAGTTCTTATATTAAAATATATTTAAAATATTTCCAAGTTTGAGAAATCAAGCACTGAAGCATCAGGAAAACCAGTGCAGCCCCCAGCCAAAGCCTCCTTTGCCAGCAGTTGTAAATCTAGTCAAAAGTAGGTGATGTGGAAGATAATAGAGGGCTCTTCCCTTTCAGAGTCTGCAGGTCAAAATCCACCACTGCAGTAAGCTACAATTAAAAAATGCTTGTGTTAGTGTGAACCAGGCTTCTTTGTCCTCATCCAGCCCTGCTAGCTGCCCTGTACAAATGCAGATCCCTTTTATTCTGACAGCTCCTCTTCAACCCCCAGCAAATTGTGGATCCAAGTACAGTGGAATATTTTGTACGAGCTGGGTAAAACAAAAAAATGTCATTAGGGTAATGAACTAAACCTGCCTCATGTGAAAAGGAGCTTTCCAGATGATGCACTTCTCAAGGCAGCTATGCTCCACTGGTGCCCTTCCTGTAGGCCATTTCTGTAGTATTTTTCTAAATATGAGCATTGCTTTGCCTCCTATGAGATACTGAAACAGATCACTGATTTCAGGGAATTAATCACTATTTGATAAGCTGCAAGTTGTTGATATTTTTTTGTATTTGTTTTTCTTCCTACACATAAGCAAGTACCATTAGTTAAATAGCATGCTTAACTTGATAATATTTAAATACCCTAGGACAACCCCTCTTATAACATCCTTATTTATGTGACAGCAGTGACACCTCCACAACTCAACCAAACCTTGGCATTTCTGTCTAACATGTGCACAGAGCTCTGCTCTTCCTTCGCATATTCCTTGGTGGGGACATCACAGCCTTGACACCAGTGTTGTCCTATGACATGATGTCTTCCAGGGCTGGATGGTTTTCTGGGGACATACTTCCTTAATGAATAGCATGAAAAATGCTTTCATAACAAAAAATACCAGAGATGCCTTTAAAAGATTTCAATGCAAGGGGCCTGAATGTGAGGTAAAAGGAAAACTCCATATTTAATCTCTAAATTGGAAGTTTATTGCTGGTGTTTCACAGATGCCATAGAGCTGGAGCCACTGCACATCTGGGGAGTAGGTGGCTAAATCTCTCTTTCAGTTTTTTACAGAAAACACTGTCAGAGGAGGCTGGCTGACAGCATGAATAAATCAACGAGCTGTCCGCAGGAAATAAGGAGATGGCTGGAATGAAGCATAAATAATGTAACACTAACATGGATAGATTATTTCATACATGTTTTTCAGAGGACTATAGTGAATGGCTTGCTGGAAAATTTCTGAGAGAGCTGCTCTAAGTGCACAGTTATGAATGATCTCTTCACCTCCATGCAAAAGGCAGGATTAGCAGGATTGCACATGGCCACAGACACAGAGTCAGGGAAAGAGGTGGGAGACAGAGGACAAGATGGAGGGGTCTTTTGATATATTCTATCCTATCTTTGATAGGGGAATAAAAGAGCAAAGACCTTCTGGTTTTAGCAAAATGAAAAAAGTGGTTTTGTCTTTTCCATAAAACTTTCTGGATTAAAAAAATGAAGAGGCAAGCAGTTTTTAAATCATCTGCTTTTCCCCATAAAAAAAAAGTTCCCATGTCTTATCCTTGAGAAGAATAAAGTTGCTTGCTTAGTCAGAAAATTTAACCACCTATTGCCTCCCAGTATTATTCTTCTCTGAGCAAAAGTTTTGTCCCCCCTCTACCTGCTTGTACTTGGGCATGGAAGGAGAGGTACCAGCCCAAAGACCAGCCAAGAAATCTGGGTTGGCATGGAAAAACTTGGCTAATGTCAGCAAAACAGGTGGTCTGGTGTAGCCAGAAGTGCTACTCAGGGGGTGTCTCAGCAGTCCTGTCAGTCATGGCTGGCTGCAATTTTTGCCTTGTGCTCCCACTGGTACCCGCTTCATGCTGGGGTTACACTGCTCACAGCCTGGAAGTCTGCAGAACATCTGGAAGCACTCACTTGCCAGGTACTTCAGGAAGACTCATAGAAGCCCAGGAAGATGGTGACTGGAGAGCATGAGCTCCTTAGAATTGTTATTGTTTCCTTACATACTCTATCAGGTTCCAGGAAATAAAATCATTCAGGTGATCAGATCTTGGTCCTTGCTGAGCCAGAAGAGGTCCTGGTGTTACCACTTGGCAAATCCATTGCAAGACAGCTGTACAGGGATGTTGGCTGGAGAGCTAAATCCCTGAGAAACACTATTACAGGAAGTTAAAACTCCAATTTGAATTCCAATTACTTCCCATTGGATTATGGGCACATTAGTAGGTTTCTGAGGCAAAATGATTAGAGGAAAAAGAAATAGTGAGATTTTCTGAATCACTACAGTTGTATTTAATGCAAAGCATATGCATGGTCCAAGGGACAATGCATGTAAGACCCTGGGATAGGCACAGCATCTATTAATGAGAATTTTGGCTGCTGACAGGGTCTCTATTTCCCAATTTGTGTGTTTGAAGCTTTGTTTCTGAAGTAGTTGTGATTGCTAGAAAACACCAGAGCTGTGCCAAGGATAATTTATATTCAGATACTTCACATGGGTGATGTAATTGTTTATCTGTGAGGTCTTAAGTTATATTGTACCAGACCAGCATTATTTCATGGGGTATTTTTTGTGTACTTGTGTCATAATGCTGTCCCCAAACCATGTGCAGAAACATCTCTGTCCTGTGTTAAGAAAACCAAGATAAAAGGGGTCACGAGGGATTCTTAAAATTCCAGAAAATTTTCATTGCATTCAGGTGACCAGAGAAATATTATCCTGTTTCCACTAGGTATGCAGTTTTTCCAGGATCCTGTAGAAACTCCAAATGTACTTTTTGCCATGGCAGAGTCCTACACAACTCTGCACATCTGTAAAGCTGGAAATCTGGCTGGTTTTGCACAGTCTTATTTTGCTTTTGTTGATGGAAATTCCATCCTTGCTAATTTGCTTCTCTGTTGATTTGTTTATTTTTTTTTTTAGCATGCAACATGTTGGAATTTAGATTTAGCTAAGATGGTTAAAGAGGTCTGCCAGCTATTCCAAGATCATCTGTTTTCTACAAGCTGTTGCAACCACAGTCTTTTCTGTTGACTCAGACTCTGTGCTATAGGTTTTCCCTCATCTTCTGGCTTTAAAAATCTTCTTGCTTTTAAAATCCAGCACAGAAAAATAAGTGGGTCCACTCTTGCACCCAAGGGTAACATCTGTGTGTGTGTGTGTGTGGAATATGATATTCCCTCACAGTGACTTTGCTAACTCCTCTGTGTCCAGATCTACGTGGTTTCCGATATCTTTTTCTTTTGCTAAGTGGTGGCCAAACTCTCTGAACAATCTTTAATGGCTTGTAAGATGACTTTGTCTTTTGCAATTACCAGATGATGAGGTGGTTGTTTCTAGAGCTACTTCCCTCTGCATCAGTCTTTTTTGGACAGATGCTCTACGACTGATAATTTCTGAGATAAAGACAGTTCCTAAACAAAACATATCTTCAAGCTGTGTTGAAGGCATTGCTTTAAAATCCACCCTATGCTATACTGAACCAAACTGAATCCACATAAATGCAGGGAGCTTCTAGCCTAGAATATTTTTCATTTTTTTATGTCTTTCAGAGTTGGCATCTTCAAGAAAGAGACACTTTTCTGTTCATCTTCCCAACAATTTATGTGGCTGGATAACTGACTGAGAGAAACAGGCTTCTAAGCAAATGGTCCTTCTAAACAGCAGTTGTTTTCTGTATTTGAACTGAAGCAATCTGAACTCTGCTTCCTGAACCTGTATAGGCTACAAAAAGGTTGTGAAATTCCTGTTGTAGTAAAGTTCTCTGGTGGGTCCAGTTCTCTACCCAGGTGGTGACTTTTGACTGAAGTCTTACCATCAGGTTTTTTATTGATCTAACTCCTCTCACATCCGTCATTTTACTGGCAGGTCTTTGCTGACATATATACAGAGAAGCTCAGCAGACCAGCAATCTGAGGTTAAATGTGTAGTGAAGAGAGAAGCAGGGAGACCAGCAGAGGCTCAGGGGCAGTGCAGAGACATGGTGCCCACTGAGCCTGAAGACCAGGGTGTTAGACCTTGCAGTAAAAGCCAAACAAAAGCCTCAGTCAGTGGAGTCAGGAAATTCTGATGCACAAAGGCATTTGGGCTGAAGCACAAAAACGGAACATCAGAGCATGGAGACAATGTCTGGGCAAGCAGAGAGATTATAAGAAGATTCATTTGGCCATTGCTGGCTATGAACTGTTATTTTGTGGAAGATTACTCCTTGTATTGAAGGTAGAGAAATGACTGCCTGAGGTATCAGTCACTCCAGCAAGACTCATGTTAGCAATTTGCAGATCAGTTTAAAAGCTCCTGGCCTCTTTTGTTTCTTGGAAAGTGTGTTCCTCAAAAGTTAGGAACAGTGGTTTGAATTTCTCCTTAAATGTGAGAGAAATGCATACTTGCCTTTCTGCTTTCTCTGGTGAAATCCCCTTATTTTTAAAGGACCGAAGAGGCTTTTATTGGCTTTATCATGAAAGTAGTCAAAAAACAGATGACTATTTTCATACAGTCACAAAGCACATTTTTTAACACCTATCCCAGAAAACTCTCTGGTGGCTTTCCCTCAGTGTCACTCTGTGACTCAGCCTGTGTAATACTGGACAGGCTCTAGGAGTGGGTGCGTGGAAATCTCATGAGATTTAGGAAGCCAAAGGGCAAGGTGCTGCACCAGGGTTCAGGATGTGAGCCTCCTCAGCTACATGCTTGGGGAAGAGTGGAAAACTGAAATAGCCTGATGAAACCAAGGCCATTCTGGTCTCCCTGTAGCCCTGCTTCCAGCAGCTGCTAAAAGAAAGGGAGTGCAGCAGAGAAGTGATTCTTCTCTTGTACACCCTTGCAGCCTTTGGGATCTGCTGTCCCAGAAGAGACAATGCTTTGGGAAATCAGATCCTTCAGGCCCAAGAGAGGTAAAATCCACAGAATTTTCCTACCAGCCCTGGTATTTCTGTATTACTGATTTCTCATCCTGCAGGCTGTTTGACCCTCAATTCATGTTGTTACTGAGTTAAAGTCAGACTCTTACTTGTGTTCTGGGTTGTGGTTTGGTATAGTTTCTCTGAGTTAGTGACCATAATCCTGATGATGAATTGTTTTCTGGTGGTTTCTGTGCTTGTGTTCACAGTACTGCTCTTGCCCCACAAACGAAAAATAGCTATACTTTATTTTAATTTGCTTTGAGGTATTAGCCACAGTTAATAATTCTGGCCTCTCTAGGTTTTTGTTTTCTTTAGAAAACAGTTTAAAGATTGCGTGGTGCTCTTGTTCTGTTTTTGGCCAGACTCCAGCAAAACAAAGTCTAGATGTTACACTGTAATTAAAACAGTCCTTACTGAGAGCTATCAAGCCATAAAGCATATCTATGTTTTCAACTCTGAACTTCCTTCCTGAGGACATTATATGTTTTAATGAAAATGAACATGATTTCTTCAGCATTTTTTTCCTCTTCATGAGCCACAGAGATAAGGTCTGTCACATATGTTGTGTATCAGAGAAGCACTCAAATGGTTAAGAGAAAACCAAAATATTTCAGTCAGCCTGTATCATTGTGATGATTTTTTTTATTTCTTTAGCAGAGGGGGGAAAAAACTGACATTAGCTGCAGGCCCTGCCAAAATAGACATTTGTTTTCCATTAGCTGCACATATGCTTTCCTAAGGGCTTACTATGAATTGAGATGCAGCTCTGAGCATAGATCTAGTTTATGTAAGCCATTTTTTATAAAGATAGGTAAACTTCACACTCAGAAGTTTCTCTTCTTCTAATTCTATACTGATTGTCTCTCTACTTAACACACAAAGGCTGTGAGCCTGACTCACCTGGAGAGAGGTGTCCCAGAATAGGAGGGAGTGATGTAGTTAGGTGTCCTTCAAAGATCCTAGAACAAATTAAAGAGTAATAAGCTATTTAAAGCTTTGGTGTCATTCTCAAGACTTAAAATATGCTCCACCTAGTCTGAGATGAGTCTTGTAGAGAAAGGCATAATTCTTCAGCACATCTGCTTAGCAATCTACAGCAAGTGGAGAAAAATTTTCTTCCAGACCTTTTTTATTTTTAGCTGAGGTGTGGGCTGGAAGCAATCCATTGGCCAGTCTGTTACCAGCAATCTAGTCCATGCATGAGTAGTAACTTCTTTTGAAATCAGATTTTCACATGTTCCAGGTGCAACAAGCAGTTCATGGATGGCCACATGGATGCCAGAGGACTCCCTCCAGAAGTAGTTATTTCTTATAGTTTTAGACTGAAAAATGTTTGAAAGTAAAATTCATCACAGGCTTCAGTCATCTTCTATGATGAAGTGTCATGAGAGGTTACTGCCTCTCAAGAATCAGATCATAGCACAAAACCCAATATAAATATCAAGAAAAGAAAGCAAAATATAGTGGTCTTCACTACCAACACCTGAATGAAAGTGAGTTGCTGTAAAGCTGAAACCCAGAAATACCTTGTCAGCTCCTACTCTGTTCTGCATCATGAAGAGGTGGAGGAAACAAAAGGGTTTTCAGCCTTGTGTAGCTGAGAGATCTGTGTGAACTGTGCCTTAGCAGCAAATCCCTCCTGAGAAAGCCTCTGGGAGGCTCCTACTGCTGTCTGGAAAGAGGGCAGAGGAAAGTGGACAGGAAGCAGGTTAGTGCAGTTCAAGGTAGACAACGTGCTTGGCAGGGCATCTGGCTTTAATCAAGTCCCTAGCTGGAGGTTAGTAGCCAAGTTTGGGTCTACCAGCTGTGCCTGGCACAGTAAGCGGAAGAACTTCTGCTGTTTCTTTCTGTGTGGTCTCTCCACAGAGGGTTTGGTCTTGGGTTGGAAGGGTGAACATCTGAAAAAGAGGTGTGACGCTCTGGCTAAGGGAGACAGGACTTCATTATGGAAGCATTCTGTGCAGAAGATGAGCGTGGTGAGAAATGCCCTGCTCAGTTCAGGAGAGCCTCCACTGTGAGCAGACACATCAGCTTGTGGGCAGCCCTCAGGAACGTCCATTCACAGAGTGTGAAGAAAACGCAGTGATTTGAATAGGAGTTAATTATTTTCCAGTCTTGCAGAGGAGACACCAGGAAGACATAAATGTCTTCTTCTGTCATGAAAGTAGAGATTAAATAGGGAAATCTTTACCCAGAAAAGTTCAGCAATCTGCAGCTTAGATTTAATTTTGGATAACACAGTATGATGCAGGCAATGCTGGGGGTCTTTGCTGTTTAAAATTTTGATGAGGCTGATATTTGTCATGCTCATGCTGCATACAGAATGAGGTAAGTTAATGGTATCACTGAGATATCACAGTGGCTCACAGAGCAAGAGATTTCTCCCCAATGGTATTTTGATTTCTCATTGTTTGTTGGATTGGTTATTTTAAATGATCATTGCAGTGTGAAAAAAAAAAAAATCCTTCACCAATATTAAAACCTGAAATTAAATGAGAATATAGTATTTTCCTAACTGGAGCTTTAAATTTTACCTTTTTCTTTTTTTTTTTTTTTTGTCTTTCTCTATCATAGGGGCCATCATAGTAATCCAAAATGATTCAGGCTGTGAAATAAATTAAGAGTCATATGTGACTGAAATAAAACAACTAAAGTCTGACAACATTTTTTCTTCTGTAGAATATCTGAGATTGAGAGGTGGAGATACTCCTGTTTATATTTGGTTTCAGTTAAATCACTTCGGAAAACACAGGGTATTGGTCCCATCTCATGAGTGATCTTAACCATATAAACAGGCCCCACTTAGACTCTGATGTTCATCAAGGACCTGTCTGCTCTGACCTGTGCTGCTTTCTGATTTGGTTGCTCTGGCAATGGACTTAATCTCCTGTTCCCAAGGACTAGAGCCTACAATGCTTTTCTCTGTGTGTGCTGGGGCAACCTCCAGTGTCTCAGACATAGATTCTGGGAGCTTAAAACCAAACTTACCTCTGCTAGTTCCATGAGAAAATGTGGAGTTAATGTAGAGCAAGTTGCAGTTCTCATGATGAGACTTGGAGGGGGGAGATATTTCAGAGGCAAACATGGACAAGTATAACTTGACTCCCCAGGGAAGTGGTCAGAGCACCAACCTGACAGAGTTCAAGGAGTGTTTGGACAGTGCTCTCAGACACATGGTGTGACTCTTGAGGATGTCCTGTGCAGGGCCAGGAGTTGGACTTGATGAACCTTGAGGGTGTTTTCCAACTTAGTTTATCCTGTGATTTCGTGATTCTGTGATAAGTGCCTTGGATATGCCTAGCTGTTCAAAAGCAACTGAAAAAGCATTTTCTAAACAATGGCAAATGCTTTATTTGGGGATCCAAATAGGAACAAATCCCCTTTCTTTTTTTCATGAAAGGGAGTATTATAAAGATGTACTCTGTTTTCTTCAGTGTTTGTTTAAAATCTTTAGTCAACTATACAATTTTGCCAAAATAAGTAAGGATACAAATTCTCTAACATCTGAGTTCTTTTAGCTTAAGGAATTTTATTTCATCTTTCAATAGGATTTTTTGGCAAATTGTGTTTTCCACCTATATTCAGTAGCAAAGACTTTCTGCTTTCCAGGGCAGTAACTCATATAAGATGGCCCAAATGAGATCATGAAGTTTTTGTCTATGCCTTTTTATTTTCTAGACGCATATGTTCCCTTTCCTAAAACATGTTCCTTCTGAGTAACTTATGCCAGCTCATCTTCAGGTCAAAATGAGTACAGCAAAAACTATTTCAAGACTTTCATTTTCTATCAGTGGTTTATCTGTGTCAATACTGGGATCTCCTAAACCTGAAGTAAAGAGGTGCAACATTTTTAGAGGGACCACTGGAGTCCTGCCCTTTGGCTGTCCAAGCAGGATAGAGGCAAACCCAGGTCGCAGTGCTAGGACCAGCTTTTGTTCTCAAGCTTGTACTAACATCCTTTCCCAGAATGAACCCTTTTGCTTGAGCACACAGCACTTGTAGTCTGTGCATGGGTCTCAGGCTGCATACAGAAACTGCCTGTGTCTACCTGTAAGCCCACCTGGGTACTATCAGGTCAGAATGGATGGTCTCTGTTGGGCAGCAAAGCTGGCACTCTTCAGTGCTTCTCCATGGAGGAGAGCAATAAGCTGGCCGTTCCTTCCTACACGTGCCTGGGGAGTGGAGCAGAGGAGCAGATGGAATATCTGCAATACCCAGGATGGCCCCCCTGCTGCACAAGGGAGTCAAGATGGCTTCTGTCTGGAAGAAAAATGGGAATGGGGACCCTAAGGAGTGTCTGCAGAGCAGTGTGCCTGGCATGGGATCAGCACACTCAGCAGCTTGTGGGTGCAGTGGGATTGTCAGCTACCAAGCTAACAATTCCCATGTCTTTGCCAAGCAGCCATCTGGGCAAGCTGGGCATCTTGCTGCCTGAGTTCACTGGCTCCTAAGCTGTTCCAACAGATGGATTTACCTTTAGCAGATGGATGAGGAAACATCTACAATGTCATCTGCCTTTCTGGAGGGTTATGTCCCAAGGAAATCCCTGGGCAATGGTGGATCTGGGTAATGAGGAAGGTGCTGGATGTGGAGGCTGAGAGGGGATCCTGGCAGTGGTTTTTTTTCTTCGCTTTTGTCTTTGTGGGGTGGGCTGTCACAGCCACAAATGTACATGTTGTGATGACAGAGACCTGATGAATCGTGTGGTGAGCCCCAGGGGCCTGGTGCTAATTTTGTTATGCTGTGAATTCTGCAGAACACCTTGGGGCTGAGACACGGTGCCATCACCTTTTGGTCCTCATTGCCTTTAAAGGCCAGATCACCACATAGGCTGCCCTTCTCAGAGTTATCTGCCTCAGACTCATCTCATATGGATGTCCTTGAAGACTAACAGATTCAGAGGGGTTCCAGGGGGCCCCACCAGTGTGGGAGAGGTCTGTCTAAAAGAGTGTACTGCTGGGACAGGCTGTACCTTATTTCTTTTGGCCAGCAGAGGTAAGTGAGGTTGCTGTGAGCTTATGTGCCTGGCAGTATAGACATCACCTCAGTGTTTAAATTTCCATCTAATCTGGTTTTGGTGAATAAGCGTGACTCCAGCCAAGGACTCCATGCCTTGAGCCTTGGTTCCAGTACACAGGACAAGCAGTCTACCAGAAGCACTGCTGCAAGGGCTGACAGCCGATACTCATTTGTTTCCTGGTGTCTGAGGCAGGTGGTCCCCATCGTGTTGGGAAGTGTGGAATGACTGCCTGGACTCACGCCTTGCCAGCAGCCTCTATGCAAGGCCCCTATGTCTGCTTTCATTTAGCAACATAAAAAGGTATTTGCAGCAGCCAGCATTAGGTGTTTTTGTGGTTTAAAAGATGTATTCTCTGGGTGAGTTCTTTAGGTGTGTTTAGGTGTGTTATGCCCTTATTGCCTATGGACTGCAGGTGTTCAACTCACCTGTGTTCAGCCTCTGTGTGGGCAGCATATTCACATCTCTAAGGGCAAATGGTTAGTTTGTGTGGGAAGCAGGCAGCCTCTGAGAAACAGGAATGAACTGTGAGGTTTGGGACCCAGAATAACTGAGACCTAACCCTTTGGCTACAGAGCCTCTTTGTTCTTCCCTCACTTAGTTGCATCTGCAAATGTGTTAGGCAGAATGCTCAGATGTGTGCATGTCCTTCCTGGCACAGCCCTGTTGGTGGGAAGTCTCACTCCAGGAGGTGTCTTTGTCTCCCTGAAAGGATGCATGAACACAGGCATCCTGAGGATGGTAGCAAAAGAATGGACAATCCCCGGTGCAATGCAGCATCTCCCATCTTTTTGGCCAAGAGGTGGGAAGAGCTGGAGGCTTGCTGTGATTGACAGGAGGTTGCTGTGCCTGAAGATGGTTTTCACAGAATCACAGAATATTCTCAGTTGGAAGGGGACCCACAGGTGTCCTCAAGTCCAGCTGTTAAGTGAATGACCCATTTGGGGATCAAACCCATAACCTGGGTGATATTAGCACCATGCTCTGAACAACTGAGCTAAAGCAGCAGCCCAGAGCACCTGCCCAATGGGACAATGACCAAGGGAACAAGGAGAAAGGGGCAATTAAATAAAATGATGGAGGAAGAGGAGACATTTGACAGGGAAATTGAACTAGGATAATTCTGGGATACTCCTCTTCAGATGAGGTGGGAAAAAAATGGGAGTGCTTGCAGCAACCAATGAAGATCTAAAGGGTGGAAATAGCATGTGAATGATTTGAAACTTTGCAAAAGTAGTTAAGGCTAGTACTGAAGAACAGGCCTTCACAGGACTGAAAGAGCTTGGGTTTTGGAGGTTCCCCAGAAAAACCAGATAAAGTACTTCCAGGCACAATAAAACCATTTATTTGTGAAGGAACAGTTAGCTAGATGAGAAGTGCAGTTGTGACACCTCTGGCTTACCAAGATGAACTGATGAAGTGATCAGCATCCTGGCTGCCATGGACAGGAAGCTTTTTTTTGAAAAATATGATCAAGTTGGCACTGGCCAATTTGGAGCTTCTTAGCCAATGTGAACGAAGAGTACAAGAGCCAAAATGTCAGCTACACACGGAGAGTCAAAGACTAAAGAAGAAACATGTTCTATGGACATGGAACTTAGCCAGCTAAAGGACTCGGGTAAGACATGAAACTTTTATATATTTCCTATTCTATTTATAACCTTGCGTGCTGCAGAGAGAATTCATATAGTTACAGCTCATAACTCCTTAGCAGGTTTTCTTAACTACAGTACTAGAACTCAAATAAATGTGTGTGAGGAGGTAGATTTTTTTAGCAATTAATGTGACTCGTAGAAGGAACCTGCAGGAGAGCATGGCTCTGCAGAGGTGACCTCAGCTCTCCAAAGAGAGGCAGAAATTTCCAGAATGAAAATGGGTATGCAAGTGAGCATGGATTACGTGAGAAGAGGGTTGTTTTATTATGAGTAAGTAAGGTGATTAAACCAATTTCTAAGATAAAAAAGGAGTGATTAGCCTCAGGTGGAGAGCAGTTGAGTGGCCTAAAAGGTGGGGACTTGGTGGCTTCCTGTTGTGGGACAGAAGGGCACTCCCAGACTTGGTCATGGATTTAAGTACCTGAAGAGTTATGAGAGTTCAGCTATTATTGTCCTGTGTTGTAGGAAGTGCTTGGAGAAGAGCTAAAGAGGTTAGTTACTAAGGGTTTTGCTGGTGAGTAGAGTATCAGCAAGTGTTAGGGATGACAGGCTGTGAAGCTCTGACCTGTTCATTTCTACAGTGCTTATAGAGGTGGTAGGATCAAAAGACAAAGAGGTGCGGTCATCCTGTCCTGCTCAGATCAGCGATATGAAAGAACTGATACTCGCTTTCTTGTGCTGAAAGTGAAATAGCACTTTGGAGGGAAAACAAAGTGAACAGTCACTGCAATTGTTAATTAGGAAAGTTGGAAAGGACCCTAAAGAGGTCACCTAGTTGCAACCCCCCTTCCAAGGGCAGGAGCACCTTCCACTAGACCAGGTTACTCAGAGCCCCATTCAACCTGGCCATAAACATTTCCAAGAATGGGGCATCCACAGCTTCTCTGGGAAACCTGTGCCCATACCTCACCTCTCTCACAGTAAAGAAATTCTTTTTAATATCCCAGCTAGGTTTTGGTTTAAAGCCATGCCCTCTTGTCCTATCAGCATAACTTGTAAAGTGTCCCTCTCTGGCTTCCTCATAGGTCCCCTCTAGGCACTGGAAGGTATAGTGTCTCCTTGTAGTCTCTTCTTCAGGCTGAACAGCCCCAGCTGTCTCATCCTGTCTTCATAGGAGCAGTGCTCCAGTCCTCTGATAACTTTGTGGTCCTTCTCTGGACACACTCCAGCAGGCTTATCGCCTTCTTATGCTGGGGGGCCCCAAAGATGGGTGCACTACTCCAGATGAGATCTCACCATGTCAGAGAAAGAAAACCTCTCTTGACCTGCTGGCTATGATGCTTTGGATACAGCCCAGGCTTTGTGGGCTTCAAGTGCACATTGCTGGGTTATGTCAAACTTCTTGTCCACAAGCATCCACAAGTCTTTCCCCTCTGGAGTGATCTCAATCCATTCTACACACAGTCTGTATTTGTGTTTGCCCTGGTCCAGCTGTAGGACTTTGTACTTGCTGCTGTTCATGAGGTTTGCACCAGCTCATCTCTTAAGCCTGTCAAGGTTCCTCTGGATGGCATCCCATTCCCTCCAGCATCATGACCACACCACACAGCTGGGTGTCATCAGAAAACTTGCTGGGGGTGCACTTAGTCCCACTACCCGTGTCTCCAGCGTGGGAAGGGGAGACTTCTCTGCCTCTTTATGTTCTCAGACAAGGCAAAGTGGCCTGAGAGAGCCTTGTTTGCTTAGCATTTGTGAGCCCTTAGACTATGAACTGGGTGGTGTGACTTGCTCAGGGGACCTGGGAGTACTTCTGCACTACATACACTGCAGACTATATACAAGTCAAAATGGAAATATGGAGCCAGCTGATAAAGGTTCTTTGATCCTCGTGATGGTGTCCTAGAAGTTTATGTATGGTGTGTAGCTGTCTGGCTTGGGCCCTTGCCAAACTTTAGCCCTTGAAGAAAATTTTAAATCAGTGAAAAGTACCTAGTTATTATTATGAAACTGAGTGTGGATGCCTATTTTTTTTTAAATCACCAATGAGAAGAAATTTCCAGGATATTATTGAAACTCCTGTTACAATAATAATAATTATTATTCCATTCTTCTTTCCTATTTTTTGGCACAGATCATTTGGATTTCCATAGCATCTGGCATGCAGTTTTCAGTGAAATAAGAACTATAAAGAGCCTTATTTCCCTTAGGAACTCACATACAAATTAAACCTGTACTAAGACACCTGATCTGAGCCAGATGAAATCAAAGCTTTGAGTCCATACACCTGAACTTTGAATGGCTTTGATTCTCGGGGAGTGGATCAATTTGAAGGCTTCAGAAGCCAGCTGTGGCTCTTTAGAAGTTGTAAAAGGTGAAGAAAAAGATATGATTTATGATTGCTGAACAAACCACAAACTGACTTGGAGTTTGCCAGCTGTCATCCATTTTTGAAGCTGTTTTCAAAGCACTGGTATATCTACCACTCTCCTCGCTCCTTTTTAAGAGCTGTGTGTTTATCCTTACTATTGTCAATAATGATAGTACATTGTGATCATCATGTTCTTTAGGATGTATTGCTCCTTTAAGCTCTCATTCTTAGTGTTACAGACAACTGGCAGCAGAAATATTTCTAGATGCTGCTAGGCAAGAAATTATGGTTTATCTAGTAGCACTCAGCATTCTTCTTTAAGTAGGGTTCATAATTTCTCACAAACCTGAGGTTTTGAACTTTAAACTGTAACTCTAGTGGATAAAGTCTGCATAACTCTTTGGAGAAACAAACCTCTGCAGATTTATTTTGGCTAGCAACTGTTCCACAGTCACCTCTAATCACACCTGGACACTGTTTGATCCTGAACAGCAGATGTGCCCATTACATTGTGCCACAGTTGTAATCCAGTACTGGTATAGAGTGACCTGCTGAACCAAGATCCAGATTCATCTCATCAGAGAGACAAGAATCAAATACTTTGGATGAGTTGTTTAGGGCAGGGTTGATCAAGCAAACTGTGTTTTGTTGAGCTGAAAAAGCCTGAACACTACTCTGTCAGGCTGCCACAAATTTTTGCTGCTGCTCTTCCACTATGCTGGTAGGAAAGATTCACATGATGTGTTGCAGGTAACTTTGGAAAGCCTTAAGAGGAGTGATGCTTGAAACACATTCACAGTGCATTTTCTGAATATTGTCCCCTTTGAAAGGACAACATAGGCAGAAATGTCGTCATAACATGGAACAGTTAATAATGAAGCTGTATTTTAATTTGATATTAGAAGGTAACAGGAAGACAAAGCAATGAGAGAGCTTAAGAAATAAGATGGATAGTTTATTCTGTGGTTAGCAAAGCACATTGAAATGCAGTCCTGTTTAGGGACAGCTGCAGCAGTCTGACTTCAGCATACTCTGAGCATAAACCACACTGGAAAGAAACCTTGGTTGTGTCAGCTATTTTCTGTACAAAACTGCATCACAGCACTGTGGTTTTGAATTCCTTTTAAGAAATGGATAGAGTAGAGGTTTGATAACAAAATTTTCCATGCTCTGTCCTGCTCCTTATTTGCATGAAGTTGAAAGTTCTTTCACTTTGACAGATTATTTCCATAAATGTAAAATTGTAATAATGAATACCTCTGCCTTCCATATTGTGCATACGTTTCGATGTACAGAAATCATGGCAGTGAATCCTGAAGTCTGAACTAATGATACCAAAAGTCCATAATAGTCAATATTTCATCCCTGGATCAAGCCAATACAAACAATTTACTGAAAGCTGTTTGAAATAATGATGTATGTTATTTAATCCCATTTTGGTTTTTAGATTTAGCTTACATCTTGAAATGAAGAATATAATAATGGAAAATAGTTAATGGATCTAACTAAATAAGTAACTAAAGGAAGTTCGAGATCTTCATATAAATATCCAGCTTCTTGAATCTTGCTATTTGCTTGGCCACAAATTCTGAAGCTGAATTATGCAATATATGAACCAGGCTTGTTTGTTTCTTTTTTAAATTTCCATTATTTAACTTGCCTGAAATGCAATCGGGTTCTTTTATTCTTTACCAACCCTCAGATAAATAATATAAAAGTTTACAAGAACACTTTTGATGCAATATCCCAAGCGGTATGTTGCAGTTCACATTGCAAACCTACAGAGGTATTGTGCTTAGAGATGTTAATTTTGGGCATGTGGGGGAGAGAGGATGTGATTGAGATGGAAGAAAGAGGAGAGGAGGTTTGAAGCATACCAAAGATTGTTTTGGAGATATCCATCTGGACTATATACTGGACCTACTTTAATGCTTGTCTGGAACTACTGTGCTGCTTCTGCTTCCTGAGAGTCATACTTTGAGATGACAGGAAATGTCTCATGAGGCTTTGCTGGCAAGCCAAAATTTATCTTGTGTTTTTTCTCTTTAATGTTAGCAGACACTGGCAGAAAGAAGGGGTGGTCATAATCTGTCAGGGTCTTGAAACTCTTACTGTTCAGCCAATGACATTCAGATGGGCTGTCAAACTGCATGCAGATCCAAGGGAGATTTTTGTGACTAATGAAGTTAATAAGCATGACATGCAAATTTAATCTGAAACAGCCTTCTCAGCTACTTGTTACTGCTTGATAATACTGAAGTGATTATATTCTATGAAATAGTTGATCTTCTGACAGCGTGGCTTTTGTTACATCTTCCTTTGTTAGATTCTGGGATTATTCTTGGCTTTGCAAAAGACAAGGTAATATTTCTTAAGCTGCAAGCATCTGTGAGCTCTGCTTCCCTGGGGACTGGTTCTCTTCAAGCTGTCTGCCTGGCTTTCCCTCCTTTGGAAAAGGGAGGTTTCTGCTTAGTCCCGTTCCATTCCTGCCTGCCCTGTGGCTTCTGGCTAGAGCATGGCTCTGGTATCTGTGAAGAGCTGCTGGTTCTCATCAAAGGATGCAGCCTTTGTAAACAAATGAGGGGCACTTTCATTTTGAGCATTTGGAATGATAAACTGAAACATGACTAACTTAATAGAAAAGTTAATTCCTATACAGTTCTCTGGGAGACTTCTGCAAACATCTTGTACAAATCTCATCAAAAGCTGGAATTACAGATCTCGGTTACTTTCCTGGGGCAAAGCAGAATCATAATATTAATTTGCTTTGTCACAGGAGTCAAAACAAAGCACTAAAAATGGGGTATGGTAAGAAGAAAACAAAGTTATTAAACTGACAGCGTCTTGGTTGACCATTTTCTACAAAGGGGAGAAACAAAGCTGTGGAGCCACACAGAAAAATTATGCGAAGTTATGAAACAGATGTGGAAGAACTGATTAAATGCACATATCCTTTGTACTTGAAAATTATTTCTGGGTGCTTCCAACCCTAGTCGAGGCCTTATGTAACCAAACCAACCCTATCTAAATATGATGAGCCAGAATCTCCTGCTGCTGGATCAGTATCTAGAGATAAAAAATTACAAAGGACCTGCTGAGCATTAGGATACTCCTTTCTGCCTGCTCCTTCTATCCAGTGCCTTGTGAATTACTGATTTCATGATATTTAATCATTGATTAAGGTTATTTTAAAGCCTGCTTTTAGTGATGATATCCAGGAAACATTGCAAACTTATCTGGGTTTCAGATGTAGCTTGTTAAGCCTTAACATGTGGTTGCCCTGCATGAGGAATCAGTAACACTCTTGTCTGTGAAATGGCACCATTGGTCAAGGACCATGCACTTTTGTTCTGTAGGAGGAAGAGTTCCCTGGAGTGAGCTGACTGCTTTCCAACAGTCCCCACTGCCATTAAGATGCAAAGGCACAGATCCTGCTGGAAACTCCACTGGTTTCCAGGTGTAGTTTCATGACAGACCCCAGCATCCTGTGAGACACTCCAGCAGCAGGAGGTTGTCAGACTACAAGATTATTTCAGCTACCTAGAGTCTTCTACGACACAACTGTCTTAGGGGTCTAAGTAAGGATGGGGTGGGGAGAAGCTGTTCAGTTATATGGCCTGGCAATAACAGCACTGAGAGGTCATACCTGAATCAGGTCATAAGCTTCATCCCACTAGAAAGGTGACAAAAATGAGACCTTAGTACCCCTTTTTAATACAAAGTATAGAAAAATAATTTTAGGTAAGATTTTCCTCTGGAGTGACATATTTGTGGCTATACAAAAGGCAAGAGGCTTTGCATGGTATCTCAGTGTGTAAGGGATGGATCACCAGGGCTCCCCGTCATCTTAGGGTTATGGACAAACTATCCTCACAGCTGAAATGCTACAGACTAGCTGGTAGTTCTCTAGGCCAAGATATTGAGGGGTACTTGTGACTTTATACAGTATAGTACATTTAATGTGGAAAAGAGTCAAAATAAAAAGTCCTATGCCACTCTGGATGTGTGACCTCTTGTGGTGTGAAATCAAGGAGATACTGTGCTCTTGCTTATTGGTTCAAAAGGCATCAGCTTTATTTTCCACTTGGGCTTTGTACTAAAGCACTTCATACTAGGGACAGATGGCTGAAGCAGGAGAATTTCCACACAAGTCCATCCTCTGTTTTGAATCTACAGTCTTTGGAATTTTTGCATAAATGGTTATTTTTCAGAAAAAAGGCTATATATAAAATTTATTCTTATGCAAACAGCACTACTGGGTGACCTAAGGGGATAATTAATAACACCTCCAAGTCAATGGCATCTGGTTATTTTGCCAGATCTTTGCATGATGGATTTAAGTCCTCCAGTATTATATTTCTTGGGATGGTGGCAGTGCTGTCTCAGCAAGTATGACAGGTATGAAGCCCAGCTAGCCAGTGCCTAAGAGAAAATCAGTGCTCCTGCAGCTAAAGAGCCATGAGAACATTCTTACAGACTACCTCTCTCTATAAAATCCTCTTCAACTGGAGACAAGTAACTACAGTGAGTGGGAGCAACTGGAGTATAGTCTTGGCAGAAGGGATTGTGTTTTTTTCCTTTGATGTGAAAAGCTTTATTTGATTAAAGAATTCATACTTCTTAATTGGTTTAAATGTGCAAGAAAAATCAAATAAGACCTTAGAGAAGAAAAAGCTTCAGTTTTCTGAAAAGCTGCTGTTAAATTAGCTGCAATAACAGTAATCATGTTGTTAGCCATGAGTTATGATACAGTCAGAAAGGAAGATAAACACCCTGTAGTGTCAGCTTTATTAATACGGCTTGCCTTGGCTTTCATATCTGACACCACTTTTACTCAGCTACCTCACTGCAAAAAAGGGAAAGGGGCAAGAATTGAGATGGCTTGTTTAGGCTGCAGTGTTTACAATGGCAACAGATACTGATGCCTTCATGGACGAATCCAGCTAGTATTGTACTAGTAACTAGCATTTAATATTTAATATAGTATCAATATTTAATAGTATTTAATAATATTTAATTTAGTATTGTGGCCTCCGTAAGTGAGTCATACACACAGTAACCCCTATGTAAAAAAAAACAAAACAAAAACCATCATAAAGTGTTAATGATTCTCTAGGCATCAGTCATTCACCAGTCTGATGAAGGTACTTGGAGACTGCATGAAATCTCTCTGCCCAAATGGTCGTGTAACAAAATGTTGGGAAACAAGACATATAAAAGCACCTGATGTTCTGGTGGCATCTCCCTTAGCTTCTGAATTAACCTGGCTTCATTAACTTAGGAAGTAATATAGCATAGAAAACCTTCAGCAGCTTTTGAGAGTGTGACTTTTTTTTTCACATGTCTTGTGAGGCTTGTTTTGACCACAGTTTAATGTCATTAATCTCAAGTATGAACTTCTGCACTGTTCATGCTGACTTGGCTTTTAGTCTCTATATTTTTTTTCTTCTTGCTTGTAACTTAAGCAAAAGCAGTCTTGGTAGCCTAGCACATCTGCAAGGGCTCTGTCACTTCCTTGCCATTCACACTGTCTATTAGGCTGTCAACAGATGTACAGTGGATGCTTTCACAAGTTTTATAAACTATTTTTTTTCTTAATTGTGCTATCAATACCATGGATATACAAAATCTCATTCTTATTCACTAGACTTCATTGACATAGGCAAGAAAAAATTGCTTGCAGAACAGTTACCTGTGTCTCACATATGAGGTCTCCTTCATGTGGTTTTCTTCTGTGTATCCCGAGTTTGTCTTTGTAACTTGTTTTTCTCTCATTTGAATACTTTGTTTAAAAAGAAAACAAAGTGCATGCTACACATACATGCTCCCAAGCTCCAGATAGTTTAACTACCTCTTTCAAATGCTTTCCTTAAATTACGTGATGCCTTATCTCTGTTTGGGATATGTCTGTGAATGAATTATTGAGTTTTAACAGCCCATTGCTCTTGTTCTAGGCAGGGTAGGTTCTCCAAGTTATTATTTAATTTCCTGTGTATTCTCTATCAAATGCTGCTCTACCATTAACTGGTTTGTGTTCAGAAACAGCAATTGCATGTATAGTGACCTTACACATTATGGACAAGTAACAGAATCTCACAACATGTCCTTGTAGACAGTTCCTGATTCTATCAGTGGGCTGAAGTCACTGTTGGAACATTCCTGAGTGTTTCCAATGCCGTGCTTTCAGATGGTTACCATTGTCCATGCAAGTGTGCTTTTCACCTGATGCTGCTGTGACTTAGTAAAGTTCTCATCACCATGGGAAAGACATATAGCTGTTGATTACTTTTTTCCCTCTTTGTCTGTCTGGGGACAGGGATCTGATTTTTCTGTTCCTTTTTCTGCATCTTTGATTTATTTCTTTTCCACTACCCTGACTTTCTAACTTCACTTATCTTTGGGAAGCTGTTCTCTTCTGCCATCCTGCTCAATATTCAAGGGTTAAAAGTAAGACAACATGAGACATTCAGATTATGTTCCTTCCTCTCTATCTACTTTCTCAAGGCCTTCATTCAAATGCTCCCATGTAGTCCTGGCTCTCTAGCTGGTCAGACATGTAGAAAATTGTCAAGCCAATAGACAGGGATGAGTGAGATGGTAATGTTGAAGGAAGGGACCAGTTTGTTCTACCTATGGACTTTATTTCACCCCTCTCCGCTCTTCCTCCTCATTGCCTGCACACTACTCAGTGACAGTGAGGCTGACATAACAATAAAAAAGATGTTTTTTATTTAATACCTTGCTTAGAAAAGGAGGAAATGGAGGGAATCTGACCTGCCTGGCTTCGGTCCTTGACATTTGCACTACTTCATTAGCTTTAGCTTTTAGGACTGAAGAGGGGACAGACACCAGAGAGCCCCCTCCTCTTAGCTTTGGGGAAGCCATCACACAGACACGTCTCATGTCCCCGTGTGGATCTGCAGAAATGCCTGCCTTCTGCTCCCCTGGCAACACTTGGATTTGAGACTCCTCCCAGGAGTGCCCCAGCTCTTCTGAGGAGGAGATCTAGCTCTCAATGTACAGTGTAAGGAACTGTAAAATACAGCACAGGTCTGTCCTGATGGGAGCCAGTCATGTGGTGGTGAGGCTGTTGTTTGTCTCTAGTGTGTTGTTGCACTGGTCACAGCACAGGTTTCTCCCTTCAGCTAATCCCAAAGTGAATTAAATCTGTCTCCCATCCTAGCTGTCCTGATCACCAGGACACAGTGAAGTGTTGCTTGGGGGTCTGTCTGCCTTAGACTGGTTTTCAAGTAGTTTCAGGCTAGAGGCAAATGTCTGCAAGTAAGACAGCTAATGGATTTAGTCACCTCCACAATTGTGCAGGGATTTTTAGAGAGACCAGACTGTCATTTAGGATGTTGGCAAAAGTAACTAAAATCTTCTGGTCATAGTTGTTATTTAGATGTCCTGAATCCTTCCTCATAAGCTTAAATTGGTGAGTACTCCTGTTATGTTCAACAGCAGTTCACCTAGCATTTAATTTTGTTAGCTACAGTTGAGTTTGATGTAACTGTTCAGTTGATATTGCTTCTTTTATATTGATGAATTTAATTTGCAGGCAGCCTCAACAGCTTCACTGCAAAGTCAAGGAATTAATCCTGTGCTTAAACAAAGAGTAAATAGTAAATATTAACCTACTGCTTTTAGTCTTGAAGTCCTGATCAAATGTCATGTATAAAAACCGAGCCTGTATAATTAACCTTAATTTGAAACTTTACCAGCTTCATCATTAGCAGAGAAAGTTAAATAAAAATTCTTGAAGCTATTTTTGGCAGTGAAAAATGAGGTCATCCTGCCAGACAGCTACATCAAATGATAAACTACATAACTCTCCCTCCTCCCATCTCCCTGCTGTGACTAGACCATTAATGATAACCACCTTATTCTATCAAAGGGGATTCAGTTGTCAGAAAATGTAGAAAATGTTTGCCTGAATATAAAGTTAGTAAGAACACTGGCTTTCTTCCTATGACAATAAATATCTAACACTTTGGTGCTTCTTCACTCTATCACAATTGCTTTTCCTATCTGTTCTTTTGTGGCAAGGGAGAAGTACAAATGTTTAGAACTGAAGCCTGTTACCATAAATCAGCAGGTAATAGTATATCAGTAATAATGTATTAATCCATTAAATTTTCAAGTGGTTTTACATTACAGAATTAGTTGGCCTGAAGTTATCCATCTTCACGATCTTTCATCTCCCTGCTCAGCATGACTGAGGGTCTAGCCCTGCTTATTCTGCTTCTCCCTGTTTCCATGCTGTTCTTAATATGCAAAAGAGCTCTTCAGTAATTTTTTTTTTTTTTCTGTTTACAGTTGAATTTACCTGCATTTGTATTGTGTCAGAGCTTCCAGCCTTCTTTGCTCTTGTGATGCGTTCAAAAGCACTGGCATCACCCTGGATATTTCAATGGCAGCTGCTGACTCTTGCCCTGTCTTACTGGCTGTTTTCAGGTGCTGAGTTCCTTCAGTAAACGTCATAGAAGGTATCAGTCAGTCCCTCGGCTTGCTAGGGTTGCTTTAGCAGTGGTCCAGGGGGGACTAAACTGTTTATTTCCAAAATGATCCTGGACTGGTGTGCACCAGGGACAGAGATAGCCTGAGAGAAGGATTTAAGAGAAGCTGAGCCTTTTCTGAGTCTGAACTCAGTAAGGATCAGGAGCTCCTGGTAACAAGTTGTTGCCAAGGAGACCTTACATGTAAGAATCCATAGACATTTCTGTCCCCATTATGGACCTAAAACTGATTTTTTCAGGCTCACACATAATTATTTCAGACTGTGGGTCATTGTACAGCCATAAGTTTTCTCTCAGCAATGGGTATTCAGGTATATATTTGGTCACAAACTTCTCCACTGAGATCTTAACTAAGACTTACTGATTTTCTTCTGACAAAGAATTCTCTAAAATTAAAAAGCAGAAATGCTTTTAACAATAGTGTATCCCCATTGTTAGACAATCTGAATGTCTGAGCTGGTTTTTCATGATTAAAAGAAGTTATATGAATTCTACTAGTCACAATTACTGGTTGAATTGATAAGAGAAATGTCTACTTAGCAGTTTGCTAAGTAAGATACAACCTTCACATAGAATGGGATTTTTTAATTTTGTTAAATTTCTTATCACTTCTTATCTGTGCCCAGTAGGAGCTTTTATCTGGATTGCTGCAGGAGCCTGTGACAATCTGCAGAATCAAAATATTAAGGCATTGTTTCCAATATAAGTTGTAAATTGTGGTAACATTTCTGGATTAACTAGTAGGATACGTGGTGTCAATCTTCCTTTCTATTGATGTGAAAAATCCAGACCTTGGGTTTAGTTCTAGGTAATTTGAAGCAGATTAATTGGTTATGAAAATGAACCTCTTCAAACGAAAGAAGGCTGTGCAACAAAAACAATCTCAGAGTCTGTATTTTTTTCAAGCTGCCAGTAGATGACAGTGTTCCATCAGATTTTAAATCCATGACTTCAGTTTTAGTTGCCACCGAGGGGCTGTTCTGCTGCCTTGTATTCCTTGCTATGCTGTCAATCATTTTGTAACAGACATCTTAGTTAAGATTTCATTAAAATTTCCACTGCAGTCCCCTTCAATCACACCTTGGTTTATTTTAAAAGAATTATAAACCTAAGAGTATTTTAAGAGTAAGCTTGAAAAAAACTGATTGCCTTTAAGGTCTGCAGATCTGGAAAAAAAACCTTTTTCTGCCCTATAAAAATGCACTCAGATTTTAAAGGCTAGGACTCCATGGTAATTTGAATGTTTCCCATGTAAAATGTTTTTCAAGTTTAGAATCTTAATGCTGCATTTCTAAGCCCAAAATACATAACCTAGATTATTTCATTAAATATGTGGACTTTTTGTGTTGCTGTTTTATCCAGAGATTCAATATAATCAATATAAGTAATAACTGTTCAAATACTTAGAGCTCTACCCATGCTATTGGTATCAGTCTTGAGAACAGGCTGTCTTGAAGATGATTGTCACAGGAAGAAAGAATGGTGCCTGTGGATGCTGTTTGAAGTTATTGGGAAATCTAGCAGGAAATACCCAGATAAGTTGTAGATGCAAGTGCTGATCTTGCCCTACAGAAAGAGAGATTTCAGCCCCCTCAATGGTTTAGCAAGAATAAGCACATGCACTAATGTCACTTGAAATCACCCATTTACAAACAGGATATTTGCACCAAGTTGGGAAAGAGTGTAGATGCTGTTGGTTTTGCCTTTGTGCATGAGCATGGATTAGACTAGAATTATGGTAAAATTATTCATGGGATTGTGAGTGGTGAAGTGTCAAAGGTGGTACATGAAAGCATTGCCATGAATTGAATGCTTCAGTCATACTCAACCATTACAGAGATGCAGATTTGAGAGCAGTCTTAAATTATTTGCATTAATTGCATTTGTAATCTTATTTATAGGAATGAAAACATGACTGTAAAATAGCTCATTAGTCTAAACTACGCAATGATCTTCCCTGGCAAGTATTAAACAATAACATATGTCAATCAATTTTATGAAATCTGTCAACTATTTGACTGATCATGCTCTCCCCAGTCCAAAACATCAGACAATTCCCTTAAAAAATATATCTGTGTCTTAGATGACCTTTAGAATCTTCTTTCATCTTTATTTGCCACTATGACACAATTCATTAGCAAACAAGTATGAACTAAAACATTAACAACAAGAATTAGTGGAAAGCTAAGATGCTAGAAATTAAAGTTAACCATAAACTTATGAATATTTGTACTAACCTGACAATGAAACATCATTGCTATTATTTTTGCTGTCAGTAGAGCATGCATGCTCTTATTTTTCTGAGCACCAGTCTAAAATAGCATACTGAAAACCTTCAGTAAGCCTGTTATGAAATGGGTAAAAATCCTGAATCATAAATTCAGCACTGTTAAGTGCTGCTTACCTTTCCTTTCTAAATGGGTAGATTACTGGCTTTAATTTTTTTATGCCCCCTTCATACTAGACTATCAGCTGATGTCTACTGTAATTTACTGAGACAGGCTTTATATGCCTGGGTAACTACAGAATGACATACTCAATTCCCCATGTCTCTTCCTTCCTTCTTAGAGACCTAATTTACAGAAGGTTCCTGTTTCAGCTGAAAAGGCAGTGGATATTTTTGAATGTTTTCCAGAGATTTGCCTAGCTTAAGGTCAATCATAACTAAGTCTAAAAAGACTAACATAAAGGTTGTGTATAAAGCACACTTTTATTAACAGAGCCCTCCACCCCTTAGAGTACAAATCATGTAATGATGACTGCTATATCAATCCACAGTGTCAAGGAAAAGTGGTTGGAATAGCACTTAGGCATACATTTATATATAATCCTATCTTTAACAACCACCCAAACTAAAAATAATATAGTCCAGTAAATGACTCATGAGCATTAGAGGAAATGGATGAGTTTTCCAGTGAAAGTAAGCTGTCCAATGAGGGCATTTCTACTTTTCTCCAAGCATTTTCCTCTTTTATTTTACCTACAGCAAATTCTCTATGACAAACTTACTTGCAGATGGTTGAAACTCTCCAGGGGTAAACCAACCTGGAGGACTAAAGACAAGCTCTCTGAGAATAGATGGCTAAAAAATATCAGAAGGTCTACAAGGAACACTTTGTCTCAGCTGACCGGAGCTGCCTAGCTACAGCTCAGCTTTCTGTGCACATGGTGACAATGGATATGGTCTCTTGTTACTCTTTTCCTTGGCTTTAGACCACTTCCAGAAAAAGACTTAGCAGGCATATCAATAGTCATCTGCAACCTTCTCTTCCAGAATTTCTCCCTCATAGGCTTTCATATGCTGTAAGAAGCTGTCACTGTGCAATAATTACAATTTTTTGACTGTTTTAGTTGCTTACACCTGTCCTGGCTGCTGCTTGTGGGTATTACATTTTTCTCTAACCTAATCCTGCAGTCTTTTTTACCCTCTCTAACCCCTTTTTGCCCTCAAAAACCTGACATCAAGTTGGCTGTCATCATTACAAACAGATTTAATTTGGTACAAGGAAAGACTGATCCACAGCATCTGGATCTGGCTCCAGAAACTTCACTAGCAAAAGCTGAGGAACACTTTTGGACCTAAACCATTAATTTTTGAATTATAAAAGTGAAAAAATTCCTTTTTCTTGTGTGAGAAAGGCAAAGGAAATACAGATTTCTGTTGTCTTAACAAATCACCTGGCTTCCTGCCTTTCTCTGATTTGGGCCATCCCCACCATTTGCTGAGATGAAAAGGGTGGGCAGCTTTCTCTGACTCTCCCAGAGACTTACCAGCTTGATGAGAGTTGACCTCTGGCAGCAGGAGAGCTTACAGTTTAAGGGCTGCAATATTTTATATTGGAATTGCCAAAATGAACTCTCCAGACAGACAAAAGACAGCACTAATGCATGTCTGAGTGTGAATGAATGAAACATCTTCCTTGCTTTCCTGTCTGCTTTTCTTCATGATCAGTATTTATGCCATCCCTTAGATGGTGGATCTTAAATATCCTTTGCCATGCTTCAAATAATTTGGGTAGGTGTGTGCTCCTCTAGACAAAAAAAATTCTCGAGTTTCCTGTTTATCTAAAGTTCTCACCATTTGGAAATCAGGATTGAAATGAAACCTTTATAGGACGACCAGTGACTGCTATCCTGCTGCTGCATGAAGTCAGTCCCCTGGAACAGAGCCAGCCAATATTTTTGGCAGTGTTCCTGAAACAGCAAGAGGACTTGCTGACCCTGACATCTGGTGCACCTTATGAAATCCAAGCAATTAATCGTGATCCGAGGTAGAATCTCTCTAGACTGACGAAGAATGTCTGTTTAGCAGAAACCTTGTGGTATTCATTAAGACCCTTCCAGATAATTTCCAACAGGTAATTCTCCTAGTCTTGAACAGCATTAGGTAATATGTTATCCAGAGCCCATTCTAACATTCATCTCTGGATTTCTGGAAGGTAAAACCAGTGATTCTTTACCAGGGGATATGACTGACTGAAAACAAGACTGAGAATAGAAAACAATCTTTGGGCTGTATGCCTTCAAGGTTAAAAGTGTTGTGCAACAATGTAGATCTTAGTAGCACTTTTCTGCTGGAAAATGGGTCTTGCCCTTTATTGTGAGTAAAATTGGTTACATGGTCATTGTAACGCTGTCACCACTTTCCTGAAAATGGGCCATGGACATCTTTTCAGCATAACAATTTCTTTAACTTTGGGGGTAGCAGGTTTTGTTCTTGCTACAGATGAGCAAAAAGGAGCAAATGCAAATTATATGTCCTTGAGTGTGAATCTGCCTCTGTACTCTAATGGAGGAAGGGGAACAAGCTGCTCTGTAGATGTTTAATGCTCTAGCAAACCACTTCTTTTGAATGGACACAGCATGTATGTACATTTCCTAGAAATAAACAGGAACCCACAGGAGAAATTTAGCCCCAGTGTAAGCAGATAACAACCCAGGTGAGGTTAAAGGAGTATATCTTATTTACACTAAAATTGGGTGTACTGTCCCAGACCCACTGCAAGTGGTGTCATGTTGCAAGATATTGTCAAAAATTATAAATTTATAAATAAATATATAGTATTATTTAAATCACCTTACATTGGCACTGGAGTCAATTTGTTGTTATTTTTTGGTCAGTATTTACAGGGATTTCTTAAAAGGCACAATTGGTTGAGTTTATACCTGTCCACATAAGACTTTTGATTCCTAAGTCCCAGATGTCATTTACATTATTCAGAGATGGTGTAAATATGAATTTTAAAATAATATCTGGCTCCTTAAAAGTAGGATAAGAATTAAGTGGAGTTGATTATTGCACAGTTTGTGCTTCATATAATTGCAAATACCCAAAAATTAGGCAAAACTTTCTCTCTGGTCAGATTTGGAGATATTGCAGTGCAGGTGCTGTTTTGACCCAATTGCTACGCTGGGAATCATGAAATCTCAGTTAATGTGTGCAAAACCAACTCATCATGAAAAGAAAATTCCCAGTTTGTAATAAAGCATGGATTTTCCAGCATCTGAAGTTAAATTGTTCTCAGAAGTATACTAAAGAAAAGGAAAGTCTTGGAAAAAGTGTTTAAATTTCCTGTCCATTTCAAATAGGTGTCATTTCACAGACCCAAAGTTAATGGAAGGCATATTTCTTGGCACAGTGGTTTTAGCAGTAAGGTGGGCTTTAAGCTTGCTTTCTCTTGCAGAGAGTGAGCTGATACTTTAGGGAAGGGCCATGCATGAAACCTGAACACATTTAGATTCCACTCAGACAAATTAGCTAAGGGATCCAACACTTGAAAGAATATTGCCCTGTACCCTTGGATACCTAGTTTACTACAAAACAGTGTCCATTTTCATCCATGTTCTCTTTGTACAGATAAAAATGCTTAATGTTTCTCTCCTATTACCACTTCCAGGCTTTGCTGCTATTTTGTTAATCCATTTACAAGACCACAGCAATAGCCAATACAGTTTTGAAAATGGGGAGAAGATAGCTCCCATTTTCCTGTTTGTATATAAGGTACTTCAGCCACAGCTTGGGGCATAAATTAATTTTTTGTAGCTAACATCAGGAACAGCCACACTGGCTGGAGAAGGGTCCATGAAAATGTTCAAACCGAAGTGATAACTGTGATTCTCATTGAAAGGCAGTTGAACTGGAGGATCTGCAGGTTTGGCAGTAAACACTTTCCTATTTTGAAAAAAAGTATTGGAGCTCTGATTTTGAAAATGTCACTTTAACACCAAGGACTCCAGTTGGGTCACTCCCCCCTTTGCTGTTAGAAGTGGAATCAGGCCTTGTATGAAAAATAAAACAGGATGTTCCCTTCAGTGTAACTGCAGGACTCATTACACGTTCTGTATTTAAGTGGTGCTGCAGATATTCATGCAATACAGGCAATACATCTTTGTCAAGGTGACAGGTCTCTTTTGGAAGGAACATTTCTTCTCCTTCCCACTATGAAGTACTGTATGTTCTGTATTTAATGTGCACAACACTCTCTGAATTCTTAAGCTTTTAATTCCCTATGCACCATCTGCAGGTTTTGTTGGAGGATGGGATGCTGATGAAAACTCTCCTGTGCTTTGTATCTGCCAAAATGGTACCTTTAAATCATCACCTCTTTAGAAAGAAGGTGATTCTTGGTGCTCTGTCATGTTGCAAGTTTTACATCAACATTGCTCCTCCGAAAAATCTTTCTAATACTGTTGTTGGTCTGTCAGGCACTCCACAGCAGTATTTGGGTGGAAGGTTCTTCCAGATGATAAAAGAATTATGATGTAAACAGAATATTTTTTTTAGTGGAGAAAAACCACTAATATTCATTTATCATGTATTTGTGTGTTGAGACAAAGAAAAAATTAAACAATGTTGATTATGTGCAAAACTAGCAGCCAGCATCAGAAATGGGAGAAATTAGGGAGGTTATTTAAAAGCTTTATTTCTACATCTACATCTTGTAAATATCTGGCATTAACAATTCTGTCACTACAGGGGGACTACTTAAGAGACCCAGAATCTATTTTTAATTCTGCCTAAAACCACTTAGTTTTGACTAATAACTGCTGAGTAATAGAGGAGCAGATTGCTTCTCTGTTTTGTTTTGTAAAGGAAGCTCAAAGTGAAGCTGGTGGAAAAGGGCAGGGAGAGAGGAATGGCAGCTAGAAAGGCAGAGGTATGTGCCTGCCAAGGTCATTGAGGAGTACAGGACAGAGGCACAGCGAGACTCAAGTACATGTAAAGCTGGGCTATAGTTTTGCTCAGGGAATTAAAAGTCACCATTTATCTTACTACTACTTGGCAGTCATGTGCATAATGAGGGCCATCTTTCTGGGAATGTTCAGTCTCACAGCCACTTTTGCCTTTCAATCTTCCTTTATCCACAGTGGGGTTTGGGGTTTTTTTTCTGATGGAAAAAACAACTTTTGCTGTTGTTTCTGTTGAAGAGCAATGGCTTCAGTCTAATGTTTTTTAATCCATAGATTAAATTTAAGGCATTTTATAGAGCAGGTCCACACAGAGGCAGAAGACCAAGCAGCTGCTTGTGCTGTGTGTGACCAGAGACAGGAAATTCACAGGAGGAACACAGGTGGCTTACCCTTCTGGCATGTTACAAGCAGATGAGTGATGTTCAGGGAAAAAAAGTGCTCATGCATGAAGAAGCTAAAGTAAAATACATATACATTACCATTTTAGCTTCAGAGTATGCAAACTGCATCCATCTGAGGAGAAGGAGTGGAAAAGTGTGCATGAGGGGAACACTTCTTGTGCTGCAGCCTCTGGTGGCTGTCCTGTCTGTGCAGCTGGACTGCTAGACCTTCTCTAAGGTGGTCCCCGATGAACTGGGGATTCTATGGATGTCGTATTCTTGGGACCAGCTCTTTTGCTTTACAGATCAGTTTCTGTAGAGCAGCTTTACTTACTCATGTACAAAAAGTCCCAGTGAAGTCATTGGGTTCAAACCATAAGAAACGTGTGGAATACAGAATGTTAAGTCTTAAAGATGAAGAACTTCTTTGTGGTCATTTTCACATTCCCTATGCAACTTCTGTTGATACAGTGAATTAATCCAAGAATTTCTAGTGGGCTGTGTTTCAATAGTTCATTTTTTAAAATGTCTGGGAAGTTACTAAGCTTCAGAAACCCAAGGAATAATCACAATAGTATTTTAAGATGATTGGTTACTGCCTTAAGATGTGCTTCCAGGAGAAAGTAAAATCCACTCAGCTTCTTTGCAACAACTGCACATTATTTGAAAGACTTAGAACTGGCATGCAGCCAGTTCTGTCAAAGATTTATATCTTTCTCTAACCATCCAGCAACAGATGAGGAAAAGTTCTCCAGACCAATCACACAGCTTTTTAAGTGAAGTGCTTGCAGAGACTAGCTGTAGCATCTCTTAAAGATAGGGAGAGAAGCCCACAAGCCATGTTAGAGCTTGCATCTGGAAAAAAACATTGATAAGGCCTGCAGAAGGAGCTGTAATATCTTCTGGATTTGATGCTTTGCCTCCTGTTTCTTCAGTACACATTGTATAGCAAATGCGTTCTTCAGGGGAGGACATGGGGGCTGGCTAGGGTTTTCCTGTACAATTCGCTTTTTTGAAGGCTTTGTCCAGCCAAAAATTCCCAGGAGGAAGTAAATTCGTTCTAAACTTTCTGTTAAGAAGAAAAAACTCCACAGTTACTTGCCACTAGATGTCAGAAAAACTACATGGTTCAGCTGGAGTAGAAGATCAACTGAAGGGTTTTGTCGGCTGTTTAAACACTTGCATAACACTTTGGGAGGGCCCCAAGGAAAACAATTAGAAATTTGAGTTTATTTTTGTTTGCATGAAATAGTAAATATGCTGTTGGGTCAGATTCTTCTCTCATTTCCCCCAGAGAAAACTGGAAATAAACTTTTTGTCAAGAGTTATACCACCCTGGAAAACAGAGCTGCTTTTAGTCTCGTCAGCAAAGCCTTCTCATCTAGAGAGCTGTGGTTTTCTATTCTTTGTATAAAGCTGGTCTCTGAGTTTTAGGCAACTGTAGCAGAAATATGGTGGAAGGTGAGTGGGCTGGTCCTGATTCAGCAGAAATAAAAGCTGTTGTGGTTGGGATGCTTGTGCATGGGGAGTAAACATCAAATGCGACGTTTCTCTGTGTAGGAATATATTAATTCTTAGTTCCCTAGGATAAAATTGATGCAAATTGAAAGTATTTATTATGAAGTCTAATGTTTGGAGCCTCCTACTGTGATGATGTATATGCAGATTCACCTTAAACTGTGTCCCTAACTCCACAACACAGTTCTGCCTTAGGAGGACAGTTTGCCCTTGCTACTGTTCTGCTGCTTTACTGATGCAGCTGCAAAGTTTGGTTTGTACATCTGGCAATTCAATACATAAACAAGTGGTCAAAATGATATTTGTGAGTTGTCTATAATGTGAAAAGACAGGTCATTGTTTTGCACATAAATGCATATGTGTCTAAAGGCTTTACAGGCTAAAAATGACTTTGGAAACAGCGCAGAAGTTCACACTCAGAGTATTGATTTTATATTCTAATGTGTGCATTTCTCTCTGGGAGAAAAAGCATGTTCCAAATGAAAAAAAGCAATATGGCTTGTCAAACATGAAGACTTGTGAAGCAGTTCCACATTTCTAAGCTCTTGATGTTTACTAGACATAAACAGTGTTCAGTATTTAAGGATCAGACTGTAACCTTTCAAGGAACATTGCCAGGAATACTAGAAGGATATTAGGCCAAAAAGAAAGTGTCTGAGACATCCAATTTACTCAGATTACACTCCAATTTACAAAATTGTTGTTTTATCTAAATGAAAAAATAGAGTAGCCAGTGCTGAGCAGAAGTGTGAAGGCAGAGGATGCAGTCTTGCACCTTCCCCGCTGCAGCTGCCAATTGGCAGGAGGGATGTGCCTCTCAGACACCTCTTCAGGAACCCTTCTTTTCCCCCAGGAGCCTGAAAACAGCAATTGACTGGCTGTAGTTTAGCACAGGAGAATAAACAACACCTCAAAAGCATAACCTGGGACCGAGGATTCTAACTGGGTCTTAAATTCAGGTAGCCACACACAAAATATGAACTGCATTGAAACCTACTTGGAGTTAATTCCCCAGGAGATTTCTCCTTGGGCTTTCTTTTCATCAGTGTAGAGCTGAGGTCAAGGCTCAGCCAACCTTAGGACAGTCTGACGTTTATTCCTCTCTGAAAACTCTGTGTGTGAGGCACTGTGTGGTATTTACACTCAGCTATCATCTCATACACTGACATTTGTAGTTGCATTTTAGGGGAGGAGAATTGTATTTAAGCTTCTGCCCCTCACTTTGATGTTTTTTTAAGTTTTTTTTTTTTCCGTGTGCTCTGCTACCCTCTGTCTCTTGCACAAGAAAGAGCAGGGAAACACGTTTTCCTCTTCCACATATATTTGCAGTACAGAGCTTTTGCATTGCTAGAAGCAGCAGCCAGATAATCACTTTGTCTACTGCATAGCAGGGAAAGACATTACCAACTTGGGCATCACACCCTAGTGATGAAACTGGAGTCACCTGGTGTCCATGCCACTGCTGGCTGGAGAAAAGGAATTTGTTGAGGTGTAGATGGGTACATTGCCAAGCCTAGGGCTGTTACAGAGAGCTCTCAGGTTGTAAGCAAATTTTGGATGGAGTGAGTTTTTCAGTCCAGAATATATACCATGATTAGTAATTGTATGTGACAATATTTTAATACAGAAACTGCAGACTTCTGACTCTTGTGATCTCCATACAGGCTCAGTCTTTTCTGCCTGATGTTGTTGTATGAAATAAAAAAAAAACCCACTGATGATTTACAGTGACTGCTTGATCCATTAATTTCTTTTCTGTTATGTCTTGCCTACACTATTACTTTCTTAATATAATTTTAATAAAACTGTCATTGTGGCTCCTCTGTTGTAACATTTGCTAAGAAGGCTTTTTCCTACTGTTGTATAGATTTTTTTAATGAGAAACCTGAACTAGCTCTGCAGTAATATATTTAGAAATGCAATTTTATACTGAGGCATTTGGGGATGGAATATACAATCAAATTTTAGCATCTAAGCATCTAATTGGAGTGCTCAGAAATATATCTCACTTACCATTTGCACAATCAGACCTTCTACATTTTGAGTTTTGCCCAAAACCTGCAATATGAAAGCCTTCTTTTGAGAACCAAAAATGTATTTTATGGTGAATACACAGGGAGATGTTCTATATGGTTTAAATGAGAAAGCTGCAAAACCTGTGAAGCTGTAGCTTCTGTGACAGAGTAGAATTGATTTTATTCCTAAGAGCTCTGATTTTCATCTGAAAATTTTTAATATTCCATGATGCTGTGGGAAACAAAGATTTTCTTCTTTTGTGCCACTATACCCATAAAATCCTAACCAGCAGCAGTGTTCTGGGTAGGAAATAAACTGTTGCATTTGGAGTTCCTTTGCACTGAAACAGATGTTTCTTCTTGGGAGTTTTTAATTTGTAAGGACAGTGTTCTGAACCTATTATTAGGCTCTAGATCCAGCTGGCAGATGGTTATGTGAGGTCTCATTTTGAAAACCATCTTGTAGAAGTTAAGTGTCACATTTCTGGACTATGAATGCACACATACTTGTATATAGACATACATGTGCACATGCATACTTTTTAAT
Organism: Pseudopodoces humilis; assembly: GCF_049639895.1. Lineage (NCBI taxonomy): Eukaryota > Metazoa > Chordata > Aves > Passeriformes > Paridae > Pseudopodoces > Pseudopodoces humilis. The sequence goes on from NC_142205.1 coordinate 26,110,291, forward strand.
TTGTACATAAAACCTGTTGTTTCTCCTAGTTAGTTCTCAATTGTGCAAACATGACCTGACTAAAGTAGAAATTAATTGTTCCCTTGTATTAATATCCACAGGAAAAAAGAGGAAAGTTAGAGGTAGCTTTTGTGTGATACTTTTATTCGTTATTTATTCATTCATGCTGTTGAGGATATCTAGGAGGAACATACTCCAGCTCTTGAGTTGCAAATTGTTTTTTTGTCACAATTTTTTGTCTAAGGACAGAATGGATGAAGAAAAGTGTAGTTTGAATCCTCAAGTCACCTGAATAGAATTTGAATGCATTGAGTAAGCACTTTTTGTTAAAAGATGTCAGTAAAAGGAAATCTTCAAGACGAGAGGCACACTTAACATATTGTGCATCTTTTTCCAAACCAACTCAAATAAGCCAAACTCACATAGATGGAAAATAATTACAACAATCTGTAACGATTTTCAGGAAGAGATTTTGGGAATAAAAAGCATGCCTAAATCTAAAGCCAGAAATGGTTGTTGGTCTCCCCATCATATATAGTAAGAGTCTAAGGTTTGGTAGTTACAAGACTACCCCTGAAATATTTTATGGGAGCTGGTTTCTAGTGGATTCTCCCCTAAAATTTTCCTCTGTGGGAATAAATAAATTCTTAACTATACTCATAATAAATGCCATACAACATGATGTGCTGCCCAGAGACCATGCACATGTCTTGTTTAGCACTAAACTTACTCTTTTCTCTATCTTCTGATGTTGTAGATGCACAATAGCCAGTGATTAAGTACAGATTTCTTAGTACTGCTAGTCTTGTAAATTAATTATAAAAAATGGAAAAATAGTGCAAAAATGGTGAGATCCATGCCCCAACTTCCTCTGAAGATGCTAGTTAAAGGGATGGCAGAATTATAAAAGCATACAAAATCAGTCCAGGAAAATAATGCTGCCAGTAGCTGTTCCTGTGTTAAAATTCTAGACAGTCCCTGGAGATTGTAGAGAAAAAAAATTCTGCTATGATTGCAAAAAGAAGAGTAACTGAATAAACCATGCCACTTTCTTTCTTAATCTTATTTTTTACCCAAGTCAAAATTCTAAATTTCACCTTTTGTCTCTGTGTATAGAAGAGCATCTCACATAAATCTATTTTGGCAGATACATAAAATTTAATCACAAGCTTTGTTCAACATATAAAATTCAATTAGATCTAGTAATATTTGTACTTGTTATAAATTCCATTATGCAGAACATTCACTGAACCGTGTACCTATAGTACTTAATTATGTCAGCTATTATTAAATTGTGGAATGAGAAAGGAACACATAAAGATTTCCTGCATATTTCAAGGAGATCAGTGGTGACAAAGTCACAGATTTTACACTTGCAATGTCTTTGTATTGTGTTGGCATGTAATGGGGTCAATAATTCCTGAAAATGTTCAAAATATTTTCTCAGACCTTACAATTCTATAGCTGCAGGATTTTTCTGAATGAAGGAAACCTAAGAGAAGACATCTAATGCACTCATGCATTCTGCACATGCTAAGAGGGCTTGGTGTAACTATCCCAGTTGTAACCTGAATCCTCATCTAGACAGCAAATTATTCACTCTTTTGATGAGGAAAAAAGGAAAAAAAAACCAATATGGCTGAAAATGAAAGAGAGAAGACAAACATGTAGGCTGGGGAATAGGAACAAATCAAAGTGACCATGTCTACCAGATTCCCTGAAGTGGCTGCCCTGCACATTTTCTTGGATACCTCTGTGACTGTGACCTCGTGGGTGCTCTCAGACACCATGGCTGGAAGCTGCTCTCTTAGACAACTCTTCTAGCCTGCCAGGAGAATGAAAATCTTCCTTCCAGCAGAGGTGGATAAGATTTGCTGCCTTCCTGTCATACTTTTATAGATGCTGTGCATGGTTTTTGTCTGCCTTGACAAGTGTTTCTCCTTGCAGCTGCCTCCATTGGTTGCCAGTGCATTCAGGCTTAGTCCATGTGGCTGTTCCATGCATTGAGATTAGAAGTGGAACTACCTGTGTGAACAGAAATGTAAATAAACTCCTCCAGCAGGTGCAGAAGGCACCCCTTGCTAACAGGCTAGAACACCTTGTCAGCACTTGCTGGTGTGTTCAATAACACTCATTCACTACTACCAGCATGAAAAAATAGATGCAGGAGACCTACTCAAAAAAGGAAGAAAATAAAAGGGAAAAACAGAAGGTAAGTGTAAAGAATGTACCTGAATCCAGGAAAGTAACACCAGTGGAAAGGATGGTACAAAGGAAGGTGGTTACGTGTTGGAATTTAGCAAATCGCTAACAAGTGAAATACATGATAATTATCTGGGATGCAAAGCAAAACACTATGATGAAGAACAAATTACTATAAATAATTTGCTTCTTCCCCTCTTTGCCAGGATAAGTAAACATGAACCAATATGCCAACTTATTCCTGCCATATGTTTTCACAAGTGCATTTCTGTTTGGTATGGAAGAGAGCCTTTTCCACAGTGTGATCTGATTTTTATACTAATTCATGTGACTTTAACCTAAGATCTGATTACTTCTTGGAAAAGGAAAATTAAATTACTGAACTTTGTCCTTTGTGGAAACAGGAGGACACTGTTCTTGGGTTGCTCCAAGTAAAGTTGCTCCAGTAAAGGGTTTTGCAAACCCTTTGAGGTCTACACCTTCCCTCTGCCACCCCTTGGAACTGTCCTGATCCTTGTTCATCCTTTTAAGTGGTGGAAGTGGTCTTTTGGCTCACATGGAAGATTGATCTATATAGATCAAATGTTTCTGCTAGGCCTGTTTAGCTCATTGTAATAATAAACCACAAAAGGGGTCCAAAAAAAAGTGCCTTGCATTTCAATTTGTTTTCTTTTATCATAACTTAAGAGATCAGAATGTAAGATGAAACACAAATCTGCTTTTGTTGGCCTGTATCCTGGGTGTATTATGACAAGTAAATTATTGCAGGCTTTGTGGGAATACATTATGAAGTATATTATGGCCCTGAGAGTCTGTAGAGGTCTGGGGGAAGAAAGAAGTGTAGCTATTTATTCTATGAGTCGTGTCGGGACGCGCCGCTTGTGGTGTACAGTGTCTTCTGAGGGGAAGTGCAAGGACCTCAGTGACATATGAGCTCCTTCCTGGCCTCATGCTGCTGGCCTGAAATATTAGATTGCTGGAAATGAAAGCTGTCAGACAAGTCCCGGTGTCACCAGCATCTGCTGCTCTGCAGCGGGCAACTGTCACCTCCCAAACCAATGCCAGCTGAATGCACATGTCCCTGTGCTGATGGGGGCCTGGAAGAGCAAACCAGTCCCACCTCAGGCAGGGGAGCCTGTGGGTTTGGGTGCAAGAGTAGCAGGACCCCATGGCAGGGAGAGATACAGCTACCCCGCCACTGTAACACTGGTTATTTAATTTTAGTGATTTTAGGTGACATGGCAGCCCTGTTACCCAAGCTGCTTATTAATTCCCACAGTAAAACTCTGGCTTTTGTGTACCACAACATGTAGGAAATTTTTCCATGCCTTGGGCAGGTTTTTGTTTCTAAAAACATCAGTCAAAGAAGTTCTGCTGTTTATGAGAACAAAGGCAAAGGGTAAACAATGCTCTGGTTTCCAAAGCTAAAAAAGGTTAAGTAACCTTTTCCTTAGGAAATTCATGTGCCTTGGAGCTCTGCAGTAGAGGATCTTGGTTTGGCACTAGAGCTGTCGTTCTGTCAGGGATGTGTTTTTCAATCCTTTAGGGAAAACCCAGTTATGCCTTGCCAAGTCATAAATAGTTGACAAACTGCTATTTATTCATACTCAAAAGAATTTAGCAATGGAAATCTTTGTGGTGTGTTGGACCATCTACAGCTTCCTGCACTGGACAGACCTGGATTGCATGCTTCAGGCATGCTGCCAGAAGGATTTTGTCATGCCCATTTCTCACTGCTTGATCTGTACATGGTCAAGAGGGGTGGGCACACCTGTCTTTCTTGTGAGTCCTCTGTCCTTTGCACCCAGGCAGGCTGGAAGAAGAACAATGGTATAGACAGAGAATGAAATCAGGAGGGGAGGCTGACTTGCCAGGATGTAGGGTGAGAAAGGGACTCATGGTGATTAGCTGGACATGGTGATTAGCTGGAGAAGAGTGGGTGCCAAGGAAATACTGGATCTTGAAGTGCAAGAGGTGCAAGAGTGTGTGTCTGTGGGAGATGCCTACTTGCACTACTATGCAGATACATTTTTTTCAGGAGAGAAAATTGTACTCATTTATATTCCTTGCAGAATTTAATGTTCCTGATTGATGTCAGAAATTGCTTGAAAAGCAATATCTAGATGATGCTGTATTGTTGTTTTTGTTATTTATGATTTTTATTCTCCTACTACTGGTAGTCCATAAGTATTCCTGAAGGTACAGTATCCAAGTTTTTTTTATTACTGTTAGGTATATGACTTATATGACAGACCTAACAATTTCTTTCTTGTTTTGGCCCCTTTTGGAAGTGTGAGATTACATTCATACATTATTTACTTAGCTTATAATTAACTCTGATAATAACCATATCTTCTGCTGCAAGAGCACCACCAAAAAGGGAGGTTATCAAGTAGATTGTGTGGGAGCTGTATGTATATTGTTTACAGAGGCACACATTGCAAGAGGGAGAATGGACAAGACACTGCACATGCTTTGCAAATACTTTTGTGAACTTATAGCAACATGGATTCTCCTCCCACCCCCACATTTACTCAGGACACCTGCACACTGCTGTGTTTATTTTGTGTAGGCGCTAAAAGCTCAAACTCATTGCTCAGTGTTGTGTTTCACAGGGCTGTTCTAGTACTCCCTAGACCTTGGTCTTTGTAAAGACACCTCCAGGCTTTTCTGTTCTGCTCTGCCATCATATAGCATCTTATAGCTCTTAATGTCTGTTTGTCAGCCTTCTCTTGGCTACTAGAAACCCCCACTGCCAGCTCTGGGCAATGCTCTGCTGGTTTGGCAAGGCTTCCCTTGGGGCTGGTGGGGACCCTGTGGGAGAAGCAATGGCTGGGGAGCAGCAGCAGACCCAGACAGAAAGTGCTGACATCAGTGAAGCTGGCTGTGGGCAAACTGATCTGGCATGGTGCTTACAAGCCTGTGGGGCCATGTTCAGTCAAAACAGAGCCTCTGCCAAACTGCTAATTGTAGCTCTATTCTCTTGCCTCCTGCCTTCACAGCTTAGGAATGGAAATTAATCCTTTGCAGAGCAACCTGCCTTCCTGTAGCTCTGGGGGGACTCTAATCCACTACCACTTCCTGTGGTGCATGGCTAGCTGTCTGACAGTTTTCAGCATCACTTTTAAAGACATTTTTCTTTTTTTCAAATGCTTCCCTTACCTTGGCCTGACATATGTTTTTGCTTTAAGAGCAAAATGTTTCCATAGGCAGCTGGTGAGGTCCCTGAACACATGTTTCTCCAAAACACAAATCCCTAGAAGACATCAATTCCCAGTAGAAAGGTTACTTACATACAGCTGCAGAGCACTGCTTAAAAGTTTTTGGAAAATAATATTGTAGTCAGCTGATGGCATTTAGTCACTTTGATTAGTTTCTTGTGCCTGATTACCAAATGACCTGAATGAAGACAAATGAGGCTCCTTCGAAGATCACATCTATATGCACTTAAGTAACAATCAGAAAATAAATCCTCATTTGTTTCAGAGCTATAACCAGGGAAAATGGCCCCAGGATATAACCAGATTAGCTGGGCAGTATTTAAAACAAATGTAATTACAAAATACATGTATTGTAGCCAAAAGTATTGTTTGAAATGAAGATTCTTCTATCCTTTCCAGTCTTATGTAACACAGGGAAAATGTTCTTTCTGAAAAGGAAATAGCGGAATTAAAGAGACAAAGGCCATCTTAGGAAACAAAACCGTATCCATTCACCCACAAGTTTTCTCTTTTTTGGATGCGGGCAGGTTGTAAAATCAGAAGAAAAGAAAGTGTTTCTTCCTGAGAACCAGCACTGGATTTTGGTAGACTGATCCAATTTCTGGGTCTATAGACAGGAAGTCACTCTTTTCTTTAGGAGGACTGTGGCTTCCTCTTGCACCTTTCCCAGCTGTAGAGTCCATTAGCCCCATAGTGCACATTGTGTCTTGCCAGACGTGGTGCTGAGCTTCAGCAGCAGGGGGTGGAGGGGCCCTGCTCTGGCACTTGGCATGGGACATCTTGGAGCATGCTGTGGGATCCTTTCTGTAAGGGAATATCTGTCCTGGCTATTTTAAAAACCTCTATTTTTCATTCTTTCCCTGCATTAAGTAGAGCCATTAGTGACAGTCTGCTCACATGCTGTGTTTTTCCTGTCCCAATTATATTTTTAAGTGACTGCTTGGGCAGCCAGCACTGTTCCTTTTTAAGTGTAGGACTTGTAGTTTGCCTGTTCAGTTCCTTGTGGTCTTTAATATTTGCACTCACAGTACAGACCTGAGTCCCTAACTAGAGTCACAAAAGAAAGGAAAGGAAAAAAGACAAGTGCTCCATGGACTGCAGTCCTATCTTAGAGAGCATCCCAAAGGACTGGAGGTCACTCTATGGGTGTGCACTCTTCCTGCCTGCAGGTTGTATGTAACTTGTAATAACCTGAACGTCCATTCTGGCAAAGCAGGTCAGACCAACAAATTACAGCCAGAGTGCTTGTGAGAAGGCTTCATGACAACATGATTTGCTCCATTCTTTTCCCCTGCACTCTCTGGTGCTGGAGAATGAGGGTGGTACATGGCTGTGCTTTCACAGTGGGTCACAGTACTGCAGCAACTGCTTTGGGCCATCAGGAAGCGTAGGACAGCCATGCTTGGCTTCCTCACTTCTAACTTCTTTTCCTCTTTTCTGTGCCATCCTGAATGGAATCAGAAGTCAATCTTAAGTTAGTGTGTCTGAATTTCTGTCCCAGTTTCTCTGAGATCTTCTCAGCTCAACAAGCAACAGCAAAGCTGTGCCTATTTTTTAATCATGGGCTTTTCCATCTACTTCTTTTCTTTCAGGTTGCTGCTGGTGGGAAGACGGAGAGCAGCTCTAGCTCAGATCAGAACTACACTGGGACAATATTTTCAGTCTGTGACACAAACTATAACCTAGAGATCTACACACTCAAACGAGAGCTTATAAATGCTGGTTCATACCATTGGAATAATACCTTATTCTTGAAGTTAGAGGCTTTGCTCAAGAGTCTGTGCCCATAGAAAGAAACAAGTGGTTAGGAGTGTCTATAAAGGTGTCGTTAAATTTATTTTTTTCATTATGCTACAGCTGATTTCAATTTAAAAAGAAGCTATGAGAAAGCAGGGTAGTATTTTTCCTAGCCTTCCGCTACTGAGCTTCATTTTCTTTAAAGCATTCCTTTGAAATCAACAGAATGTGGGTTTGTTTTATCTGAAGATAATTTAGGAGTATTAGTAAAGTTTTTCTTGGCATTTTGGTATTATCAGTTTGGTATTAAATTGCATGAGGTCATTTTATTTTTAATGCCAAAGTTTCACGTATTTATCTTTAACATGTCTACAAGCTGGAGAGTAAATTTTGCGATGAGCACAGGCAACACGTCAACAGCCCAGTGATCCATTTCAGAAAAACAGATTTTCTGCCCTTATTTTAGCAAGAATATGGATCTGCTCAATTCCTTCTATTAATCAGAAGCCAAAGCTATGGAGGAAATAGCTAGCAGTTTAGAATTTTAAAATATTAGATTATGCTAATCCAATGTCAGTATATCTTAAAATAAGAATACATCACAACATATCCTTTTGACAAAACGGCAGATCCTGATTAATTCTTGAATACTGTTTCTCCTCAGTGGTATCAAACCTGGGTTCCTTAAGTCTCTTGTTGAAAGCACTGAGATATGTAAAGAAAAATAACAGGTAAAATGCACCACATTTTCTCAAAATGAAAATCTCCAAAGAATGGCTCAATGGCTCTTCAGACCTCTATAAGGAAAAACTGCCAGCCACTCTGGGCTGAATACTTGTGTTTTAAACTTATAAATGCGATTGCAAGGTGGTAACATCTGCAGGATGATTTTCAGACAGGAAGCTGAAATTCTTGCATCTGAAGTGCTAAAATGTGACACCCATTGCATGTATTTTTAAAACAGGTGTGAAAAATCACAGCTATCTGCTTTCAATAAAGAAAGAGCAGGAAGCCCACAATAAAGCAATAAAACCATAAACTTTAAAATATGCACATGCAGCAGGTGCTGATGCGTACAACAATATTTGAATGCAATAAAATATCTCACTATTGTCCAAAAGGAACTGCTGCCAAGATATGGCATTTGGCTATATTCTGCCCTTGACTAAAATTAGTTGAGATATTCAAAGCTAGCATGTGTTAGAAAAAGAGAGGAAATTTCTTTAGGAAAGACAATGGGAAGTGTGTTCTGGTTCAAGTTGCTTGGTTTACTCTGTTGAGAAGTCTCTTTTGTTTTGGAGGTTTTTAGATATTTTTTTCCCTGATGGATGATTCATCTGAAATGTGAATTTTCACCCTTTCATTCCCAAAATTTTTGTGACAATGGTTAGCTCCCAGAGCTGCTAGTGAGGTGACGACTGTATGCATCTTACCCACCATACAAAGCAATGGAAACAAACAGGCATTGGTTTCCTTGTCTTTGTGAGCTTTCTGCCCTGCTCCTCTTTAGACCTTGTCTGCTTTCCTGCCATCAGCAAAAACTGAGAACAGAGCTTGGCACATCTTCTGGCCTCATTTTTTGGGACAGAGAATGAGTGGTGTGAGAGCCACTCACAGAGGATGTCCACCCAGTGAGTATCTAGGTCAGTGACCATCCAGCAGCTGAGAGCTGGACTAGGAGGGATGCAGATCTGAAACCTCCTTGTACCTCCCTCTGAGTCTGGATTAGTTTGCAGCTGAAGGGAATATATTATGGACAACGAATAACACCCAAAGGAATCGTATTAGGTATGGACACCGAGTAACACCCAAAGGAAGACAGAAAAAGGAGTCTCTTGTTATCCAGGCTGATTGATCACCACATAAGATGTGGAAGTGTGACTGTTTCCCTGTTAGAAGAGTGACTGCAATCTTCAAATTGTCCTTGGTACTTTTTCTTCATGGCACTGCTCACTGAAAAACAAGTTCTTTGCCCACACCCAAATTTTCTGGTCTGACTGTGAAAATCTGTGAAAATGTTTTGGTTTTAGAAATAATGCTGATGTCAATCGTATGTTCTCTAGCAGATCCCTAATCTAGACTGCTCAATTTCTCAGATTTATTACCTGATGCAATGTTCAGGTGAATAGCAACCCAGGATCAGATCAAATGTTGGTGCAATGTGCAGCTCTGCACATGGGATGGGAGAAGTTGCAAAGCTTTTGTTTGTAGACTTTGTATATTTACCTTTCAAAAACATAACCTCAGTTATGTTTTAGGCTGTGGAATCATCTAGATCTCCTAGATATAGCTATGTGTCCAATCCCTTCCTGAATAACTCATTCTGCATTCCTAGGCTTGCCATCTGGGCTGGAGCATGGGGGGATACGATCACCTCAAATATAACCATAAAACAATCAGATTTTATAGCCCCTTGGTCTTGGGTGGAGCAACAACCTATTCATCATCACCTGTGTAATTCCAGATGGAGTCAGTGCCAAAATGTCCACACGAGTACTTCAGTAAGTATCCCACCTGCACAGTAAGTATCCCACTCCACCCCATTTGACTTCCTGTACCTGCATCCTTCGTTTCCCTTGACCCTGAGTAAAACAAGGCTTTCAGAGCCCTTTCCACAGTATTTTTCAGTGGCACGTGGATAAAGCAGTTTATACAGATGCAGCTATAGTAGCTCTTTTGCCTTCTCACAGTTTTTGGTGGGATGCCATGCTTGTCTGAGCACTAGTACTGTGATAAAACAGCATCTACACTGGAAATTTTTGCCAGTGTGATTATGCAAGGCAGCAGGACCTCTCTGGTGCATGCTATAAATAAGACCCTTATTATAAACAGATTGAGAACCACCACAGACTTCTCCCCTCCCATGGATTTATTCATTGTTTCTCCACTACAATTGCCAAACCACTGACTGTAAAGCTTCCTTCAGGTCCTTCTTTATTTTCATGGTGGGCCCCACAGCCTTATCAACATGTGTGATATGCACAATGGCAGTCACTACTGCTTTTTTTGCCATTTCCTACTCTTTTGCTACTGAAATCCAGCAGTGTTTCCTCTCTGTACAGGAGCAGATCTTTGTTTTCTTTCAAATCAGAGAAAAACAAGGATTTTTAACAAGAAAAATCTGAGTGAGAAGGGAAGGGATGTGACACCTTATTAAGAAAAGAGCTTGAGCTGAGGATAAAAGTCTCAAATTTCTATTATTCCTTAAATATGTCCCAAATGGTTGGCACTAGCTTTGTCAGCAGTGAAACATCACTCATAACATTGGACTCATCTCCAAAGGCTGCAACAAATTTGTTTTCTTTTTCCTTTAAAATGTTAACGTAACTGATGCTTTACTTTACAGGAGCTAGAGTGGCATTGCTGTTTTGGAGCAGCAAGCTGGGAAGTGCAATGGTGTGAAGCAGCAGTCGATGCCTCTGCTGTGGGGTGGGTTTTGCATAGGGGGCGTGGTGCACATCTGGTCTGCAGCTCCTCTCTGGGAACAATTCTAGTCACGCTTTTTTACACTTGGCCTGTGTTGACTTTGAAGCTCATTTGACATGCACATTTGAAAGACAACACTGCTGAAAAGGGCAGGGCACACTTTAAATAAGAAACAAAAAACCCAAACCAAAAAGCAGAAGGGAGGTTTTTGCCTATTTTTTTTCAATACATTGTAAAAGAACATGTATGTTGGCTGACCAGTTTGAAATACAAGCATTAAGAAAGTTCATGCAGTACAAATCAGTGAAGGTAACAGCAGAAGAGCATACTCACCCCTTTCCAAAATCAGCAAGGATGGGTGATACATTTTCAGAAAACTGGTCTATGATGTTCACATCTCATTTTCCGTATTTTATTTCTTTGTCTACTATCATTCCTGGCATTCTAGTTTTGACACCTCTTTAATTTCTTTCCACAAACATCTGCCGGTTTCTATGTTATTTTTGTAGCAAATTTCCTACATGTATAGCTCTCATAAAAAGAAGGTTTACTCTTTGGAATAAAGGAACAGGCTTCCCTCGGTTACAAACTGAACATCCCCACTTCAGTGGATACTGAGAAAGTGTTTAAGTTCCTGGTCTGTAATGTTAGAGACTGGCAAACCTATGTTCATCCAAATAACACCAGTGAGGGTGCAAGACTCTAATTTTACATATAAAATTTACTTTGTTCTCTGTTGGGGTTTTTGTTATTGTTGGTTTTTTGTTTGTTTTTGCTTTTTTTCTGGGAAAGAGAGGTTTTTTTAAAAAGAAGTTGTAGATTGGATGAGTAAGTTTGGGGAAAATGAATTGCACAAAGTGCTACTCTATTGTTCTCTCAAAAAGGAGGGAAACCTATTCCTTTCTGTCAAAGAAGAGAGACACAGACAAAATTCTAGGTGTTACAGTATGCATGGTTATTGAGAAGCTGAACTTAAAAGAATATACTGGGTTTTCATTATCAGCTTCACTGTCAGCCTTCATTCACTGCAGCAAGTCCGAAATCCTACTCACCAAATAATCTACCTGGCCTTGCTGACTGCTCACTCTCAGGAGAGGCTATTTGCTATTGAGCCACTGAATTACTAGCTTTTGTTTTGCAAAATATGTAAGAAGTGCTGAATTCACACATGATATTATTTTAGAGGACATCACCTTTTCATGTGACTAATTTTGCCCATGCATGTGGTGAGGCATTGCA